>NC_134143.1:63488571-63790714 GCF_033958435.1 Carettochelys insculpta
GCCAAAGAGCCCCTATAATGTCCCAGAAAATTTGCATCCTGGTTCAAACCACGTGTTAATGTGTCGAATTTGAATATGAAAGAGTTCAGCAGTTTCTCTTTCTAAAGCAGACTGAAAATTCTTCTTCAATAAGACGCAAACTCTTAAGTCATTAACAGAATGGCCCACTCCATTAAAATGTAGGCTAACTGGTTTGTGGGTCAGGAATGTTTTGAAATTTCCATCGATTTGGATTAAAATTAGACTGGCTGGTGGGGACAGGGGGTGGGCAGCTGTTAATTTCAGGGAGGAAAAAGTGGGGTCCAATGTAAAAATCTTGCTCACCCCTGGTTTAGACTGACTCCATGCTGCAGCTGTGCCCTTGTAAAGTATGCTGCATGGCTTCTCTTTATCTCTGGGAGAGAAGTCCCCCAGTGACAAAATAAAACCACTCCCTGGGAAGGGCAATATCGTTTGTCAGTTAGAGCATGGATGTCACTGACAAAGCCTTGTGCACATTGGTGCTTTTCATCGCTGAAATCTTTGTCATTTGGGGGAGTGGAGAGGTTGGGGAGTATTAAAATGATGGAAGTACCGATGTAGACGTAATCTATTGCTTCTCCTATGTTCATTTTACATACCACATTCTAAAAAGAATAACCCTGTTATAGACCATCTGTGCTGAGGTAGCACAGGGCATCTCCTGTGTCCCTTCATCCAGGTGTATAGCTTTGTAGAACTGGGAAGCTTGTAGAATTGGAAATCATTTTTCTCTCTCCTCCAATTTGTTGGGTCTAGAGACCTCTGCATGTACTTCAGGGGCACAACCGTAGGTGGCTGGTGACTTGGCTCTTGAGGAAGGCTAGCTCCGGTCCCCACCCCTCACCATCTGTCCCTGATCCCCTGTAGGAGCCCAGAGCATGCCTCCAGCTCCAGTACTGGGTGATGTAGTGGTGGCACCCCTACCCCTGGTGCTCTGATTGGCCCTGCTACTAGGAGCTCCAAATACCTGGTAGGTTGGTCAGCCAGCCTGGGGCAAGGCAAAGCACTAGGACCTGCAGGGTGGGACCTGACCTGGTGGCAGAGCATGGGTGGTTCCATACTGGGCTGTTTGAAGAGGCACAGCCATACCCAGGCTACAATACCCACATCCCGTAGGCACAAAGAATTGTTTGGTCAGCAGTTGGTGACAAGAAACTATGTGCACTGGCTGACAGGGAAGGGGGAAAACTTGTGGACCCCCGAGGTATTTGTTGCAGGTGGCTGGTGGTTTGCTCATTGTTGTGAGTCTAAATCACCTTGGTTGGCAATCTTAAAATAAAACCATAGTATTTTGCTCCTTGGGAGCCAGGTTTTTGCTATTTTTATCTGAAATTAGTAGTAAGTATTTGGTTTGTTGTTGTGGGGGGAGGGGGTGTTTTTTGTTTGTTGTTTTTGTTTTGTTTTGAAATCGAAAAAGAAAAATTTAACAAAAAAGAATTGCTTCCTCTTCAGTTTCCTTCCTTTGGACTTCAAGAGTTATTGAAAGCGAGGCAAAAAACTATACTACATAAAAATAGGTTCAATTTCAGTGTCTGGTATTAAAGTGTTAGTCCCTTGACCCTGTTCCCATTTCTCAGATTTATTTTTTAAATAAGACATTTATAATTGTTGAAACAGAGAGTGTTAAATGTTTAGCAGACAAAAAAGATTGACAATGTAAAGCTAAAATATTCCCTCCATTCCCTCTCCTCCCTTGCCACATTGTCTTAACTTCCAGACATCTCTTTTGTTTTCTGTCTTCCTCTCCTGTGTCTGTCTTTTAAATGTTGACTTTTTGAATGTAATATATTGGCCACATTTTCTTTCTAGAATCCTAAAAAGAAGAATGGAGCAGTGTTTACCAGAAATACAGCAGAGCATACTGGAGCCAGTTGATTTTTCAAAGGCAGACAAGACGCCTTCCAGCTTATCAAGTAACGAGAGCACAAGCAGGACATCAGATGTGAAGGACTGCTCAGATGTTGATTTTACTGGAGGGCCGGATTCCAGCTTGGAAAGGGAACCCAAATTATTGGCATCAAACTACAATGGAGCAGCTATTGACTTAAGAGGGGATGGAGTTTTAAGCAAAGCAGAGGCACAACTTTTACCTGATTATGGTGGAGATGGAGACCGCTGTATTAATACATGTTCTGAAAGACAAGTAAAAGACTGCATAAATATAGACTGTTTGCCTGGTGGAAATTTCGAACCACAGGTTTCAAAAAATAATGGCACAGAACAATCCTTAATGGAAATACTGAAGGAGCTAAGGGAGGAGTCTGACTTTACACAAAAAATTACCCATCAGATCTATTCAGAAAGCCCTTACGACACTGATTGCACCAAGAAACTTATTTCCACAATACAAGAGTCATCATCACAGGAGGCTTTGCTAGAAGAAATAGAATCTGAACTGTTATCTACAGACTTAACTAAAGAGCATAAGCTCCCAAATGGAATGAGGAAGGGTGAACATGCCTTAGCGACTTTTGAAAAATGTGTGCAAGACAAATACCTCCAACAGGAGCAAACCATAAAGAAGTGAGTATCTTGATTAACCTCTACACAGTAAGTGTGCTCAAGAGTATCCTTATGTGTGTATTGCAGAGCTAGGGCCTCATTTTTCACAACGTACGTGGTCTTAGTTGTTGCTGAAAACCCTGTCATAATTTTGGCTTATATTAGCTCTTCTTAAGGATGTTGAGTAAAAGAGCATTTAATTTATTTGTAAATAAAATGTAGGCTGTTTATAGAATTTGTAATCAATACGTGTAATAAGCATAGTTAGACCTTTAACTTGTTGAATGTGGCTGGATCTGAAGAGAAATTTGCTAATCCTTAATCTGAAATTTTTGGTCAGTTACCCTATTAGGTTTCATGTCAGCAGTAGTTTGATAGAGTTAACAAGAAATTCTTTGTTAAATATGAGAAGTGAATCCATTGTAATTTCTATTCAATTTTATTCTTGCATTGTTTCCCGAATTTAGTCAGCTGTCCCAGTTGTTAAACTGGTTATCGTTAACATCACTTGAAGTTTCCTCTGCCAGTTTGAGATAGTCAAGTTTGGATTTTAAAAAGTAGGCATGAAAAGGAAATCTTTAAATTGGTTCTCATAAAAATAATACCCCTTATTTGCTTTATAATTTTATGCGTACATCTTCAAGGATCAAATAATGAAATACCATCTGGTAACAATAAAAGCTTACAGGAAAGCCTTTGAAATTTAATAATTTACTCTGTGTGTGTGTGTGTGTGTGTGTGTGTGTGTGTGTGTGTGTGTGTGTGTGTGTGTGTGTGTGTGTGTGTGTGTGAGAGAAATTTGTTTATAAGACATTTTTGTATTAGCAAAATGTAGTTAACAATTCTATATGAAAATTGTTCAAATCTCTCTCAACTCACCGCTTGAATTCTTGGTTCTCTTTTTGACATTCATACTGCTTTCTCTGTATAATATAAGGGGTATGTGCTCGCCTGAAATGCCTATTCTTTCACATTAAACCAGTGGTGGGCAACCTGTGGCCTGACGGCTACATGCAGCCTGTTGGGGTTCTATTTGTGACTCACCACACATTTTGTTCACAATTGTTCATGTGTTGAGTTGCCAGATACCACTGGTTTCTATCTATGTTATGTGTTTTCCTACCGTTATTGCTAAAGTGACATACTCATGAAGCAAGGGCTCCTGAAGTGATGTGCGTGCTGACTGCACAAAACATTCACTGTGAGAGCTGTGTGCTCCCTCTGCATCCAATCAAAATGCTGCTATGCTCGAGTCGGCGCACCTTGCAAATTGTAGGTACACAAGCGCAGTTGGCAAAATTATTTTGTCCTTGTAGAACATCTTGTGACAAAAGAGGGCCACTCATGGGGCACCCTTAGTAGCGTAGGTTCCCCATCACTGCTTTAAACTCTCCTGCTGACAGGGCCAGAAGTGAGAGGGCCTTTTACTTATATCTGTCGTCTTGTGGGTGGAATTGTGATTTCACAGTAATGGATGGTTATGTTTTTAAAAAAAAAAAATCTCCCAGGGAGACTTTACCATTCAGAGCATGGGATTGGGGAAAGATCTGCTGCTACAAAGCAGACGAAGTGGCGGGGGGGGCGGAACTGACTTTATGTAGGGTGACCATCCATCCTTTATTGGGCAGGACAGTCCTGTATTTGGGATGCCAAAAAGGTGTCCCGACTCCCTTTGTAGAGGGGAGGAATTGTCCCTTATTCAGGCTGTCTTTCCCCCACCTCTGAGCCTCAGAGAAGTGAGGGGAGCGTGGGCAGCTGCAGCTTCCCTGGGGCTCCAGGGGAATGCTGGTGGCTGCCACTTCCCCAGGGCTCACAGGGAGGCTGGCAGCTGTGGCTTCTCTGGGCAGGGCCAGCGGTTGCTGCCTCCTTTCCCAGGTCCCCAGGGCTTGCCAGAATTGGGAGGAGCCACCCCTCTCCCCCCATATATGCCTGTCCCTTATTTGGAACAGGAGATATGGTCACCTTAACTTTGAGTCTGGCATGTGTACATTTTGCATAAAGCAATTACAGATAATGTGGGAATGTTTCTGGGAGTGGGGGACAGTAGATGTCTAGATGGCTGTAATTCCAGAATATTTTATACAGACAAGTTAATTGGGTTTTACCTGTTTATTGTGCCATTTACTTGTAAATATTTCCCTGTAGCAGATTAGTCTTGAGTACTGATCACTTTCTTAAGGAGATGCAGACAAAGCAGTACTGCTTCTGTCATGCTCTATGCCCTTTTCCAAAACAGTGAATCCTGCAATTCCTTCAAATGCCTGGGAGTTAGCTAACCTGCTTAGGTACTTTTGCAAATCCCCCTTGGTGCCAGTCTTTGTCTTTGGACATCTGAATATGTTTGTTTGTAAATCAGGCCCTTCCATATTGGTTCTAGAATGCCATTATCATCAGTGTGAATCTGTGATCATTGTTTAAGCTACAGTTTTGATTTAGCCTTAAGTCTGCCAGACTGTAAAGCAGTGGTTCTCAACCTTTCCATGCTATTGTACAGTAATCCCCCGAGAGATACACATTCAACATGCATATATCTCACCTTTACCCGAGAGTGGTGTGGGGAGGGCAGTGTTCTTGGGGGGGGTGGGGGTGGGGAAGGAGGGCATTGCCACAGGTCCATGGTTAGAAGCCATGGGGTCCCCGGCTGGGGGGGGCACAATGCTGCAGCTGGAGCCTTCTCCCTCCCTTCCCCGAGCTATGCGGTTGTGGGAAGGGAGGGAGAAGGCTCTTAGCCTGGTTCCTGGCTCCCCACTTGTGGGAACCATGAAGCTGAACAGTTTTCTGGGTCTCACAAGCAGGGGAGACAGGAACCTAGCTGCCCCAGGGTTCTCAGCTCTCTGCCACTCTGGGAGCCAGGGAGCTGACCAGCCTTTGTGAGCTGGTCAGTTTCCCGGCTCCTGCAAGCCCAGGGGAGCCAGGAACTAGGCTGCATCCCGGTTCCCAGCTCCCCTTGACTTGTGCAAAAATTCGAGTTAAGCAGGGTTTACTGTACTCCTTTCAAGACTCTGATTTGTCCATGTTACACCTCATTGGAAAACTACTTGTTTACAAAATCAGACATTTAAAAAAGTGTCCCAGCACACTACTACTGAAAAATTGCTTTCTCCTTTTGCTAGGTAATTTATTGTCAATTGGAATATAAATAGTGTACTTCCAGTATACATTTCAATGTATAGTACATAGATCAGTATAAAAAAGTCATGGTCTAGATAAAATATTAGTTTGTGATGACTTTGCTAGTTCTTTTTACGTAGCCTATTATAAAACTGAGCAAATAATCTAGTTGATGTACCCTGTGGAATGACCTCTGCTTGCTTACTGTCAGAGATATACATACCCTTGGCTAAGAACCATAGCTGTAAAGGGACAAAATGCCTTAAGAATTTGAACTACCTAAGAGGGGTAGAGAGCTGCTGACCTTGTGGTTAAGGGATCTGAGTGGGTTCAGTGTCTAGCTCCTGTTGCATGCTTCCTGTGTGACCTTGACAAGTCACCTCACTCTGCACAACCCTAATATAAAGATAATATCTGTATGTTTACATCCATTGTTGTGACTGTACACTTGTGTTGAAAGTACACCAATATCCTGTGAGAGAGATCATACAAATAATCACTTACATTAGTGCTAGCCAGATGATTAACATAGTGGTGAGTCTCTCTGAAATTTTGTAAAAGCCTTGCCAATAGGGTGGTTCTGGGTTAAAAATTCTTTTGGATTACTTTTCCGTGGATTCCACACACACAACCATGCAAAGCAATTCTGCTGTATCTTTACAGATTGATTAAAGAAAATAAAAAGCATCAGGAACTGATTTTAGATATTTGTTCAGAAAAGGACAAGTTAAAAGATGAGTTGAAAAAACGAACAGAAACAGAAAAGCAGCACATCAACACTATCAAACAGGTATGGCTAATAAAAGAACATTGCATGTGAAAGCAGGAATGGAACAAAATCCCAAATGCTGGTGTAGCCAAGGCATTTATTTTATTTTTCTATTCCAAAAGCTTTGTTTGTTTTGAAAGAACTTACTTGTCTTTGGTTTAATACAGGTACTGGGTTCAAAACCACTGAAATGTTAAGCATCTAGAAGTCTACTGAACTTGATGGAAGTTTCAAGTGCTCATCATTTCTTGATTATTGGGCTCCATCAGGTCAATCCTGTGAGCACCCTCAGATCACATTTAAAGATCAGTGGATGTTGAAATTACTTAATATCCCAAAGAGTTGGGTGCCCCATTTGGAGGTGTTGTGGACTGAACAGTAGCACCAAGATTCACATTCCAATTGCAAAACGCAACCTTGGCATGAACTGTATATTGCATTTATCAGAAAACTATATAACTATTTATTTGGGCCTGCCAATTTTCTGTAGTGTATGAGGGTTATTTAAGTGTTAATTTTAGTATTATATTACTTACATATTGCCAATTACCAATAACTATGTATAAACTCAAGATTGAAGGCTAAAATTCTAATTGAATCTGGAAAATCTGCAGCTGTTGACTGCTTAAGATGTGGTTGAAATTTGTGACATTAGAAGACTCTTAATGTATTAAAGAGTTGTGCTGCCTTTTGGGGCCCATGTATGGTGTGTAGATACAGAGAGAAATTTTCTGCAGATAGTTCACAGATATTGAGAAGCAATTTGTGGAGCTATCTAAACAATAATCTGTCCTTTTTGTTAGCGAATGGGAAAAGAAACCTGTAGAGTTGAGAGATTACTTCTAAAAAGGAAGACCGTCTCTGATATATGCTAGAGTAGACACACACTCTTCAAATGCTGTTTGTCTACATGGAGTGTATATACCTAATTATAAGTAAATAATGTATGGTATTTCAAGTTTCTGTATATGACACAAGCATGTCAAATCTAATAACTGAGAACTGTCACAAACCAAAGTAATGTGTATTTCTTTCTTAGAGGCACAAGATAATAGGATACCATACTAGTCCTGACTCTCATCATTGCACATTTAAAGGATTTCTTTGCTAATGGTAGTAGTGTAAGGGTTATTTATGCATACATTTGTAGCTTGACTTTTAACTGTAATGAAATAGGGTCCATACTAATTTTTATAAATTAAAATCAATGTTAATGTCTTAATCATGCTTTAGATCTGGCTTCTAGTTTCCATGCCCCACAGGTTGGTAGAGGACATTCTGAAATACTATTTCATGGATTTAGACAGTGTGGCTATGTTTACACTGCAGAGCAATTTTGGGATACCAAGGTATCCTGTAGTGGCTACTCTGTGGGTATGTCCACATCACATTCCCCTTTCGAAGGAGGAATGCAAATGAGGGAGATCAAAAATGCAAACTGAGTTCTGATTTACAAACCTTGTTCTTCCTTTGCATAATCTCATGCGATCATGCTTCCAGAAGAGGCGTTGCTTTTGGGTGGGGGGAGAACCCTGTTTTCGAAAGAACCCTTCCTCCTCTTTTTGTTTCAGGAAGAAGTGTTCTTTCTAAATTTGTGTGTTTTCCTAAATACACTCATCCCTCGCTATGCGAGCACAATTGGTTCTCAACTTTCTGCTCGTAGGCGAAAACTCATAAGAGGGATACTAAATTACCATTAAAATACAAAGTAAAAATCTGGTCTAGTGCTCGGGGAAGGAGTGGCAGCGTGTGGCACTGCTTTTGAAAGGTAAGTGAACCTTGAGGGGATGTGAGGTTAAAGGCTGGGGGCAGTATTTGGCCATGAGGAGGAGGGAGGGTTAAAATCTGGTGGTGGGTTGGGTCTGTGGGGCGAGCTGGGGGGAGGGGGGTTCAGGCTGTGGCAGGTGGGGTGTGTGGGGCCAGTGTGGGGCATGGGTCAGGCTGCCCTGCGTTGAGGCCCACAGGGCATCAGGCTGCCTCAGGGCCCCGGGTTGAGGCTGTGGGCCTGGCAGGGGAGGTGTCAGGCTGCTGCAGGTTGGGGCTGCAGGGCTGGTGGGGGTGAACTGGCTGGCTAGCTTCCATGGGTTGGGGCCATGGGGCTGGCAGTGGGTAAGGCTTCTGTGGGTGGGGGCCACGCGTCAGGCTGCCGCAGGTTGGTACCATGGGGCTAGTGGGGGGCGGGGCATGAAGGAGGAGGCTGGTTGCTGTGATTTGGGGGTGCGTGACGGAGGGGGCTGGTTGCCGTGGGGTGGGGCGGGGGGGGGGCAGGTTAAGCCTGTGGCGGGTTGGGTCTACTGGCCAGCGAGGGAGTCAGACAAAGGCAGGTTGGAACTGCAGGGAGGGGGTTAAGCTCATACTAGTGGGGAGAGTTCCCTTGTCTAGTGAACTGAGGTAAGTATGTGTCCCTTGTTTAAGTGAGTACTTGTAAGTAAAGTACTCATTTAACGAGGGATGAGTGTACTGGGTATGCTATTTTGGCATCCATCTACACCTTGTTGCAGGAGGATTAAGGGATGCCTCAAAATAAGCTATTTTGGCAAATGTCAAAATACTGCACTATTTCAAAATAACTCGCAATAGGATACACGCTATTCCGGATCTGAAGAACGGGTCTGCCCCACAAAAGTGCATCACCTAATAAATTATTTTTACTCTTTTTAAAGTGCTACATCACTACTTTTTTGTTTTGTTTTGTGAAGATACAGACTAACTCTCTGTAACTATCCTCTGTGATTATCTGTCTCGTAATATTTGCTTTCCAGTTAGAATCAAAAATAGAAGAGCTCAAAAAAGAAGTTAAAATTGGTCAAGACAAACTTGTAACACAAGATGCTGCAGCCAAAAATACAATTCAGCAATTGCATAAAGAGATGGCATTTCGTATGGACCAGGTAATTTTGAATCCTTTGAAGTTTTAATAATTGAATCTTTCATTAAAGAATTAGTTTGTTTTAGGAAATGTTAAATAGCCCTGAGCATTGCAGTCAGCAGATGTGTTGAAAACTGATATAAAGCTTCCAAAATGTGTTTTTAATTAATAGGATTCATGCATTTTCATGGTTAGTGAACCTTTTGTAGAGCCACTAATATTTCGATATGTTCTCTTTGTGTCACACTTTCATTTGCTTAATAATATGTAAAACAATAAGCCCTGGAATTATTGCTTCCCTGTAAATTTTGATTTGCTCAACACTTTGGTTTTGAATAGAGGTAGAAATCATCAATTATGCACTCACTAGTGAAATCTATTCTTTCTAAGCACAATAAGAATGGTACAAAGAAATAATACTTTCACTTTGTGGTGCTGGAAGATTGTGGTTTTTGCCTTTAAGATTTTGCAGAGCCAGGGGTTTTCTTTAGGCTACAAGAATTTTAGAACGTAATTTTTGTTTCCTTTTCCTTGTTAAAACAGTATAAGCAGCTTAAGAGTGATTGTTGAATTATATCGTGGAGGGACCATGACTGAGGAATGGAACTGAATATCTACAAAAATATTTTTCCACTTAGTAGTCATCTAATATATAGGCTCCATTTAGCATCATTAAATACATTCCAGCTGTACCAGCCTATTCATTATACAGCTAAAGTAAAATATTTAGTTTTTAGTTTGCAAATACTTAAACAGATACAAATAGTAACAACTCTGAGCAGTCCCATTTAAATAAGTGAGACTGCTTGTGTTAGTAATAGTAAGCCAGTGCATAACTTTGCTTGCAGAATGGAGCCTTTAAGACTTTCCTTCACTTCTGTTTTAATTACTATATTGGAGTATTGTATCTATTATTCATAGATTTAAAAAAAAAATCATCAGGGAAATGTGAGCTTACAACTGACTTCAAATTTTTAAAGGCAAACAAGAAATGTGAAGAGGCACGCCAAGAAAAGGAAACGATGGTGATGAAGTATGTTCGAGGAGAAAAGGAGTCTTTAGATCTCCGAAAGGAAAAGGAATTACTGGAGAGACGACTAAGAGATGCAAATAAAGATATTGAAAAGCACCTGAATAAAATCAAACAGCTTTCTCAGGAAAAAGGAAGACTGCAACAGCTCTATGAAACCAAGGTACTTTTAAAGGAAAGGTTAAAAGCCCTATTTAAATAACCAGGAGAACACTTGTCTATTGAATGATAGGTATTTTAGTACATTCCCTTTTACTGGATGGCTGTGAAAGAATGATTTTATGTCCATGTATTTTGGCGGGAGGTGGAGGTTACTATTTTCATCTTCCTGAAATTCATGTATTCTTCTGAATTGATGTTTTGCTGTTTAACAGCTCAATTTTTTTCCTTTTTGCAGCCACTATATTATACACTTTTGATAAGCAGTGACCATGTATAGAGACTGTATGATTGTTATGTATCTTTTTACTTTCCCTATGATGGTCCATACTGGATTTTTTAATCTAAGAAAATCAAGTAAGTAAATAGGATATCTTTGGGCCTACTCATTAAAGCCTGTGTTCCTTCTTGGAAGTCAGTGAGAACTCTGCACATGTTGTGGAGAATGGTATCAGGCTTTTTCCTTCATATTCTTCCACGTGATTGACTGAATTTTGAGGCATCTGTGCATTTAACTCCATGTTCCTTAGTGTTAAGATTCAGCGTATTCTCATTATAAGTACGGTGTCAAGTGCAGAGACAAATATTTAAACTACAAGCAACTGCAATATTTTAATATGTAATAACTGTGTTAACTAAATTTTAAAACATTCTGATCTTGTGCTCCTGGAAGAACCAATATTCTCCGCATACTTCTAGTCCAAGGTATCATTGATCACAAGGTAAATATTAAAAGAACCATCTTATTGAAACTTGAGAATTTTGGTTTCTGGAGCTTTGTTTTTATGTATGTCATTACGTTTCCTGCTTATAAGAATTAAACACGTTGGGATGGACGATGCTACCTGTTCAAGTTGGCAAATCAAAACTTATGCCAGAAGTTAAATGGCAGGTCTAACTATCAGGACAGTGTTGTTTGAAGACTTTGATTCTGCTGCCCTCATGTGGTACTTTTGTAAACCTCTTATAGTTAAGGTAGATTTATTACATCAGTAATACTGTTTAGCTGCTGGGATTGTACTATAATGTGTAGGACCTTAACTGTAGCAGTGAGTTTGTAGCTATTTAGTATCTAAGTTTATCTCAGTAATGTGCTTAGTTTATTAATAGTACTTGATGTTCATTTAGGAAAAAAAAAAGGATATTTTGTATGGTGTGTTGTATAGCAATCACTGTTCTCCATCTTGTGTGCATGCAAAATGTGTCAAACGGTAGCGGTCTCTGTCTTGATAGTGTTTTACACCCCCTTTGCACTGTTCAGAGTGGATTGATTTTAAATTAAGGCAATTTAAATCATGATTTAAATCGCCCAAAAATCATTGATTTAAATCAAGTTAGCACAATTAGTCTTAAATTTTTTGTTTAGAGTGCACTTAATTTAGAAATAAGCCCCACTGAACTCATTGGCACGTCTATTTTTTGAGAAAAGTAAAGAATGGGGTTTCTTTGGAAAGCTGAATTACGCTAAAGGAAAAGGGAATACTTTGATGGCATCATTATTAAGGTTGTAGCCATGATGCCTCAAAATAAGGGGCATGTAGCATGTAATATAAAATAAAATGACAGTTGCAGCTGGCACTTCCAGATTTCTTTTACTGTATCTTTCTGTATTGTGTACTTGAGCGATAGATTCTAAACATAGTTAACTAACTAAACTATAAGGCTTAGTCAAGCTAAAGGTTTTTTCTCTAGCAACATCCAACAGAGGAAACAGTTTGGGAATTTACTTGTCAAATCACACTTACTAAAGAGAAAGTCCTTGAAGAATGGTGACATTTAAATGACTAACCATATGATCCATTCAGCCACGTCTACATAATTTTCTCCCAATAAACAGTTTTTCTTCTAATGTGTAATTCTTGCAATTAGGCCCTGTATCTTCTTCCTGCGCTTACACTTAACGTGTTTTCCTTTTTTACCTAGGGAGCAAATTTCCTGAAAATATTCTCTGTTATACCTAGAATCCGTGACCTTTTTTTGGGTGGAGTGGGGGAGAAATGAAGCTGTGTGTCTGCTGAATGTCTTCCACCCCCCCACCACCGTCCAGTCTAGTGTGCCTTTCTATGCTGCCTCAGGCCTTTTCTGTATATCGTTTCTGTCTTTAAGACAATGTGTTAACTAACTCCCTTGCCATGCTTGGCTAAAGCCTACCACCACTTAAGTGCAGAACAAAAACAATCCTATCCAGCTTGTGTCTGTCTTTGCACACGTTACTTTTTTAACCTACTGAGAAACAGAAATTCAAAGTCCAGAAATTTCAAGAAGCAAAAGCTAGTAGCTAGGCTGGACAGACTAAAACCGTTAATTCATTTCTGTGAGACTCTGTGTGAGTGCAGCATATTTGTGATCTGATTTAAATTATAACTTATTTTAAAATAGATTTAGAATTTTAATGATGATTTTGAATTTGGCATCTCATTATTTAAACAATTTACAGTTTTTAAAATAATTGTCCATTTGGTCAAATATCCAATTACACAATGTTTGTCAGACTAGCCACAAAAGTTAGTAAACCTCATGTTTTCTGCTATATTCTCCTATAGTGATTCCTGTCTTTGCCCCACTCTACCCCACATCTTTCCCTGAAGCCTGCAAAGAGAAACAAAGCCTTTGCTGCTTTTCCAGAAGATCAGTACCTTTTAGTATCTCATGGATCCATGCAGTTCTGGTCAAGAGTCCCCATGGAAGACATTAATCAAGATTTAGAACATCTCCTTTGATTACGAATGTGGCAGTACTGCACATGGATAGAGAGCTAGTCTTTCACTGGCAGGCAGACCTTGACAATTAAGGCTGTAAGACCCAATCCTGTAAAACCTTATTTTGGCTAACAATATGCAAACTTTTCAGGGCCTTGTAGATGAAAACCTGCACTTCAGACTTATGTGTGTCTGATTTTTATAGCTGTATTAAAATCTGGATTTTAAAATGTAATCTGTGGCTGTTTTCTTTTTTGTTTTGTCTTTATTCAGGAGGGTGAAGCCACTAGATTCAATAGAGAAATAGAAAAATTGAAAGAAGAAATCAATTCTCATGTCATTAAAGTAAAATGGGCCCAAAACAAATTGAAAACTGAAATGGATTCACACAAGGTTAGTAAGACAATTCCATGAAGTAAGATCATAGCAAGTCCAGTATAGCTGTTATACCATTTTCTTGCTTAGTTTCACTAAAATAGTTTTTAAATTGTCTACTTTTTAGCTTGGCAATTTATAGACAGATTTTCGGATAGTGTGTTGTAGAT
Source organism: Carettochelys insculpta (assembly GCF_033958435.1). Classification (NCBI taxonomy): domain Eukaryota; kingdom Metazoa; phylum Chordata; order Testudines; family Carettochelyidae; genus Carettochelys; species Carettochelys insculpta. The sequence goes on from NC_134143.1 coordinate 63,502,277, forward strand.
AGTGAAGTGGAATATGTAAAATGGTGAACGTTTATCAGTGTTTTGCAACCTGGGATTGATTTGGAGGAGTGCAAGAGCAGAGTCAGTATTAGGGAATGGCAAGCAGGTAAGAACCCAGGCTCATGTCACAGGGGGCCTGACAAAGCTAAGATACAGGCGTCAGCCCTAGGCCCTGACCCTTAGACTTCAGCTTGAGCCCCAGGGCTGAAGTAGGAGCCCCACTGCCTGGGGTTGAAGCACATAACTTAGCTTTGCAGGACCCCCTGTGATGTGGGGTCTGGGTAGTTTCTCTGCTTCGCACTCCCTAATGGTGGCTCCAAGTATTGTTGTTTGTTTACTGGAACCACATTTAAGGTAGGAGTAGCAATATTTTCAAATCTTTGTAGGGAGGTCACAGATGTGGTTTTGGTTTTTAGCCCAAGAGGGGGCGCCGACATCACCCTCTTCCCCTCCCCCCAGTAATGATGGAGAAACACACAAATATGTCCAGGGTGATTGCTGCAAGAGTGTCTTAATTGTGTGTCATAACACACAACAAACCAGCAGTCATGTAGCACTTTAAAGACTAACAAAATGATTTATTAGGTGATGAGCTTTCATGGGACAGACCAACCTTGTCAGATCTGTGCTCAAATTTGGCACATTAACAAGTGGTGTTAACAAAGACAGCAATTACCTTGTGCATTACAAGGACTGCTTCCCTTCCTTTGTTTTTTGTGATTGTGATTATTTCAGGCAAGACATATAACATCCCTCACCCACCTCCTTCCATTCTGTGTATTTGATTTGACAGTTTTTATTGCACTCTATTTTGGACTCTGTAGTATATAACTGGGTCTGGACTGGTAATAACAAGAGAAACTCAGATCTTCAAAAATCTTGTCACACAGCACACAAATCTTGAGACTTACCTTTAAATCACAAGAGTTTTAAATAATTGACAGAACCGCCAACCAGAAGCACAGCAGACAGGGCTACCTGGTGTCCCAGAAGTTCTGGCTGTCAACAGAGCCCCCACCCCGAGTGTCCACACTGGTTTCCTGTTGACAAATTCTATTGCGAGAGGCAGTCTGCTTCCTGTTGATGCACTTTTGTGAAGTTCATGCTCCATGAGTGTTGTCAACAACACTCCAGTTTTGTTGACAAAACTCTAGTGTAGACATAACGTACTAGAATTTGAAAGCATTTTGTGATCATCCCCTTTTTCCCCTCATTCAGAATCTTGCTCTGTGACACTCCATAGTTTGTCTGTTTGTGGTTTTATTTCCTAGGAAACCAAAGATAGACTCAAAGATGCAACAACCAAGCTAACTCAAGCAAAAGAGGAGGGAGAGCAAATACGGAAAAACTGTCAAGAAATGATAAAAACATACCAAGTAGGCATTCTTTCTCATGAGGTGAAATTAACATGTTTAACATCTGATTTTTCTCCTTCCCCCCACCCCATTTGTATCTTAAATTGCAATTAAAGTGAAAAATTATTGCATGCATACCACATATGAAATGTCAGGCCATTAAATTTATAAATGATTATAGAGGAAAAAATAAATAAGGGAAAAAATGAGATGTTGAGGTGGGCTTTGCTGCAGTACAGTGTGGGTTTATATATTCAAAATTATTATGCATGGTGGTACACCTAGAAGCAGTTGTAAGAGAGTCCATTTACTGTGTTTATCTAAAAAAAAAAAACCCTATACAATTAAAATGTTGTGGTTTGGTTTTTTTTGGTTGGTTTTTGTTTTTCTTTTTCTTTTTTTCACTTTTTGCATTTCTTCCAATTCATATAGGAATCGGAAGAAATTAAATCAAATGAATTGGATGCAAAGCTCCGAGTGACAAAGGGAGAACTAGAGAAACAAATGCAGGAAAAGTCTGAACAGCTCGAGGTAAAAGATTGTTACTGCATAGGCAGTGTAACTAGGCTCTCTTAACACTAGAGCACACACTCTTTCAGTACCTGGTATGAAACCCAGGATTCCCAAGTTTCAGCATTTTCTGCCTGGCAAATAGCTATGGAACATGACAAAATGTCTCATTCCTCTCTAGTGGCAGATCTACCAAGCATAACTTTCAATTGCTACCATTTCCTGTTAATTCAGGTGATAGAGGATTATTTGTTTTGTGGATGAAGAGATGACCCAGCTTGGAGTTCAATGTGATGCCACACAGTGAAACTTCGGGTTGTCTTTGGTTTGCTTTTTTAAAAAAATCCAGGAAATTATATTCCAAAAAATGTGAAAAGAACATTAAGGTTGTAAAGTCAAACACTCAGTTAGGTAATGCCAGAATTAAGGTTGTCTCTGCAACTTCAGTATGGCTTCTTGTACACATGATCACTTACTGGTGTGTGTGTGTTTTTTGCACCCTGGGCTGATATTTTTTTTTAAACTCTTGAGAGTTTGACTTAAACTTTAACTTTAAACAGCTCTTTGGAGGATGTAATTTATTCAGTTGGAGTTAACATTGTTAGCAAATTATCCAAGGACAAGTACATGTGTGTGTTGTGTATGTGCACATGTAATGTCTCCACTGTTATGAGATCTACATACTTGGATACCTTGGTGCTGGTCATAATAGAACATCTAGTTAGATGGGCAGGCAGCAAATAGATTTTCTATTAATGGGTGTAGTAGGTAGAAGTGTCCTGTGCCCCTTAAAATTACAGCATTGAGATGCTCTCTCTCTTTGAAAAGGTACACTATGCCAAAATAAAAGAACTGGAGGACCTGAAGAGAACATTTAAAGAGGGTATGGATGAGCTGCGTACACTCAGAACAAAGGTAACTAAAGAGCTCTCGAGCTGTCAAAGCAGTGGTGTCCGAAAGAAATTTAACATTGCCACAAAACCCACTCCCCCACCCACCCCTGTGTAAACTGCTGGTGACTCACCAGAGCCGCTGTAGCACGTGGGGCCATGCCACAGGACGAATCACCTTCACTGCTGCTGCCATGCATTTTTCCCACCATTGGTGGGTGCATGCATGGAGGGGGTGGAGAGCACTCCACATGCACAGCTCTGATGAGCTGCTTCGGTACACTGAAGTGGCCAGTTCTCCCTGTGGCAAACAGAGAGTACATTGGGCACTGCGGCGTTAGAGAGACTGAAGTCTGAACATAAGGATTTTGAAAACAGATCCTGTTGTATCTAGCTAGGTTATAAAAAGATCAGGAATACATTGTGATCTGGTACAGGGATTTGTCAGCATGAATTTAGGATTTTTGCATTACTTCTAAGTGGCAAAGCTCTGCTGTCTTGGGGGAGCTCTAGCGCAAACTACATAACGTACAGTCTTGAATTTTTGTCGCACGTTTTACAGGAAAGTAGTTGGGTTCTTTTGTTTGTTTGTTGAAATGCTACCTGGTGGTAGATTTGTATGTTCTTGTTCTGTTAAGTCAGGCTTTCTTACTACTCTGGGCCCAACTATCCAGGCTATTTCTAACAAATATCATGATTCTTTTTTTTTTTTTTTAAATCTGAGATCCTGTAATTTACTAAAACTTACAAATAAGTATGTTCTGGGGAGTGGAACAAGTTGGTACCGTTCTGCTGCTGCGTGTAGGTACTATCACAGTTATCCCCTTTTGGTATATTCAGAATCTCAAATGAACAGGTAGCACTTGACCACAAGTCCACATTAAGCAAATTCCTTCCTACTACGGTCAGTTTCAAAAGAAAAACAGGTGTCCAAACTAACTGCTGAAGATCTGTCCAGAGGCTAGGTAATCACAAGCTGTCTCAACTGAGAGAACCTAGCAGACTTTCCCATCCAGCTATATTGGGGAATTGATAATATGGAAGGGGCTTCCGCCCTACCTTATTCTGTGCCCTGGAAAGGAAGCGAGTATTTGCCCTGAGTTTTCCACTAGCACTGTTCAAGTGCCCACACTCTCACTTCACCCAGGGGGAGAAAAACAAGATGGTCATAACCAAAACGGTCTCCCAGGATAGCACAGTTTTGCTAACTGTGATTGTGTCCCCAGAATTTGGGAGGTGTGCAGATTGAATCATAGCAGCACTTCGATTGGATGCAGAGGGCATATAGGGCTCTCACAATGTTGGGCAAAATCAGCATGCACCTCACCTGTATGTATATCTAATTACAAGAGAGGTTGAACCTCTCTAATCTGGCACTCTCTCTTGTCCAGCAATATCCATAATCCATCATGATTTTAGTTAGCCAGACCACCACTTGCCATGGGTGTGGCCGAGTTTCCAATCACCCCGTCATTTTTGTTTACAGCCAGCAGTCCTTGCTCTCAGTGTTCTGTGGTATTATTTAGCTGTAATTTGCCCCTAAATGTCTTCTAAGAGCCCAGTAAGCAGTAGAAGTGCTGGTAATGCTGCTAGCCAATGTTGATCTCCTGTGGTCCAACAAATTCTCCCATTCAGCCTAGTCGGGTCCTGAAGGTGCCAAACTAAAGAGGTCCAATCTTTATAAATATCATCATACACAGACTTTTTTTCCCCTAGCAGCACTGGAGGTGCTCTAATATAGTGCCATGCAAGAGATCAGTACAGCTGCATTTTGGGAGTTTTCTAGAGGCTGCGCACTGGACCTCTGAGGAAGAAGTGAAGACGTGCCACACACCAATGATGGGCAATCCATTTGTCAGTCTGTTAGCCAGTTCAAAAGCAGCATGGACTAGCTCTGTAGGGAGAAAAATCAGTGTCAGTGGGCACACCATGGGTTGACCTTGGTAATTGTAGAAGATAAAACTGTGGCTTTTCTTGGATCCACCCATATTTATAGGTTTATGAATCTATTTTTTTGCATTCCTACTTAAAGCTTGTATGACTTGTCCAGTTTTTATTTTTTTAATGTGTGTGACTGAACTGTTCTCTCATTTAGTTTTTGATAAAAAAGCAGTCCAGTAGCACTTTAAAGACTAACAAAATAATTTGTAAGGTGATGAGCTTTCATGGGACAGACCCACTTCTTCAGATCAGGAGATCTGAAGAAGTGGGTCTGTCCCATGAAAGCTCATCACCTAATTATTTAGTTAGTCTTTTAAAGTGCTACTGGACTGCTTTTTTGTTTTGATAGTGTATAGACTAGCATAGTATATGATGTATGAAAGGGTTTTTGTATCTGACTTTATATATTGTGGTTCGAGCTTTAGACCTGTTGGAAGCTGGTAAATTTCATCTGAAGTTTGGTGAGAAGATAGCTATTTTTATAGTTAATCTTAAGTTCTTTTGCACTTAGGTAAAATGTCTGGAGGATGAACGGTTGAGAACAGAAGATGAATTATCAAAGTACAAAGAAATTATTAATCGGCAGAAGGCAGAGATTCAGAATTTACTGGATAGAGTGAAAGTTGTAGACCAGTTGCAGGAGCAACATCAAAGGTATAAAGTAAAGAATGTATTTGATACAGCTTTCTGTTTTGAATCAAGAGCATTTCTATGCCCTGAAAGAATTGCATCCTTTACATTTGGGTCTGGGGTGTATACAGCAAATCTGTATCTAATCTCAGCTGTCGCATATCCCTCCAAGAACCTTTATACATTAGTTTGTCTTACAGGCACCCAAGAGAAATACTTTGAAATCTGAGTTCTAGGGTTAAATGATAGTTGTAACACATTCTTTGAAATAGCATGGGACAAAATGTAGTCTCTGTAGTAACTCCATGGACTCTGGTAGTGTTCCAATAGGGATGAATTCAGTCACTGGTTCCTAATCATTTAACTAGATGTCAGTAAAAGTGACAGACACAGAGAATTGTAATAAAAAGCAGTCAAGTAGCTAGTCTTTAAAGTGCTACTTGACTGTTTTTTGTTTTGATAGTGTATAGACTAGCACGGCTCCCTCTCTGTTTCCAGAATTGTAATAGGTTGTGGAACACTGAGATTTTCTGATAGATGCGGGTTCTACTGCTGACTCTGGACAGCCTCCATTCAGAGAAATTGACCAGTGCTCATTTTATTGATGGGGTAAAACGGTGTCCCCAGTGTTCTGGTGATAAGGTGGGGAGAGGTTGCTCTGCTGGGAACATCAGCCCTCTCTGAATATGATGGATAAATTAAAGCATTGTAAAAATATAAACAAAAATACAAATAATCTTTAACATATGATGCATTAAAAGTATGAACTACTACTTATGAGCTTTTGCGTCACTAAGGACCCTGGAATCAGTTCAGCTGTAACAAATGCCATTTCTTCAAGGAAGTAAAGGGGCAGATAAGCTGATTCTCTTTAAACTTGCACCAGTTTGACAGTGGTGTCCTTTTTATTTAACTGACATGTAGCTAATGCAGGTTTAACCCCCTGTAGATTAGATGAGACTGTGGCTCCAGAGCAATATTGGAGCATAATCATGTTTTCCATAAGGTACATGTGAATTAGCAAAAATACACTCCAGTTTCATGGACTCTCACAATATTGCAGAAGTGGAGGCAGATGACCATCATCTAAACCAGGGGTCAGGAGTCTTTCTGAAGTGCTGAAATATGACCTTTGGACCTCCTATGTACAGTCCCAGTGCTGGTGATACTTTTTAAAGTCACTAATAGTCTCTTACAACAGTTTCACGAACAACTAAGTATAGATGCAGAGCTTTATCATTTAGGTGGTGGTTGGTAGCTTTAGCTGGTCTTTTGTTAATCCACAGACAGCATGGCTTTCAGCAGGCTCCCAGCTGCGTGGGAGAGGAGGGATGGTGCAGATCTGCCTTGCGTGCTGATGAAAATCAGCTCACATGCCCCTCTTCGTACACATGCCGGGGGTTGCTGGTCCCTAATGTAAACAAAAACACTTATATATGCCCATGGCATTTGTAAGCCGTTTTCATTTGGAGTTGAACGATGTTTCATCAGTCATCTGCTTTCCTAACAGTTGATGCTATTAAACATAGCATCAGAATTTTCTGGACAGGTGCAGTCAGTCATGACACTTTCGGTTTACACCTACATCAGTATCAGTGACTGATCAACTACAAAAGAGCCACTGCATTTTCTTCCTCTGCTAATGCTGGAACAAATACTTGATGAGGAATTACCTTAGGTTGGATGGGAGTGCAGTCTGCTAGTTTTCTTTGCATTTTCAATTAAATTTATATTGTACTATCCCAGGGCAGGAAAAGCCACTCCCTGAAAGAAATATGTCTGTTAAAATAACCGTGTTTCCAAAGGTTCAGCCTACATGACACAATGGTGGAAGGTTAAGTGCTTCTCTGCTGCCTTCCACCACAGGGACTGTCTATGGATGTACAGGGCAAAATACACATTGGGCAGTGCTGTTAGTGCTTGATATAGAAGAGGCCAAGCCTACAGTGACACATATTGCAGGCAGGTGGCCAGCTGGAAGGTAAAGGACATCTGCTAGCATAGATGTTGCTAGCAAAAGTTGTAGTCTTGCTCTGCAGTTTGTTTTAATCACCTTTGTTGGTGTATATCTGAATGAAGGCTTGTATAACCACTGCACTGTTTTGAAACAGCAGTGTTTTCAATAACAATTACATATTATATATAATGGAGCTGCTGGATAAAAGGTACAGGTTGAAATTCTCAGGTTCGGCACCCTCAGGACCTGACTGATGCTGAACGAGAGAATTTGCTGGACCACGGGAGGTCAGTATTGTCTAGCAGCATTACCAACACATTCACTCATAGAAGACATTTAGGGGTAAATTACAGATAAATAACAGCATAGAACACTGAGAGGTGGGACTGGTGGCTGGAAGCAAACTTTATGGGACCACAGTAAACTTGGCTACACCCATAAGTGGTCATCTGGCTAACTAAAATCATGCCAGTTTACATATGTTGCCAAACAAGAAAGTGCTGGACTAGAACCTGTAATTTTTTTTAATCTAACATGCTGACTTTTTTGTAAGTACAGTGAAGCAAAATAGTTAAATGAAAACAGCCTCCCCGAGAGGGTGTTGGATGAACTTGAAATACAAATGGAATTATTGTAAGGAAAATAGCTGATTTCGACCTAGAGTACCACTGTAATTCATTTGTTTTTTCTATGAGGACAAACAAGATATTTGGCTACATTGGTATAGAAGTGTGTGTGAGACTAAGGAGGCAATAAATGATTAACTTTCCCTGGCTGGAATACAATGTCTAGTTTTGTGGCCACCAAACTATAAGTATAGTCACCATGCTATTGTGCCCATAGAAAAGTTGCAGCTTATAGCCATGTGGATAATTCAAAATTATGAATACGTGTGGAGACTGCATTTGAATTTTTCCAAAAATGGATAAGTATGTTGGTCTTTTGCTTTTATTTCATCTTTAAATGAAATGTGTCTCAAACATCTTGGAGTGACTTGCGGAGAAACTTTTAAAAATGAACCCGCAACTTTTTTACACTGTTTTTATGAGCTATAATAAACTAAATGCATGTAATTTGGGTTTAGGTTTTGACTTGCTCTTTTTCTCCTATGGGGTGGGGTGGGAGGTGAAATTTCTGCATGAGTTCAGGTCTTGTCCAAATTAGATTTTCCTACAGTGACTGGAGGACTCATGGAATAATATCACAAAAGCAACTGAGCGGGGAAAGGGATATTTAGTATGTTCTTAAAACTTACTTTTGGCATCAGTTTAAACTTAATGTCTAACAAGCGTTTGGGGGAAAAGACGCCTTCACTGGAAAATTGAGCCTTGTGCCCCTTCCATTTAAAGTGTGATTGCACTTACTATTATCAGGAGAATGGTGGGGATGACTAGCAGCTCATCAGTTTTATTTTGGCATGAGGTTTTGAAAGCCATTGCACTTCTGCAGTAAATATATAGTTGCATCTGATGTATTTAAACTCAAGTCACCCTGAAAACATATGCTTTTTTGGTAGAGACGAACAAGAAATCGACACCTTGAAGGAGGAACTGAACAGCCTGAACTCTCTGATTACTGATCTCCAAAAAGACATTGAAGGCAGTCGGAAAAGAGAATCTGAGCTGCTTGTATTCACTGAAAAACTAACCACTAAGAATGCACAGTTGCAGTCTGAAACCAACTTCTTACAGACGCAGCTTGATAAGCTTACCTACAGTGAAAGAGAGTTACAGAGTCAGTTGGAACACCTGAGACAAACTAAAGATGATCTGGTGAGTACACTGTGCAGATGGATTTTGTGTTAATAGACAGGACTGGATCAATGCAAAGTCTCCTAAGACTTGTGTCAAGGCTCCAGCTTCCACAGTGTCATAATGAGGACAGTATTTCAGCTTTTATTTAAAAAGTTAGTTTCTAGCCCTAGTGGTTGTGAATAAAAGCTTGAAAATGTGATCTGACTGTAGTCAATACACAGACTCCTGCCTGACTTTGCAGATGCAATAGAACTATAGCTCCGAGGTGTGAACTGCCCTGTATGTGTCAATGGAAGACCCCCTGCTCTTGGAGAGGGACTCTGCCGCTTCTCTGGGAGGCAAGAGTTGGCTTAGGTAGATGAAGGATGGGGCCTCGGCATAAAAGTAGGGCAAAAAAGGTGGAGTCATAGCAAGGGGCTAGTGTCATGGCATACCTAGGGCTCTGGATTGCCTAATTCATCTTTGATTACTAGCATTTAACTTGCATGTGAAAGTGACTTTTGCAAGTCATTCATATTTAAGGAGCTAGGTTGTAATATGGAAGACTAGAATATTTCTTTAGGTTCCTCCCATTGTCCAGAGGTACTCCTGTAATATTTAACAGGGTAGTTTAAATAGGCCAAATCCTGCAAACACTCCTGACTTCAGTAGGACTGCTTCCTTGTGTAAGCATTTGTAGGATAGCAGCTTGATTTTTTGTATATCATGTGCAACAACTGAAGGGTCTTTCTTAAAATGACTTTTTAGAATCAGTCTGGAGCATCCTTTGTGGTTTGTATCTGCATCCTCTTACCAATTGTAAGAATAATTGTGATAACATCATTGTGATGATTCTATTTTATTGTGTGCAGATGGTTTTCACATCTATTTTGTAAAGTTACAAACTGGATTATTTTTAGAGCTTTAATCTTATTCTGTAGTGTGCTATCTTCTGGAATAAATAGTGCACCCTGTTTACTGCCTCGGGCGATGCTGCACTGGTGGTATTTGGCTTAATTAATGTTGTATAAAATAAGAGATTCTCAGATGAAGGGGTGGTGCAAGGTAAATGCAGAGTGGTGGAGATATTGTTGAGAAACAGATGTTTATCCAGTGAGTTTAGATCTTTTTTTTTTTTTTAATTGTAAATTTAGGCAAACAAACTGCAAAAAGAAGAAGAGCTACACAAACATGAAGTCCAGACGCTGCAGACAGAGGTGGCTTCTCAACAGAAAGAATTAACAGTACTGAACACCCAAGTAGATGAATTGAAAGATGAGTTAGTAACTCAAAAGCGTAAACATGTAGCAAATCTTAAAGACCTGACCAAGCAACTTCAGCAAGGTAGAATCTTTTTTCTTCTCTCTCTCTCTCTCTCTCTCTCTCTCTCCCCCCCCCCCCCCCAAAAAATCTAGTCCTGTGTCAACTCGAGTGTTCTAGCATAGTCCTCCCCACCCCCAGCATACACCGTTAGAAAAGGGTTCCTGCCTACACACGTGTCCTGTCAGGGTGCAATCTTTGCAGGTCGTCTTTGGATCAAATAGGAGATCTGTGGATGGGAAGGCTTGTTAGACTGGACCATTAATTGAATCTTGAAAGTAGTACATTACTTGCATATTACATGTGTAACTTTCAAATGCTGACTTGATTAAAGTGTAGAAGAACTGGATGGGATCTACACACACTTGATATTCAGCTAAAAGGCTATTTCATGAATTCAAATAGGATACAAAACTTCGTTCATGGTACAGTAAACCCTCGGGTTATGCGGGTTTACTGAAAGAAAATAAACAGTTTCTGTTTCTGAATAAACAGGGCAGCAGCCCCAGCTAGTTCCTGGCTCCAAGGAGTGAAACGGAGCTGGGAGCCAGCCATGTGCAAGCCCAGGGAAGCCAAGAACCAGGCTGCAGCCCGGTTCCTGTCTCCCCTCAACCTGAGCAAAAATTCAAGTTTTATGTGGGGGTTGCAGGAACATAACCCCCATGTAACTCAAATTTTTGCTCAGGTTGAGGGGAGACGGGAACCAGGCTGCCGCCTGGTTCTTGGCTTCCCTGGGCTTGCACATGGCTGGCTCCGAGCTCCGTTTTGCTCCTTGGAGCCAGGAACTAGCTAGGGCTTCTGCCTTGCTCAGTTTCCCAGCTCTGCAAGTCGGGGGAGCCAGGCTTCTGTCTGGTTCCCATCTCTCCGCCATTCTAGGGACTGGGAAACTGCTTCTGTTAGGGGTGGCGAGAGTCAGGCTGCTGCCCCTGACAGGAGCAGTTTCCCCTGTCAGGGGTGGCAGTCACGTTAACGTGAGACATGCACAACCAAGTTGCCTGTATCTCAAGGATTTACTGTACTCGGGTTCATGTGATTACTACAGTCAGAATTATTGTTGATGGCATCTGTTTAATTTTAAGGAAGTGCTTTATCTATTTAAAAGCATTTCATACATACAGGGACTGCTTAATTTTGTACTTTTGGGAAGTTAATTTAGGAGTGCATGAGTTCTGAAATTTGCAGTTTGGCATATTCAGGTGTTTGGAATTTATTTGAAAACAACTTGTGTATTATTCATACATTGGGAGAGGAAATTCTGTTTTTCTTTATACAGGTATGAAAACGTGCTCATACTTGTGCTGGCATTTTTCCACATGTGGGAATAGACACTATTGCCAGCTCCCTCTAGTGATAGCAATCACAAAATCATTCATTAATGGTATAAATAGCGTCGCTTATCCATAATAGAGCATGACTTACATAATGGTCTCATGACAAGCCAACACACAGCGTTACCTCTTCACTTAAGGACTGATCCAAGGCCCATGGACTTCAGTGGGCATTAGACCAAGCACTTAGTGATGTTCAGACATTTTGTTAGTCACTAGTATTCTTACGTGTGTGATTTGGCACTTAAAACTGTCTCAGCTCTGGCTGGGGTGGGGTGGGGTGGGTGTGTGCCATTTCCTTAGAATTTCTTCCATTTTGACAAGTATCGGAGAGGTATCCGTGTTAGTCTGTATCTTCGAGAACAATAAGTAGTCCTGTGGCACTTTATAGACTGACAGATATTTTGGAGCATAAGCTTTTGTGGGCAAAGACCCGCTTTGCCCACAAAAGCTTATGCTCCAAAATATCTGTTAGTCTATAAAGTACCACAGGACTTCTTGTTTCCCATTTTGGTAACCCCGATTGTATTTATTTATTTATTTATTTATTTTTGTTAGCACGAAGGAAATTGGATCAGATTGAAAATGGCATCTGTGATAAAGAAGTTAGCAGTATGGGGAGCCGTTCCAGTTCATCAGGTAACATAATAAATAACAGTTCTGCCTTCCCTGTTTTGGGTTTTAATAACCCAAAATTATTTTGCTAGCACAGATGAAAGGGGCTTAGGTTTTTTTTAAATAGTTATTTGATTTCTGTAGATTTAAATACTTCTGAACAATGCTGTTGCTAACCTGGCAACAAACCTGCCTCCTGCAGAACACCAACACATATGGAATATTGTCAGTCTTCGTGGTTGAAGTCCTGGGGTAGCTATATGTTCTTATTATAGATGGTCCAGGTTTTTTGTCTCCTGTCTTTTTGACTTGCTGATTTTTATGCTCAGAGGCACCTTATATGACATTTTCAAATGTAGCCAAAGACCAGCAAAAATCAGTAGTTGCCTCCAGCATTGTTTAATTGCACTAATTGACAAATGGCACTGTATAAATGTAAATCAATTGGCATATTTAAAAGCATTAGCATGCTTGTGTAACACTTAAACCTTTATTATTCTATCATGAAGAAAAATATTTTTTCTGCAGTATCATTGGTATTTATTTACCTTATCTATATTACATACCTTTAAATTCGGTGTATGCACCTTGAGCCCCTCAGGTTGTGTTTTTGGTACGTAGCCCTTTCTTTTCATTTGTACTCCCTTCTTCACTTTGAAAGTTGCTCCCAAAGCTTCTCTGCCGTTAGCCTGAAAGGGGTTAACCCTGTAGCACTCTTGTCTATAGAAGTTTCACTGCTCTAAGCAGTGCTTTTTGGTAAAGTTCAGCTAGATCTGTTTAAGGTGGAATTTGCTGAAACAGACTGAAATGTTTAACCTGGTAGAGTTAAGCTGATGCAACTCTCTAGTGTGGACACCTTTGTATAAAGTTTCTTGTGCAGAAATACGCTGTATACTGATGGATGCTCCTTTATTCCAATATAGCTCTATCCATACTGAGAGGTTTATCACTGTTTCAACATATATAGTGAAAATGGTACTGTAGTTATGTGCAGCCACTCCATTAGCAGTTAAGTGAGATGAGCATTTTATGAATAAAATATTTGGGCACAGTCCTGAGCTGTTGCTTTGGTTATGTAGTGGAAAAGTTCACTTGGAAAGAAGTACTTTTTGTTTAGAACTGTGTACGCTGTAATAAACATATGACTGTTGGCAGGGTCCCTTAATGCTCGAAGCAGCAATGAAGATCGCTCACCTGAGAATACTGGATCTACAGGAGCTGTGGATAGCTTCCCAGAAGTGGACAAAGCTGTCTTGATTGAGAGAATAGTAAAACTGCAGAGGGCTCATGCTCGGAAAAATGAGAAGATGGAATTCATGGAGGATCACATTAAACAACTGGTGGACGAAATCAGGAAAAAAACTAAGTAAGTGTGACATTTGGGTCACATAGTGTTGGCTCTTGGTTACTGCTCTGGAGCAGAACACTTGAGTCTTACATAGCACACAAAATTAAGTTGAGGCAGAAGAATATTAAATGATAAAATTGCAATGACAATAGACTGCGGATCTTAATTTTCAACCTACTTTCTGTGAACAGTTACTACAGGTTGAACTGTTCCCATCCAGCACCCTCTGTACTGCTCGGTGTGGGATGAGAGGATTTGCCAGATGAAGGGAGGTCAATATTTTCTAGCACTTTACCAATACTTACACTGCTTACTGTGCTCTTAGAAGACATTTAGGGGTAAATTACAGCTAAATAACACAGAGCACTGAGAGCCAGGACTGGTGGCTGTAAACAAACTTTATGGGACCAAGGGAAACTTGACTGTGCCCATGATGAATGGTTGTCTGGCTAATTAAAATCATGCCGTGTTATGGAGTTTGCCAGATGAGGGAGTCCCAGGTTAGAGAGGTTCATCCTGTAGACTGTTCCATTTGGTGCTGCAGCCTCTGGATCTGTGGCATAGTCCCATTTGCTCCTTGAACTTGTAAGGAGCATCACCCTATGAACAGTGCCTCTCTCTGCTCCAGCAGTGACTCCCTCTGGGTGTTTTGAAGTGTGACATTGGTATAGAGTCAGTTCTCTCAAAAAGACGTTCTTTGATGCATCGCTTCTTGGCTTAGAGGCCCTCTGATACAGAGCCTCGCCTGAGGGAAGCCTTTGGATGCAACTCTGATATACATAACAAATGATTATTGATACCCATTGTAATAAAATATCTGAACCAAAACCAGTCCATGCTCTTCCTCTCCTCCATGCTTTGAAGGCTCCTTTTACTTAGTCTGCTGGCTGGGTTCCGGTCTGAGGTTTGCTCATTCAGTGTCGCTGGGGGTGTGGGGAGGAAGAAGGTGGAATATACTCTCCTTTTAAAAATAACGAATGTTTGCAATTAAATCTAACTGTTCACACATTGACTCGTCTATTATGGTGATACCATCCCATGAGATGGTGTCTTACTTCAGAATCGGAGCTTTTGCGCTCCCTGGGGCAGGGGCCCTGGGTATTTAGTACAGGGCCTGGATTCCTCTTTGGGTCCTTTTAAGCACTACTGCAATCGAAATACTAAACAAGCTTTCTCATTCAGACTGCAGCAAAATCAAACAATTAATAAATTTGGCACTCCAAAAATATAATAAAAACAAGCAAGGTGTTTGCTGTCCCGTATCAAAACACAGACTGTTCTGAAAAGCAACCTTTGCTTATACATGACAAGTTAAAAAAACACTTTCAGGGCAATCTAATGCAATTTTCTAACTCACAGTGGCTACTGAATTTCCATGTAAATTCATTCTGAGTAGTGCTAGAGAGCCGTGTTAGTCTGTATTCTGTCAAAACAAAAAAGCAGTCACGTGGCACTTTATTACGTGATGAGCTTTCGTGGGGCAGACTGGGTTCTGAAGAAGTGGGTCTGTCCCACAACAGCTCATCAACTAATAAATTATTTTGTTAGTCTTTAAAGTGCTATGACTGCTTTTTTGTTTTAATTCTGAGTACGATAGATAGTGCTCACCCAATAAGCAGCTACTCAGTGTTCTGTTTTGCCCTTTCTGTCCAGTGTGTGGCCCTCGACCTTATTACTGCCCACTATTCAAACTGCTCTAAAAGAGACTTAAGTTCCTCATGGGCTTTTCTGTGGAGCCCCTTACTGTAATACATTGATGGGCAACCTAGGCTAATGAGTGGCCCTCTATCTCAGTGGGTCACAAGACTGTTGAAACCAAGATGCTTTCCTGAGATAATGTAGTTTTGCTAAGTGCACTTGTATGCTGACTGAAGCGTAGCAGCACTTGGACTGGAGGTAGAGGGAGATTTATGCAAAATCCCATATATATTTTTTTTCTAACAAAACTGACAGACATTTTCTGGAAATGCTTTGGATTCTAGTCCAACTACAAAATGAAGGTTCTGTCTCGAAGAGCTGTTACAATTGCAATTCACACCCTTTTTATTATTTGCTTTACTTTAGCAGCTGGATGTCGCAGTTTAGACCAGAACCTCATTGTTATAAATATTGTACAGATGCAAAAAAAAAGATAGCTCCTACCCCAAGTAGGTTAGTCCTTTGTGGAAGTGGTGGTCTTCAGTACTGGGGTTGGCTTTTGTCATTAAGGGTAGATTTAAACATCACAGTTATTTCAAAATAACATTTGTTATTTCGAAATACATAATCTAGCGTCTATATGAGGCAATGGCTATTTTGAAATAATTTTAAAATCGTGGTCATGTTATTTTGAAATAGGTGCTATTCTTCATGAAGTGAAGTTTACCAATGTCGAAATAAGCCATTGTACGTCCAGTGGCTCTATTTTGATATAGGCTGTATGTATTTAGACAAAGTATTTCAACATAGCTAATTGCTATTTCAGAATGCATTTTTGTGTGTAGCAGCGTTAGCAGTCTTATTCTGAAATAAGCTCCGTAGACATACTCTACGGTTATGGTTACGCTGACCCAAACCGCCGGCAGCAGTATGCATGTGGCCGCTTATTTGCATATTTGCTCACTGGTAGGTGCTGCCGCTGGCACGAGAAAAGCTGTGTAACTGTGGGTCTGCTGGCAACTGTGGGTCTGCTGGCAAACCCCACCCCCATTGTCAGTAGCCTTTTATGCCTGGAAAAAATCAGCCACAAGAGGCTACAGACAAAGTGAGGGTGTTTCGCCGGCAGACCCACGTTTACACAGCTTTTTTTGTGTCAGCAGCAGCATCTGCTGGTGGGTGAATATGCATATAGCATGTATTTGTATTTCAGAGACCGCCCATTTGCATACTGCTGCCTGCGGTTCGAGTCAGTGTAACCATAGCCTATGTCTACTCTGAGTGAAATACCAATGTCACTGAAACCAATGGGCACTTTGCAATTGACTTAAATTGGAGTTAAAATCTTATCCTTGGTCTCTCCTTATGGGTGGACCCTGGAAATCTTTATTTTGCATTATGTTTGCTGTTAATGTATGAAAAAGGAAATGAGTCCATGCTTGGCCAAAAAAAAAAAAAATGGGTTCAGTCATCTCCCTACCTCATCACACTTTGGAGCTTTTGTCTCATTCTTGTTTTGGTCACCATGCACGTGAAGATCTATGTTGTTATAACTCAAGTGTGGTATAAATACCACCCACCAAGAATCCTGTATCGTAACTCAATGCCTGCAGTCTCACACTGTTCTTTCTTTCTCCCCCCCCACCCCCGACCCGCTTCCTAGAATTATTCAGAGTTACATATTGCGGGAAGAAGCCGGCACACTGTCCTCAGAAGCCTCCGACTTTAACAAAGCCCATTTGAGCAGGCGTGGTGGCATCATGGCATCCCTGTATACCTCACATCCCGCAGACAGTGGGCTCACATTAGAACTCTCTCTGGAGATAAACAGGAAGCTACAGGCTGTGCTAGAGGATACTTTATTAAAGAATATTACACTGAAAGTGAGTACCCATGTGAGCCTTTCATTCTGGGTCAACGTTTTTTGCTGTTCTCAAATATTGCTCTGAACACACAACTACCAAATAAGAGGTCTCTTTAGCGATTAAGTCACTATGGTTTGTGACATAACTCACTTTTGCTCTTATGCTTTGTCCTGTAATATTATGTTATGTACAGGTTGGAATTGTTTGTTGTATATTTTGTAAAATGGGGATGATTCTTCTAGCATCTTGACAAAATTAGTAAGGAAGGAATATCTAGTAGCAGCTCGCTGATTGTATGTCTGTATCTTTGTATATGAATTAGTTCTGAACTTTGTACGGAAGCAGTACACCTTTTCATCATGCTCTGTAGACTCTTCAGATTTATAGTAAAGATGCACTAGAGCCAAGTATCACCTTTACTATTAATGTGGGCAGAGAAGGGCTGCTCTTCTACTTTTTCACAGTCAAGTATAAGCATGATATTTTTGGGTGCAGCCCACGAACATTGATGGCAAGTGATAATTTAAATTCTGTATCGCATGTTGCACCTGGTGATGTTCCCCTTTTGTTGCCCCTCTTCTTTTTTCCTTCAAAGGAAAATCTGCAGACACTAGGAACAGAAATAGAACGGCTTATTAAGCACCAGCATGAAATGGAAAGGAGGATAAAATAAGCGTAACCAACTACGGAGCAGCTGGAACAAAGAACAGTTGCTGCAGACCGTCATTTTGAAGTTGCCCCCCTAAACTGCGTGTCAACTGATGGCAGATCTAGTCTTTGAAAACCTTTGACCACAGAAGTTGCCCTCCTAACCTAAGAGGGTCTTGGTAGGATCGGATGGGAAGTCTGTTTTGCCTTGGCCAATGATGAACTTTACTGTAGGCTACATTCACAGTCAGAACTCTTCTCCGAAGCTAAGGCATCCAGATGCTTTTCAGTGTGCACTGTGTGTAAAGTACATTTCAGTGAGATTTAAATTTATGCCTTGTGCAATTAAACAGCTTGCTAATGATAATGCTTGGGGGGCAAAAACCCAAATTGATTTGTTGTGGAACACATCCAGTGCTACTGAGCTTCCAGAGCTTTCAGAAATCTTCCTTGTTCTGCAAGAGTTTGCTAAATTAAAGTTAAGCAATTAAAATATGCATGGGAAAGGGGCTTTATGATTAACTTCTGTAAAAATAATTAAGGACATGATGATGTATATTTTACCATTGGACAGAAGTTTAATGGCTTCCCTGGAAACTAAATATGAATTGACTTTTTTGTAAACTAGCCAGAAATTGGAATGAGAAACTTCTGCTGCTTTTAGACATTTGCAGTCATACCAATTATCAACTTGTAAAATTTTTCATAAAATCCAGATCTATAGACACATGAATCTGAATAAATTTGAACTCAGGTAGTTTTCATAAACTAAGTTTGATTTTCAATATAATTAACAGTTTTAAAATCTGCGCGTTAAGTTGTCCATTATCTACATGCATACTCCTTTATTACAAGACATTCCAGTCCATAAAAATAAAATCCTCCCCACCTTATTGAGTCATCTTATTTGTAAGTATAGCCCAGCTAGTAAAAATGACCAGGTCTGTTTGGTGAATTGCAATTTATTGGCTGAACTGTAGAAGCTGCACAAAAATCGGACTCGTTCCACTTTAGTAATGTGAATGATTAACATCTGACAAAATGACTTAATTGTGACCATAACTTGAAATTCAGTTGATTATCCTCATTCTTCACTTACAAAGTGATGAGGAAATAAGAATTGTGTCACTTTTAGTCTGTCATAATATTTTTGACAGTCTAATATCAGACAAAGGTAACTTAGATGGACTAGAATGGCTCTACTCCTACCGTAAATGCATATTTTATGGAATTAGTGCCCATTTAAATGCCTCAGTCAAATCAGCTTATCTTGTAAATGTATATTTAGGGTTTATGCCATATTTATTAAATATTTGCACTTCCTGTTGTCATGAAAGTATTTATTGCACATATACAAATGATACTCCAAAGTTTAACATTAGCCATTTTATTAAGTTGAGGCCACTTTTAAAATCTTTAT
This sequence comes from Carettochelys insculpta, assembly GCF_033958435.1. NCBI lineage: Eukaryota > Metazoa > Chordata > Testudines > Carettochelyidae > Carettochelys > Carettochelys insculpta. The sequence continues at coordinate 63,521,472 of NC_134143.1, forward strand.
TTCAGTGTTGTCAGTTAATCTCTTAAATGTTTCTTGTACCCATTTATCTTCCTGCCTACTTTATGTGAAAACTGAACTCTAATCTTCGCACACGGGGCATATAAGTTATCAAGGGATCAAAGTTATGTAGGTGCTTGCATATTGCCAAAAGCCCCTAAATCACTTTAGCCCTTCTAAAGACTTTACCCATATGTGCTTAATTTGATCTATGAGAATAAACAACATAGTCCGTGAGACTTATTCCTGCATGTAAAGTTAAGCAGTATGCACAACTGGTTGAAGAATGAAGTCCAGGTCTGCTTGGAGTTCCTTATGAGTCCTGAATAACTGTTATCTTTGTTTTTTTTTCTTTTAAATAGAGCATTTATTTGGAAGAAGGTAAAAACTATTGGCTTAAACTTTGGAGGACTGTTAGAGAAAATATGCCCCACTTTTAATATTAGCTTCTTTTTAAAATTTTTTTTTTTTTTTTTTTTTTTTTTTTTAAAGATCTCAGAACAAATGAGACCACTGCTGCAGCCTTATGAAAGCTTAGCTAGGATTGCTTTTCCTTTTTTGCTATGAGGGGAAGTGTGTAGGAAACTGTTAACCTGTTCAGGAGCAAATCTTAGGTGCATTCGTTTCCAAGGGAGTTGTGCCACTGGATAAAATTCTGGCCCCTCTTGATGTCAGAGTGGACTAATAAGTCTTGTCTGACTGAATTAGACCCCCTGGCAGAACAAAGTGTTCATGAGCAAAGGTCACATGTCCAAATAACATAACTCTTCAAGTTTTCACCCCCAACATATAGTATATCTGTTGTCTGTGTGCACTGAAAAAATACAAGAAACTGTTTAGATTCTGAAACCAAGCTTAGTCCAGAGAATAGATGAGAAATGGCATTTAATCTTAATGTAACTTTTTAATGTCATTCTGCAGCTGTTTAATGTGAATGTAGTTAAGAAATGTGATGCAGATGGGATAAGTGCAATGATCTTACTGCTTTTTTGCATTGTCATTCCTGCTATAAATTATTTTAGAGCATCCAGTTATCTGTTTGTCTAGCTGAAAAGTGCTGCTTCCTTTTTGTTAAACACTAGGCAGTTGCAGGATTTTTTTGTTTAACTTTTATATGTAGTGGCCACAACATCCTTAGGTTCATTGTATTCTAGTCACAGGTGGAAATGACACTCCAGTATTTACATTAGCTCCTATACAAGTCTTTATCAAGTGTAATGGCAGATTGTTGTAGGAATAATTCTAGAGGATAGTTTTGCTTGACTGTACAGATGTCAGTTCTCATGTGCAAGATGATGCTACAAATTAAAAAAAAAAAACTTGTGCTTTCCTCATGAATATGCTCTTCTGACTAATATGCTAGTGTTTGCATGGTATACAACAAGAAGCAGAATGACATTTCTTTGGTGGAGGTGAAAAAAGGCATTTAACTGAACTGAGAATATGTTGCTGCTGTTCTGGGGGAATAGCTTTAAATCAAAGGATGAGAAGTAGATTATCCCCATATAAACTAAGGCCAGCGTTTTCAGAGGGAGCCAAAGGCTGGTAAATGCCCACTGTCCAATGAAATTTAGTTGTAGTAGGTATTTAGCTGCCTCAAGCTCCTTCTGAAAATCCCCATTTAAACGTTCAGCCAATTGCATCTATGGGTGCAAGTATAATTTGCAATTGTTTGGTAACACTCACCACACATCCAGGCTAGTGTGTTTGCAGGTCCTAAAAAAAATCTGCTTCTGATTGCCCAGTTGTTGGTGATTTTTCCACACCATGGAAAAGCCTATTTCGGAATATAAAGTCATAACCAGGTATCTGGATACTATGAATGTTAGACATCACTGTGCTTTCTCTTTTAAATCCACTTAAGTGTACATTTAAGTTCACTTTTTGTGGATAGACTTCTAAAAACAATGGGATCTGGTTTGTGTTTCTAAATAGTTTCTGCTCTTCTGTTGCTTACTGATGCTCTTTCCTCGTTGCTGGCAACAGAAAATAGTACAAATAAATAGTATAATTTTTTGAACCTGGTTCTGCACTGCAGTATAATTGTTGTTACCTGAAACATTACGCCCACTATTTATTTTACAAGCAGCGAGGCGCTTTATATGTACAGGCCTGTGCATGAACGATCAATAACAGGCAGTACTTTTACTCATGACTTTTTAAACTATTGATACACAAAACTGTTTGATATTAATCATCAGTAACAGTAGGTGGCGCAAGAAATCCAACTTTCATGCCCATCAAAAAGAATGGAAAGCATTGCCAAATATAAAGAATTTTTGGCTCTTATACAAAATGATAGATACGGTTGTATGAGATTCTTTCCCTCCCAAGAATGTTTTATTTACACACCCATTCACTGTTGATGAAAATGATGATCAATCTTCCAATATGTACATAGGTGTATTGACAAAATACTGACTGATTTAATTGTTAATTTTGTAGATATTTTTCTGTATAAAATTAAGTTTTTTCAAGACATGGCTAGACATGATGTATATAATGTACTTTGAAATAAACATGCAAATGTCTGAGTGTTTGTTTTGGGATGTATCACTTTTGGGAAATAATTTGCATGAACAAAGTGTAAGACCCAGATTCTCAGGAGATTATGTAGGCTCCTGGGTTCTGTTAAGACTCTAAGCCTCCCATGCAGTATAGCACTGTGCTGAACCAGTGCCTAATCCCAATGACTCCCTGTGCAGCTTGGACAGATTGCTAGAGCTCTGTGTGGTTACAAAATTTGTACCCATAGATATAAATCAGATATATGCAGAGCTGCAGGTCTTTTCTGTGAATCGCAGTGGAAAAAGTGGCAGATGGCAAGGCCACCACTTGCAGGAGCTGGCACCCTGTACTGGTAGCTCCCCCAGTGTGTCTGTACTGCACTCAACCCCACTCATGGAGGTTGACACCAGGCTCACCAGTATCTGTTTCTGGTCACACTAGTGTGGAAGTAGCTCGCATGCTGCCTATTCCTGTCCTGGAGCATGCAAGCTGCTTGCATATGCGAGCACAATGAGACTGCTGCCTGTGGGACTGAGGGTAGTAGAGTCGCTGCTGTGGTACCTTCCTTGCATAATTGCACAAAATAGCAGTTTAGTCCACACCTAAACCATTAAAAAAGAGCGCCACTACTCAGTGTGAGTAAAATTAGAAGTATCTGGGTAAATGTTAAGAGCTCCAAAGATAATTATGACCTTGAATTTATCGTCTTTTGTTAGGCCTAAGCAATAGTTGAACATCTAATGGGCAAAATTAGAAACCATGCCCCAATGAAGAGTGACTGGCACTGGTTACAGCAGAAGTGGTTTGTGAAGAGTTATTCATAAACTGTATCAACCAGCTCCAATATCCAGTTTCAGAACAGTCTTTGCTTTTGTTGCATGCTGCTTTATAACGTGAGAACTTTTTACTTGAAGTAATATTTTGGTGATGGAAACTGATGGGGCTATGAAGGTTCAAGCTGTGCAGAAGAATTTAAACATGGCTTTAAATAAATAATTTTTGAATTTTTGAGACTTGCTCACATGCCTGGAGCACAGATATTTCCAATTACATCTTAACTTCTTAAAGATGCTTGTGTGTGAGGGAGCATTTGGAAACTTAGTTATATGGTTACTGAAAGCTGTATTTTGTACCTCCGTGGAGCACCTCTAATATCCTTTCATTAGCATATGCCTAATTAATACCGCCTAGCTGCTTACCTACTTTATTTCAGAGATGCCAGGCCATATCCTTGCAAGACTAACCCATATCCTAAACTAGGTCCAGTCCCTTTTCTCTAAAGTGGGGGTACCAAGACACCTTAAATCTGCCCGAAATGGGAACTGATGACATGAGATATTTAGCACAGAATAGAGGGGTTGAGAACAAACCTGATCAAAGCACAAGAACACTTAATTTATTGAATTGCCTCTATACAACACCAGGGAGCCTAGGTAACAGAGAATTGCTCATCTATGAGCATAAATTAGATTGAGTTGCTGTTACTAAAACCTGTGGAGGATGACTTATACTACTGGAATGTTGTTAATTATAGTTAGGCAGGGTTTCACGGGCAAAATGAGAGGAGTAGCAGTACTCTGTCAAAAACAGTGTTACCTTTTTCCAAGTCAAGATAAGCTTAGAACAATCACTTTTTTCCCCAAGGTTAAGGATCATGTCCTGAGAGAGAGCTCAAAATGGGTATTAGTTGGTACTTGCTACAGACCACCAAATCATTGTTTGGAAAAGAATGACTGCTTCCTCTTAAACTTGTCTGTAACATGGAGGAGGCAAAGGGAGCATGATCACTTCAACTAACAGTTAAGACATCCTTAGAATTTCTAAACATAGAATGCAACTTCCTCAATCAGTGTTGTAGCCAACATGGGGGAATTCTATATTAGACCTTGTTTTAGCAGATAAAAGTCATGCAACAAAAAATGAGCCATGGCTTTGGCACAAGTGACCATGACTTTGTTACATAAACAGAAAAGAGTCTAGACCTTTAAGATATATATGCCTGGTGTTTTAGCAGGGTTAATTTGACAAAGGTGAAAACAGCTATAAGCCAGACTGAAGAATTAAATAAGAAGTGTGATAATTGGGAATTATCTAAGAATTTATGAGATCCCAAAAAAGCCACAACTCCACAATGGTCATATGAGTTTGAAAAACAAAAAGCACCTCATTTAGAGGCAAAGTGAAGGCAACTATAAACAATTTAAAATAGCGAATTAGAGGAATTGTAGAAAATTGATAGAGGAACCCAAAGGACACAAGGAGCGATCTGAGCTGAGGACAGGAGGAGATTTCTGACTTTTTTTAAAACATACAGTAGGAACAAAAAATCCTGACAATGAAGTTGTGTGTTGCTCAATGGAAATGTTGGAATTATCAGTAATACTGGAAAAAATATTCAATAAATATTTCTATTTGGAAGAAACAAATGATATAGTTTCAGCATATGCCAGAGAGCTTTCCTTTCCACTATGGTGCTGTTGTAGCCATGTAAGGGTTGCTGACTGTCTAACTGAACACTTGCCCCCCTCCCCTTCTCTGAGGTGCCACCCATTCTTACTCCATCAAACCCCGCCATCGCTTGGTGTTGTCTGCCCTCACTTGATCATTGTCACTGGGCTGGAGCAGAGGGCTGGCATGTGGGAGGGGAGTATGGGCTCTGGAGTGGGTATGAGGCATTTGGGGTTCAGGAGGGGGCTCTGGGCTCACACAGGATTGGGATTCAGGAGGGGGCTCCAGGCTGGGGCCAAGAAGCTCAGGGAGTATGAGGGAGTTTGGGTTCAGGAGGGAAGGCCAGGGCAGAGGGGTGGAGCATGAGAGGGAGTTGGGGAAGGAGGTACTTCTTGCTTGGAGTGCTGTTTGGTCTAGGGCCAGCCCTAACAGTAGCGGCCTAACCGAGCAGGGAAGGCGATTTTCTAATACTAATCCTACTACTGCCATTTATTATACAACTTTTGGCAAGAAACATTTCGCCCCTGTCCTACACATAGGAAATAGGGGCCAAAGACACATTCCTGCTCTAAAGGGACACTGTAAGGCTATATTTGTGAAGTGCTTTAAAGGTGTAAAGCAGTAGATAAGTTTTAAATCAATAGGGCTGCTTGTGTTTATAGTTAAGTGCATGCTTAAGTAACATAGAATCATAGAACACTAGGACCGGAAGGGGCCTCGAGAGGCCATCGAGTCCAGCCCCCTGCCCTGACGGCAGGACTGACCACTATCTACACCATCCCTGATAGACATCTATCTAATCTGTTCTTAAATATCTCCAGCGAGCGAGATTCCACAACCTCCCTTGGCAGCTTATTCCAGTACTTGACCACCCTGACAGTTAGGAACTTTTTCCTAATGTCCAACCTAAACTTCCCTTGCTGCAGTTTAAGTCCATTGCCTCTTGTTCTCTCCTCAGAGAGAACACATGTTGGAGCCGCGTGGTACCTGGAAAACTGGATTAGTTGTGGTCTGAAGGCACATGAATATTTATGACATTCCTGTATACTGTATTCTTGGGACTTATTTCTTAAAGCAAGGGAAACCACATTTAACGATTAGAACTACAGTAAGGAAAGTCTCGGAACTAAATTTCATTTTTAATTTACACTATTGACCAGAGGCTACAGGGGCACAGTGGTTAGTGGAGATAGCTCAGGGGATTGACAATGGAATAAAGAGTCTTCTCTATCTAGATCATGTTTGACTTGCACTCTGGCCAGAAACTGCTTATCCAAAATTTTTAACTCTAGACAGTTGTTCACAAGCTTGGATTAAGCTGTTGGTCTCATCTCATTCTATTGATTATAATCACTGAAAAACACACCTATCAAAATTTTCACTAATTTATGCCCAGAACATGGGGTTTTTTTGGAAAGGTCTTAAGGATTAAATCAGTATGAAGAAGACCTGACTTATAAAGTAATTAAAAAGAAAATGAGTTGGTTTTTGTAAGAACTGCAGGACAAGCTAGAAGAAAATTTTCTCAACTCTGCTGTGCAGGGCAGGAGTGGCCTGGTACTGGATCAAAATGAGCAGCAATCCAAGCAGCCAGTTTGTGAGTGAGGCCTGCTGACTGATATGTACTGCAGTCAATCTGGGTCTAAAGGTAGGTCTACATTTACTGGGAGATGGGTGCTTTGGCAATCAATTACCCAGGGGTTGATTTAAAGAGTCCAGTAAAAACTCGCTAAATTGACTGCTGATCACTCTCTTTGACTCCAGTACTCCACCAGAACAAGAAGTGTAAGGGAAATCGATGAGAGAGTTTCTCCCTTTGAGCCCCCATAGTGGAGATGCTGCCACAACTTGACCTAAGGTACATTGACTCTAGCTAAGTTATTCACGTACCTGAAGTTGCCCATCTTAGGTCAACATTGTCCCTTATTGTAGACATCCCCTAACTGGCAGTGGGGTGAAGTATTTAGGAATTTGACAGCGATAGCTGCAAGCCCTCTTCTTGTTCTGTAGCCCCTTTCACTATCTTTCTAATCTGTGTCACGGCCCGTAGGCAGTGGATACAGCCACTAAAGTCAAACTGAAGCTTTGCATATGTAAGGATTGGAGGCCAGGCTAGCTGCTATTTAAGGCCATAGCATACTAAGCCTCCCCTGACCCAGGCTGTGCCCTGCCCTCCCTCCCTCCTGTACCCTGAAGCCAGTTAGCAGCCTGGAGCTTTGCCTGGCCAGCAGCCAGGGCTGGGAGTTGGGGTGAGCCAACAGTTGAGGGCTGACGTGGGTTCCTTTGGCCATGGAGAGAAAGTCCTCAAGCAAAATGGGCAGGGTTAGCAGGCTTCCCAAAGGAGGGGTTCACTTGCTGCCCTCAACTAGGGGATTCAGGCCCTGGTATGTTTTGTGGGGAACAATCCAGCAGGGATAGATGTCCAGAGATGTCTTGGAGAAGCCATACACTTAGAAAGTCGTGCAGCTAAATCCTGTGCAGCTCTGAAGCCTTGGTCTTCATAGTCTAGCTGGACAAGAGGCTAAGGTGCACAGAAGGAAGTACTGTGTGTACACCTGTAGCCCAGGATGCTCTTCAGTAAGAGAGCACAGGGAAAGTAAGTTATCTGAGATGGTTTTTGATGCAGGGAGATAGGCAAATGACTTCCTGGAAAAAGTTATCCTAAACTGAGTTTTCGTTGTGTCTTCTGGGATAACTGAAACTTGCAGGACCCCAGGGTGATAAATTGGTAAGTAAACCAGCAAACAAGGCTACCAGATTACAGTTTTAGGAGAGGGTGTTATACAATTTTCTTTTCTTAGCTTTCCACTTTCTTTTTCCAAGCCTGCCCTCTCTCTCTCTCTCTCTCAGTGAAGTACATTTCAGCTGTGCAAGATGAATTATTTTGCCTGTTTAACTGCTTGAAAAATAAATGAGAACTCCTCTATGGATGGCACTCTCATTTTTTGAGGTCCTGATTCATGGTGTTTTGGTGGAACTGAAGCAGGTAGTGGGCCTCCCAACAGATTCACCTGTCCCTTGGGCAAGATGTGGGATGGTCCTGGCTCTGTGCTCCAGGAAGGGGCAGGGCCACAGGTGGAAGGGGTGGGGCTGGAGCTAGCTTCTCCCAGGTAGCCTCAGTGCTGCCCAGAGCACACTGCATGTGGCTCTGGTGGTGATATCACAGTAGCAGTGGTGGTGGTGGCTAGGAGTTCTATGCCCTTTTGAATTGCTGGTCCCGGGGGCAATTTTTAACTCCTCCTGGCAAATTGCTGACCAGGCTTGTAATGTGAGCAAGAAACCTGCCTCCTATGTGATCCTACTTTGTTTTAGGAAATAGAACTTGGCCCATTCTTTAGCGCCAGTCCTTTTTTGTTCTTTCAAAAGTTTACAATTGACCATTGACTTTGAAAAGCTTTAAAATTTTACTATGCAGATCAAAAATGCTGCTTTTAAACATCTTAATTTAAGTGAAACAAGCAAAGAAACAGGTTTCCTAGCTTGTCAAATCTTCTTTTTTAACTGTCCCTTTAATTTTTTTAATAATTTATATATAAGACTGTACTGTGCAGGTTGAACCTCCTAATCCAGAACTCATCTTGTCTGTAATCCAGCATGATTTTAGTTAGTTGGATGATCACTTATCATGGGTGTGGCCAAGTTTCCCGTGTTCCCATAAAGTTTGTCTGCAGCCAGCAATGCTGGCTGTCAGGGTTCTGTGCTGTTACTTAGTTAAACATCTTCTGAGAGCCCAGTAGTGGAAGTGTTGGTAAGTAGTGGAAGTGTCGGTAATGTGCTAGAAAATATTGACCTCCTGTCGTTCCACAAATTCTCTTGTCTGTCACCAGTCAGGTCCCAAGAGTGCCAGGTGAGAGGGGTTCAACTTGTATTTGCCTTTTTTTTTGGGGGGGAGGCGGGGTGGGAGGAGTGGGAGTTAGGCAGAGCGTGTCTCTGCTGCTGTCCGCACACTTCCAGTTCCAAATGAGATGTGTGGTTCACTGATCTGTTTGTAACTCGGAGGTTCTATTGTATCAGATGTTACAAGATGAATTAATTTAAGATATGTGGTAGGGGGCTCAAATGACAATGCTCAGAGAGCCCTCACTAATCCTACCAAGAGCTGTAAAATGCCCAAAGCTAGTGGACCACAAAACACATCAAAATGAAGATCATGAGTGGTGCACACAGAGATAATTCCCCAAGCAGTACAGAGAAAGCCTTCAAAACAGACTAGAATTCCTGAAGATTCATGTGTCATGCACCCTTCCTGACCACCCCACATTGATGTTGGTGAAACAACCTTTGTGATCCACCAACGCCTGCAACACCATTGAGAAGCACCCCTTGCAGTTAATGTAATCTGAGACCTGATGGTCTGGTGCCAGGATGGGGATGTGCATTTCATCTATGGCACCATGCAGTTAGGCAACCCCATAGCAGCAAATCTACCCACTATGTCCTGCACACTCCCCAGAGTCACCGCCTTTCACAGGAGCAGCTTCGTGATTGCTTTGACTACCTGGATGACAACAGCCCCCACTGTAGATTTGCCCACTCCAAATTGATTTCCCCACTGACCGTCAGCTGTCTGGCATTGCAAATTTCAACAGAGCAATTGTCACTTGCTTGCAAATGGTCAAAGCAGGTTTCATTCTGGTGCTGCTGCACTTCAGGGTGGGAGACAGCACTTCACAAAGTTCCATAAAAGTGACCTTATGCATGTGGAAGTGTTGCAGCCAGTGCTGATTGTCCCGTGACTCCAAAACGATGTGATCCCACCAGTATGAGCTGTTTTCCCAGGTCCAGAACCTGTGCTCCATGCTGGGCAGTGACTCCAGTGCTGCCAACAACTCTGAGGTACTATTCTCCAGATCTTCACATCCATTATTCACCCCACATCCATCCACTGATACTCCATGGGTATTACATTCGGAATGTACTGCATTATAGTCTGGTAAGTCATCAAAAATCACTGCACCAAACACTGAAGCATCTGGGGATTCATGTTATTCTTTGTAATGGTGATTAGCAGTCAGTGTAAAAGCGTTGTGAAAATTTCCGTATCCATTTCTTCTCAGTGGGAAGTGAGGGAAATGCATTCTTGAATGATGACATCAGAAACCCAGAACCACTTGCACTGACTTTTTTCCCCCACAAGACATGGGCACAGAATCTCAAAATGTAACGGGTCTGCAGGAACTGTGGGATAGGCCCCCACAATGCACTGCTGCCACCATCAAACTTAGGCAATCTGATGGGGACACTCTGTTTTGGGAGCAGTTTCAGACACTCGTCTTCAACTTTATAAAATCTAGTTTTAAAAAGTCAACTTTAATAAATTCATATTTATTCCCAAGTGCAGACAGACCCAAACACAGTTGAAATTCAGGGCTCAGACCCATCCTTATGTTTTACCAAATTCAAAGACAATAGAGGTGGATGTAATGGGGTGGATCACAGGGGTTCCCTTGGGGCTGTCACATGGTGTTCTGGTCATGCCACTGGACCCACCTACCTGCTCTCTGTGGTGCTCCACTACACTGTCCTGCTGGGCCAAGAGCTCTGGTCTTCTGCAGCCAAGGCAGAGTTGGATTAACAGCTCCACAACAGGGCAATAAAAAACACTGAACCAGCTCTGTGCTGGGTGCACTCCCCTATAAGGCCGTTGGCAGCTCGCAGGAACGCAGTCTCAAAGAGGACCAAAACCCTAAGTAAATCTGTTGTACTCTATAAAAGTTTACGCAGAGAAAGCTTGTAAGTTTGCTCTCTTTATCTATGGAAGAGAGATATGCACAGCGGTTCCTCCCTCCCTAGGTGACTGCTACTTACACTCAGCCTGATAATAAACAAAAGTATTTTTCTTCAGTATAAAATTAGGATTTAAGTAGCTGCTAGTGAAAACAGATCAAAGCAAGTTACTAAGCCAAAATAAAGAAGACACACCAGCTAATCTAAATACACAGAGAAACTTACAACATATAAATTCTTACCCTAACAGTTGTGCTAATCATCTCTTTTACAAGCTAGGCAGCCTCCCAGCTTGCGCCCAGAACTTCACTCTGTTCAGTCTTAGATGTTTCCAGCAGGCATCATGGGAGGTAATTGGGAGTTTCTGGCATCTGGCCACTAATCCAGTTGTTTGGTTTCTCCCTTTATATCCATTTTGCCCAAAGCCTGAATTCTTTGTGCTCAGCTCAAATTTTTCTCACCTTGTGTGGAAAAGTACCAAATCCAAAAATGGGTTCCACCATCAAGTGGGCCACAATTAAGGCTTATGGGAAAACAATCTGTGAAGGGTTTTGTTAGCTTGAGCACTGGGCCATTATGTTTTGGGAGTATCAGTAATGGCACTCAGTGCATTTAGAATTATAAACAGTCCCACACTTCGTATTTCTAACTTCACTTACAAGACTGATACATGCGCAAAAATAGAACATACACTTTCAGCGGACTGTGACGGTAAATGATATGTTACATGAAGCGTTTGGCCAAAAGCATCTTTGAGTTATGCATCTTCATAAGCTAATTTTTATAAAGCATGGGGTGGCATCACAACATATTGTTCACCCATTTCAACAGTGGTAGCATTTTACCTAAGCTACAGATCTTTGCTAACACGAGTGTCCCGGTATCTGCCAATTAATGACATTCCCTTTCACTTCATGATTTTCCTCTTCTGTGTTTAATTAATTTGACATGATAGAATGCCTGGCAATGGAGAGAAGTGAGAGAGGAATGCATGCACAGTAGTAAGCAACAAAAAGTGTTTACACCCAAATCTCAGTTCCTCCCTAATGCAAAGCAGGCCTACTGCGAATTGTGTTACTTCAGCTCAAGCATAAGAATTATCTCCCACTTCTCCAGCACCTCACAAATCATTTTGACAGACATTAATGAGCCATGTCTTAATACCTGGGAGAGAGAGTCATCCTTATTTGAAAGATGAGGACACACAGATAGGTACCTACAACAACATGTTCAAGGTTACATTATGCCCCTATGCAGGGAGAAGAGGATCTGTAGCAGACCTCAGGTCTTTTCTTTTTCCTTTTCAACAGCAGGCGAGTGTTATATAACAGCTGTCTTTTCTCACAAACCACAGTACCGCAGAAGACCCAACCTGCTCCTTTCAGCCAGCTCCAGAAGGTTATTCAGCTCCACCCCCGGATTTTAACTATGAAGTTCATGGACCACACTAGAGGTGTCCTGATCCCTGTCCCACACCAGAAGGGACCTGCTGTGCTGGTCCTTGGCTCTACGCTTGCTCTTGGTAAACAGTCTCTCCCAGCCAGGGTTCATCTCATGGCAAACGTGTAGACATGGTAGATTTCGCTGGGGAAGTTCTCATGCCTTTCTTCAGCTAGGAGGGTGAGTCCTGCATGCCAGACGATGGTCCTCACCATACCCAAGTCCCGGCACAGGCTGCTGTCCACATTGTCCATGTTGACTCCCTCCTGGGCCATATTGTCCATGATGACAATGATGCAACTGGGGCGCAAGCCAGGCTTGCATCTCTTCAGGAAGTCAGACAAGTGGTCGTCAGTCAGGTGTTCTATTACTCACTGGATCCAGATGACATCATAGGAGCTGGGCTCAGGGCTGAAGTCCTGCAGGCTGTAGCAGAAGTAGTTGCTTACTCGCCTGCCTTCCTCTCTCAGGTAGCTCCTTGCCTTGGTCAGGAAGTCCTTCGTCACATCCCCCATGTCCACTGCTTTGACTAGAGGCAACAGGAGATGCTTGGTGATCCTGCCAATCCCAGTGCTGCAATCCAGGGCACCAGTGGTCCTGTCCAGTTAGGGCCCTCCCAAAGGAACTTAAGCAGGAATTTTTTCTAGCTGTTGATGTCAGTCCTGGAGATGTGGCCATACCCACCCAGCACGCCGTCCACTGTGGTGGCACGTCCTTCCGCCTTGGAATAGGATTCCAGCTCGTCCTCCACCTCTTCCCATGTCATGCTGCTGCTGGGACTGCTTCGAGCCCAGGGACTGGATCGGGGCTTACCCAACCTCTCGCCTCCACCACGCCTGGGGCTGAGCCACTGGGATAGGCATCTTCTCCCATCCTAGCAGCAGCGATGTCCTCCGTGGGCCTCCCTTCTTCCTCCTCCTTCTGCTGTGCTTTTGCCTGAATTGGCGTTCTGGGAATAACCTTGTCATGCTCAGTTTCCTCAAACGCTATGGACACATAAACAAACCAACCGACCACACATGGCACACAGGGACTGTATCAGGTATTGTACCACTTGAAGTTAGACTTAATCTAGATGCAATTAATGTTTTATTAGCAATGGTGGACAACACATACACATTTTCTTCAGCAAAGGACACCAGCAGCTGAATCTGATGTCTGTGAGAGGTCTTCTCTCCATGAACAGAGCAAGTAAGGGCCATGATTGAGCAGTGTAAACTTTCCCCTCAGGTAGCCAACAAACCCTAGTGAAACTGTAAAACAGAAAATACTCTGGTCCTTGGATCTACTGTGATCAAGGCAGTGAAAACCAGTCATGCAGGTACTGAGGGCACAATCCTGCTGCTGTTGAAGTCAATAGTAGACTTCCATGGGAGAGAGATCTGGACTTCTGAGCTCTACAAACTCCCAGAAGCCTGTTGCCACACATACAGTGCTCACTGTAAGCCAGAAGAGTCTCTGGAACCAAGGAGGAGGCAAACTCTGAAGCTCCACTGAGGAATCTGGAGGGGATGTGAACTTCTCTAGTCTGGCACCTTCAGGACCTGACTGGTGCCAGATGAGGGAGTTTGCCAGACTACAGGTGGTCAATGTTGTCTAGCGCAGGGTTTCCCAAACTTTATATAGCTGTAACCTGTTTTTTTTCAGTACCTTTTTTTGCAGCCCAAAACTATGAATGCATATGAAAGAAAAAAACAATGAATGGAAAATGAATAAATTTTCAGTGTTTATTCACAATAATAATAGTACATAATAATATAAATCTTGATATAAAATACTTAAGTGCCCAACTTATTGTTATTACCTTAATTATGTGGGTAAATATGAAATGTACCAAATTAATAGGATCCTGCATGATAATTTGTATATTTTCTAAGGACCAGTACTTTTTCCCCAAGGACCGTTACTGGGCTGCAGACCACGCTTTGGGAAATGCTGGTCTAGCAGCATTACCAGCACTTCCAAGGCTTACTGGGATCTTTGAAGAAATGTAGAGGTAAATTACAGCTAAATAACAGCACAGAACACTGAGAGCCAGGACTGGTGGCTATGAACAAATTTTATGGGACCACAGGAAGCTTGGTCACCCCCATGATAAATGGTTGTCCAGGTGGCTAAAATCATTCTGGATTACGGATGTTGCCAGACAAGAGAGTGCCGGACTACAGAAATTTGGCCTGCAGTTAAGTTCTGTTTTTCAGACTATCAAATACCCAGAGGCACAGATGATAGCACCTGATTATACTGCACTGTGCTGAGAATGCTGCTGGCATGCAAAAAGTAATTAAATAATTCACCTGCCATGTGGATTTACTCCTGGCACTTCAAATGTAGAAAGGTCTCTTCCCAGACCTACTCATGTTGGGGGTATTCAAATTCCAATAAGCCTCAAGGGAAGTCAGAACTCTCCTGGAATTTTGGAGCAAAGTTACACTGGGCTCACTAAGGAACAGCCAAACTAGACTGAAGAAGACAATGGTTCTAGTCATGTGTCTTTCTACATATATAAAGAGGAGGGTTTAATCTACACCATAGGTTTAGGGTTTATCTACACCAGTTTCTCAATTTTATTTGGCCAGGGAACCCTTTTAAACTCGAAACAATTTTGCAGAACCCCATTCCCAGGCTCTGGCCCTGCTCAGGCCCCAAATCTGTACCCTATCCTCAAGCTTTACCCCACATCTCGCAAACCTGCCCCCTCATCCCCAGGCTTAACCCCTCTCAGCCCCAAACCAGACTTAACCTGTGTCAGCCTCTGACTGACCCCCCAGGACTAACCTGTCTGTGGCACCAGCTGGGGATGCTATGCAGGGCAGCCACGTGCACCCAGCAGAAGGAAGGCTGGCATGGAGGTGTTCTGCTGGTGGGGGAGTGAGCTGAGCCACGCCCACTGGAGGGTGTGTCCAGTTGGGTAGTGAGGCAAGTGAGGGCCTCTCTGTGGCTTCCTGCCCTGCTACCACTGAAATAATGGAACTAAGAACATAAGAACATGCCACACTGGGTCAAACCATAGGTCCATCAAGCCCAGTATTTGGTCTTCTGACAGTGGCCAATGCCAGGTGCCCCAGAGGAAATAAACAGAAAGGTAATCATCAAGTGATCAATTCCCTGTTGCCCATTTCCAGCCCCAGGCAAACAGAGGCTAGGAATGCCCTCCATGTCCATCCTGGCTAATGGTCATTGATGGACCTATCCTCCACAAATTTATCTAGTTCTCTTTTAAACTCTGTTCTCTTTTAAACTCTGTTCTAGTCTTGGCCTTCACAACCTCCTCCAGCAAGGAGTTCCACAAGTTAACTGCATTATGTGAAAAAATATTTCCTGTTGTTTGTTTTAAACCTGCTGCCTATTATTTTTGTTTGATGACCCCTAGTTTTTGTGTTGTGAGCAGGATTAAATAACATTTCCTTATTTGCTTTCTCCTCTCTGGTCATGATGTTATAGACCTCTATATAAATCCACCCCCCATAGTCATTTTTGTGAGCTAAAAAGTCCCAGTCTCATTAATCTCTCCTCATATGGCAGCCATTCCATACCCTTAATAATTTTTGTTGCCCTTCTCTGAACCTTTCCCAATTCCCATATATCTTTTTTGAGATGGGGCAACCACATTTGCACACAGTATTCCAGATATGTATGTACCATGGATTTATGTAGAGTTAATATGACATTTTCTGTCTTAATATCTATTCCTTTCTTAAAGATTCCCAACATTTTGTTAGCTTTTTTGATGGCTGCTGCACATAGAGTGGATGTTTTCAGAAAACTATCCACAATGACTCCAAGATCTCTTTCTTGAGTGGTAACAGCTAAGTCAAATCCCATCATTTTATATGTATAGTTGGGATTATATTTTCCAATGTGCATTACTTTGCATTTATCAACATTGAATTTCATCGGCCATTTTGTTGCCCAGTCACCCAATTTATTAAGATCCTTTTGTAGCTCTTCATTGTCCACTTGGAACTTAACTATTTGGAGCAGTCTTGTGTCATCTGCAAATTTTTCCAGTTCACTGCTTATCTCTTTTTCCAGATCATTTATAAATATGTTGAACAGGACTGGTCCCAGCACAGACCCTGGGGGACATCCCTATTTACTTCTCTCCATACTGAAAACTGTCTGTTTATTCCTGCCCTTTGTTTCTGATCTTTTAACCAATTACCAATCCAAGAGAGGACCTCCCCTCGTATGTCATGACAGTTAACTTTGCTTAAGAGCCTTTGGTGAGGGACCTTGTCAAAGGCTTTCTGAAAATCTAAGTACACTTTATCCACAGGATCCCCCTTGTCCACATGCCTGTTGACCCTTTCAAAAAATTCTAATACACTCATTCCTCGCTCTACCCCAACTTCGTGCTCGTAGGTGAAAACTCGTAAGAGGGACACTAAATTCTCATTGGAATACATGTAAAAGTCTCTGATTGGTTCCTAGAGCTTGCGAAGGAGTGACAGCACATGGCGCTGCTTTTGGAAGGTAAGTGAACCTTGGGTTTGGTGGCGGGGAGGAGTTTAAAGGCTGGGGGCAATTTAGAATCACAGAATCACAGGGCTGGCAGGGACCTCAGGAGGTCATCTAGTCCAGCCCCCTGCTTCAAGCAGGATCAACCCCAACTAAGTCATCCCAGCCAGGACCTTGTCCAGCCGGGACTTAAAAACCTCAGGGGATGGAGAATCCACCAACTCTCTAGGCAACGCATTCCAATGCTTCACCACCCGCCTGCTGTGGGGGAAAGGTGGGGCAGGCTGCCGCAGGGCTGGTGGAGGTGAGGGGTTCAGGCTGTCGCAGGGCTGGCGAGGGACAGGGGTCAGGCTGCTGCAGGTAGGCACTGCGGAGCCAGCCGGGGATCAGGCTGCTGCAGGGCCGGCAGGGGGTGGGGGTGTCAGGCTGCTGCAGGCTGGTGGAAGTGGGGGGTCAGGCTGCTGTAGGTAGAGGCTGTGGGGCTGGGGGGGTTGTCACACTAGGGCAGGTTGGAACTAGCGGGAGGGTATTAGCCTTGTATTAGCGGGGGGGAGTTCACTAGTAGAGTGAACTATGGTAAGTAAATGTGTCCCTTATTTAAGTGAGTACTCATAAGTGAAGTACTCCTTTAACGAGGGATGAGCATAGATTGGTGAGGCACAACTTTCCTTTGCAAAAGCTGTGTTGACTCTTCCCCAACAAATGATATTCATTAATGTGTCTGACAATTCTATTTGCCCGATACTGAAGTCAGACTGACTGGTCTGTAGTTGCCAGGATCATGTCTGGAGCCCTTTTTAAAGATTGGCATCATGTTAGCTATCCTCCAGTCATCTGGAACAGAAGCTGATTTAAATGACAGGTTACAAACTATAGTTAGTGGTTCTGCAATTTCACATTTGAGTTCCTTCAGGACTCTTGGGTGAATGCCATCCGGTCCTGGTAACTTATTATTATTTAGTTTATCAATTTGTTCCAGAGCCAATTCTAATGACACCTCAATTTGAGACCGTTCGTCAGATTTGTTACCTGAAAAGAATTGTTTAGGTTTGGGAATCTCCCTCACATCCTCAGCTGTGAAGACTGACACAAAGAAATAATTCAGTTTCTCTGCAATGGCCTTATCAGCCCTGAGTGCTCCTTTAGCATCTCAATCATCCAGCGGCCCCACTGATTGTTTAGCAGGCTTCCTGCTTCTGATGTACTTAACATTTTTTTTGCTATTACTTTTTGAGTCTTTGGCTAGCTCTTCTGCAAATTCTTTTTGGCTTTCCTAATTATATTTTTACACATCACTTGTCAGAGTTTATGCTCCTTTCTATTTTCCTCACTAGGATTTAATTTCCATTTTTTAAAGGATGCCTTTTTGTCTCTCACTGCCTTTTTTACTTTATTGTTTAGCCAAGGTGGCACTTTTTTGGTTCTCTTACTATGTTGCATAAGTTGGGGTATAAATTTAAGTTGAGCCACTATTATGGTGTCTTTAAAAAGTTTCCAGACAGCTGGCAGGGATGTCACTTTAGGTACTGTACCTTTTAATTTCTGCTTAACTAATTTCCTCATTTTTGTGTAGCCCCCCTTCTGAAATTAAATATTACAGTCTTGGGCCACTGTAGTATTTTCCCAGCAACAGGAATGTTAAATTTAATTATATTATGGTCACCATTACCCAGAGGTCCAGACACATTTACCTCTTGGATCAGATCCAGTGCTCCACTTAGGACTAAATCAAGAATCCCCTCTCTTCTTGTGGAGTTTAACTTCCGGATCTCTCCCACCACCCTGCCACTTCATGAAACCCTGGGGTTCCACAGAACACCATTTGGGATACACTGATCCACACTCTATTATTGTAAATGTTCCCTCCTGGAATAGCTACTTTACTATAAATTTTCCCATGTAGATACCCATGGGTGTTAACGAAAGATTCAAAGAGAAGAATATTGGCATTCGAGAGGAGTTGTTACAGAAAGACCCTGAGAATAGGATGGATGCAGAAGGTCGCCAACTAGGAATTATATAGGAAGATACAACTGAAGGAGAACCTACTGAAGAAGGTTATACAATGGAAGTTACAGCTATTGGGGCATATTTGCAGATTGAATGGTGAATGAAATATCAAGACCCTGGTATTCAGCATAATGGATGGTTCGAATAGGAGATGCAGACCCCACAGAGAATGGGTAGATGATATAATAGATTGGTGCAGAGCTATTCTACAGAAGCTAAGCCATTCCTCACTGGACAGGGAAAGATGGAAGGAAATAGTGAGAGAGGCATCAGACACCAATGGGTACTGAGCCCATGTTTATTGTTGATGATGGAAAGGATGCAGACACTTAGTCTAAAATAAAAGCCTCTCTTCATTTTAGCTTAACCCACTTCCAAAGCTAACTCTGAAAAAGACACACTTTTATTCCAGAAAAAAGGCATCCATGCAGGCATTTATACTGCAATTTCTATTCCAGGAAAGGCTTATTTATACCTGGCCCTGCAGATTTCCAAGACCAGCATCTGATGAAGTGAGTCTGTGCTCACGAAAGGTCATGCTCAAAACTCTTCTGTTAGTCTATAAGGTGCCACAGGACACTTCGTTGCTATTCCAGAATAATTACTCTGGAATAGCTATTGTGGGAAATTTCAAGGTGTAGACAAAGCCTATTTATTTTGAGAACAGAAGGGACAAGAAACTTCAACTGAGTCTCAGTGTCCCACTGTACTGGACACAGTAAAGAAAAAAGCCACACGCCCACTCACTGTCTTGATGTTATACAGGCTGCAAGAGGTGGAGAGAAGACAAACGATATGACTAGCAAGTTTGGCAATTGAAGCCAAAGCCTCACCTCATCACATGAGTGACTAAAGGCAGATGGGAGTGATTTGCTGGTATCACAGACGTAGATTTTAAGGAGACAGGGAGATAAGGGGGCAGCTTTATTAATCTTGAGTGGGAGCTACAAGTGGGAACAGCACAGGGGTACATGAGGGGAGCAGGAGACTGAGGCTGCATCGGCTGTGCACAAGTGGGGCAGGCAACAAGGCGTCAGGGCAAGGCGAGCCTGTGAGGGCTGCTAAGAGCAACAAAGACACCGAACAAGAGGGGCAGCACGTGCAGTTTGCTTTGCGGGTGTCTATTCTGGCTCTTTGAGGCCTCAAGACCTGGAGAGCATCTCATTTTCAAAGCTCCGAGTGGGCCAGAGTGAACAGGTCGCCCTGAAGTGACCAGCAGACAGGGCTTTTGCATTTAAGTTAAACGTGTTGTTTAAGATGCACTGGGGGCAAAAGAATCCCCAGGGTCCATCTCTCATTTCTTCCCATTGCACATAAACAAAACCACAAAGTGAGGTCATGAGAATCTGTTAGGATTATGTCCTTGCAATGATTGTGCTTCTGTCACTGTGGTCACATGGTGTGTTCTAATTGGCATGGGGGTGGGCGGGCTTCTTTGTTCTCGCTGTTGAACAGTGGCAGAGTTCTAGGAATTACCTTGTTTAACCTCCATCCAGTCGCCGCTTTGGAGAAGTTGACTCTAGGGGCTTGCTTAGAGATGACATCCCATGACCTATGGCACATAATCAGTATGTCTACACAGCATAAACCTTGTGGCAGGGTCGCAGAGCCTGTACCAGCTGATGTGGTCTTGTGCTACAGAGCTAAAAACATCTGTGTATACCTTTGGGCTCAGGCTGGAGCCTGGGCTCAGACACCTGCTGGGGTGGGGGGAGTTTCTACCTGACTCTGAACATCTACACCGTTATTTTAGCCCTTCAGCAAGAGCTCTTGTCCCAACCTCTGAGACTAGCTTCTGCAGGTGGGGTTTGGTTTTGGCTTCCCTGATGAGTAGACAGCAACGAAGGGTCCTGTGGCGCCTTATAGACTACCAGAAAAGTTTTGAGCATGACCTTTCGTGAGCACAGACTCACTTCATCAGATGCTTGATGAGTAGACATACCCTTTGGCAGGGTTGCCAACAATCAGTACAGACACTATTCCCAGAGCACAGGCTGATAGGGGAATACTCCTGATGGGAACTCCCTCCAACATGCTGCTGGCTGGTGGGGGCTGCTCGCTTCTGCCTCCAGCTTTGCAGCCTTCTTCAGTATCACTGACGTCAACACAGCAGCAGCATCTGGTGGGCGGGTGTGCAGCGCACACCCCTGCTGGGCTACCCATGGCTGTGGGAGGGGGCAGGTGACACGGTACAGAAGGTTGGGTGTAGCAGCCTCCCACAGTAGCAGTCCCTGGGCCCAGCTGTGAGTGGCTCCTGGATGTCTCCTCCCAGGGGGAAGGAGGGCTGGGAGGGATTATGGTCTGGCTCCAGGGCAGGGTGTGGGGAGCAGACTGGAATAGGGTTGTGTCCACATGCCTGGCCAATGTGCTGCAGGTTCAGCAGCCTATGCTATGGGTTCCCCTCTTCCCCCAGCCGCCCGCCTGCTGCCCTGTTCGGTTTCCCGGCTGGGCTGGGGTTTCACAGGTGCCATCACGCTCAGCTCAGCTGAGAGGCAGGAGCATAGTGATGTTTGAATAAAAGCACGGAATAGTGTTCACTTTTATCCCTTTGAGACACCTTTATATTATATATGAACATACCCATCAAAAAGTTTGGTTGTCTGTGATTTTTTTTCTGTACTGTCCATAAAAATAATTTTCAGCAGTGGGCAACCTTACCCTTTGAATGTAAACTCTTGCGTTGGTGACTGTCCACTACTATGGCTATCTACTCAGACAGACATCACTAGCAGTTTGATGGACAGGACTTAGCTGTCCTGTCCAGAAGGCAGGAAACATATTCACATCAGGGTGCAAACAAAAATGGAAGCCATAACCAAGTAATTAAATTTAGTTTAATTGTATGACTCTCATCCAGCACCCTCGGGACCTGACTGGTGCCAGATGAGAGAATTTGCTGGACCACAGGAGGTTAATATTGTCTAGCAGGTTACCAACACTGATTACTGGGATCTTAGAAGACAATTAAGGGTAAATTACAACTAAATAACCGTGTAGAACAGTAAGAGCCAGGACTAGTGTCTGTAAAGAAACTCTATGGGACCACAGAAAACTTGGCCACACTCATGATAAGAGGTCATCTGGCAAACTAAGAGCATGCTGCATTATGGATGTGGCCAGCCAAAAGAGTTCTAGTTTAGGGACGTTCAACATGTATCTCTGTAGATTCAATCCACTGGCTTTCAGATCAAGTACACTGTATACTGGTGTATGTGGGATGCTTTTGGGACCTGATTTTGAATAAAGTAAAGTCACTGGAAAGCTGTATCTTGGACTTCAAATGCCAAACCCAGGTCAGAGTTATGTAACAGAGACTTGAGAGCTAAATATATCCCAACCACAGTTTTAACAGGGCTGGGAGACTGAGCAAGTGACAGTGCAAAATGGGGTCAGATAAGGTGGCTTGCGTCCCATTGCAAAATGCTTTTTGTGGCCCGTGTCCAAACTGATTTGTTGACGCTTTCATCCTGGTGCCAATCTTTGTTGCTTCACTGTGTATAAGTGCTGCAGCTTCTCCGTGTAGATGCAACATCACTCTGAGATCAAGAGATGGCCATGCAAAGAGCTGTCATTCTGAGGCACAGTTAAACATGGTGTTTATCCTTACCAGCCTCATGCCAGAGCATTAAACATACAGCCATGAAGTAATTCATATCTACCACATGTGGAGCACTGAAAGTTATTCCATTCCTTGCCTTGAATCTGAAAAGAGTCAGAGGAAAATCTAGGAGGAGTGCCCCAAAAAGGATGCCAAAGAATGCTTTGACCAGATACTCTGCAGGGATAGAGATTTGCCTTATGGGATTTATCAAACCTTTATCTTGCCTTTAGCAACAGCCTATATCTAATACATTTTGCAGAGGAAGTCAAGGAAAAGTCTCATATGAGCACTTGTGTGGTACAGCAGCAAAAATTCTTTCCTGACACCTCTAGTATTCTTGTGTCTTGCCTCAAGCAGTTTTTATTGTCCACGGTCAGGTAAGAGTTGAGCCATACACCAGTTCTGGAACAGTTCCCAAACTTTTGAAACATCCATCCCAGCTGCAATCTGGATTCTGAACAACTTGATGCACATATCACCTCAAATAAGACTCCAAGGGCAAGTTAATGAAGACTTTTGCAACTGACTTCTGTTAGCTAAGCTGCCCCACATATGGTGGAGGAGACACATTGCAGGGACCCCCTTTCTCAATACCAATGTGCTTCCATAAACTATATATATGAACTCTGGATTTAGTTTTAGCCACAAACCTGGCCATAAGTTGTTCCTATCCTTGTAGCAGGAGTCTGTGGTGGAGTCAGTCTCATTCCTGGGCCCCAGGTCCTCTGTTTAGTCCACTGGCCCTACCGTATGAACCATGGTACCCTTGTTGGGGCAGGGGGCAGTCTGTGGGGGGAACCCACTCCCCACCCACTTGCTCCGGGTTCCAGCCCAGGGACCCTGGACAGCTGCTACCCGTGAGGGCTGACTCACTTTACCCTGGCCCCTGAAGCTCCTCTCCCTGGGCCACTTCCCCCAGACGCTTCTCCCTGGTATCCCCTTCCTCGAGCGGTAGTAGTGGCAGCCAGTCCCCTCCTTAGTTTGGCTCCTTCAGCTGACCAGTTCCTCCAAGTCTCTGGCAAGGCTCCAGGCCCCCAATGGGTTGGGGCAGCACCACCCCCTGGGTTGCTAAGGCTCCTCTCCTCTTTCATGGCCCCAGGTGTTTCTCTCAGTCTCTGTCTGTCTGTCCATCCACCTCCTCACTCATCTCCCAAACTCTCCTTCACCACCCTCCTTGCCCTGTGTGGAGAAGAGCTTATAAAGGTAGCCCTGAGTAGGATCAGCTGGTCCTAATTGATTTAGGGCAGCCTACTCCTCAGCTATTCCTACTTTGGTTGCCAGCTCTGTCTCAACTCTCTCTTTTTACTCCTGCCTCCCAGCTCCTGGCCCCACCCTGCCACAGAGTCCCATAGATTTTGATATAAGTAGAAGTGAGTAGACCAAAGACCATTAGAAAAATATATAAAAGTGACCAAAAAACCAAAAGATTTAAAGAATTATCCACTCGTTGGGGTTCAGTGAGATCTTACAAATCCTCTCAAAAAGGCGAGGGAAAGTCATTTCCTATTAGAGTCTATAGAGCTCTTCTGTAATTGTGCACAATAGTTTCTAGTTTTCAGGACTTTAGGATGGCAGTGACCTCTATTTTAGTAGTTATTGCTCTAATTTATAGAAGTAACTTGTTCTGATGTGTTTTGCTGGGAAAAGGAGAACTTAGAGGACAGTACATGTGGCACTGTGATATGCCACAGCTTACATTGCCTTTGTACTTGAGTTTATTGTACTTTAAATACCCAGGACCCTAAAATGCATTACAAAGATAGGCAGTTTGTGAAGAAGATTATATTGGATTGCACAATGTTTCTAAAAGAGATGGAAGGTGTACAAGCAAAGGAAATCCTTTAAAGGTGACCATGCATGAGTGAGTAGTATCTAGCTATCAAAAGCCAGGAAAGGTCTTATTGTGAGTCAGAGGAGGGACAAAAGTTGTCACATGCTGTTAGGAATATAACTGAGTAGAAAGACCATTTGTTGCATGCTGTGGGCTCAGATTCCGACTTGCCAAATTTCACACAAGTGAAACTCCAGTTTCTTTAAGGACATCCCTGTTTGAGCTGGTGTGAGATGAGACACAGGCCTTTTACCTTTTCCTGCACTAATACTTAGAGATGGATCAAAACAAAAAAACCAGTCATGTAGCACTCTAAAGACTAACAAAATAATGTATTAGGTGACAGACCTGTAACAGTATAACCAATATGGTTTCTCTAGCCATTTTGAAAGGCCTATAGCTTGTCTGCAGCCAGACTAAAGAGCAGCAGCCATTAACTATGAAGCTACTAGTCACATACTCACGTTCCATCTAGATCTACAATCACTGGACCTTGTTAATCACAGAATCATGGGCTCATTCTCCTGTTCCTCAACTAACGTCATATATGCCATCATGTGCCAACAATGCCCACACACCATGTATACAGGACAGACTGCAAACATTCTTCGACAAAGAATGAATGGACACAAAACAAACATCAAAACACTCCAAATACACAAATCTATCAGCCAGCACTTTAATGGAGTGGGCCATTCTGTTAATGACCTGAAAATCTGTGTTTTACTGAAGAGGAACATTAACATCCCTCTACACAAGGAATGCTCAGAACTATCATTTATATTCAAATTCAGAACATTAACACATGGTTTGAACTGGGACAGCAATTACCTGACCCGTTATGACTCTTACACAAACTTTTATGTTTACCAAAACAAAAATCAGTCAAGTCTGAAGAAGTGGGTCTGTCCCACGAAAGCTCACCTAATAAACTATTTTGCTAGTCTTTAAAGTGCTACTTGACTGCTTTTTGTTTTGATATTGTATAGACTAGCACGGCTCCCTCTGTGTTACTATTTGATGTTTATCTAATTCTTTACTTTCCCACCCCACACACCTCTCCCACCACCCCTCTGCTCTTCTGATTTGTCAGCCTTGATAACAATTTTTGAATATCTGTGCTTTGTATATTGTGTCTGTTCTGGCAAGGCAATTATTTGAAGGAATGGGTCTCTCCCATGAAGGCTCATCACCTAATATAAATTATTTTGTTAGTCTTTAAAGTGCCACATGACTGCTCTTTTGTTTTGACAGAATACAGACTAACACGGCTATTTCTCTGTCACTATTAGAGATGGAAGTTACCTCTTTTTGTCTTCCCATCCTTGCAGAACTTTTCCCCAAAGCTTTGTTCTGTGCTGTGCTTTTAAAAAGGAATTTAAGTCCAAATCAACCCATCTTTGGAGTTATGCAAATCCTTATCTGTTCACAGATTGGAGTTTTTCCAAAACTCAAACAAGTTTTAACAAATAATTCCAAAGCAATGTTGTTGAATCAAGGGACAAGCCTAGCAGAGACATGGACCTAAGAAACAAACCTGGATGTGTTGCCAGGGCAAAGGTTTCATGTGTCACGCTGGCTGTCAATCATCTTGGCAGATGGGGCTGAGTTTTTCTAATTTTAATTCTCTTGAGCACTGATCACATTAGAGGCAAATTTAGCTATTTAAGGGAATTTGCAGTGGGACAGATTTAATATTAAATGAATATTAATTTGGAGTATCTCCTGGATAGTCTGATTCTCCAGTGTATGGTAATCAATCAATAGGCCCTGTCTCCAAGGAGGTGGTACAGGATTCATGTATTTGAAATGGAAAAACCAAAGAACAGCATATGCCAAGGGTCATGCCACCCTATAGTATGCTTCTATTATGTTTCTACAGTCTATGTAATAAAATAAGAGGGAAGTCATTGCTATGAATAGCAATCTACTAGGAAATCTCACCTCACTGGAGGAACTTAACACAAAGACTACTGGACAAATAGGGCCAGCCCAGAATTTCACCCCATATTTAGAATAAAAGCATTCTTGAGATAAAGCCATACAATAGAACTGGTAACCCTTTGTAAGGAATAGTTTCCTATCTTGATAGGCTTCTCAGGCCCAAACCTAGCCTCAGTGAACTCAGAGGAAGCTAGCTGTTTCTCTGTCACAGTGGGGTAGCGGAGTTAGTCTGTTGGTTCACAAATAACAAGCTATGTTGTGAGGAAGTGGGTTTTGCCAGTGAAAGCTCATGATCTAATAAATGGGTTAGTCTCTCAGGTGCCACAGGACTGCTTGTTGTTTGTTTCTCTGTCAGTTAATGGAAGCAGGATTGCTACCTGCAGCAGGCATGAGATGAGGGTCTGCTGGGGCCACTTGCATCCCAATTAAATCTAAAAACTATTTTGCCTAAGACTCCAGGCTTAAGACTTGAAGTGTAGCCTCTTGTGAATGAGGGAAAGAAAGTAAGATCTATCCTATAGACACTGTATTCCAGTCTAGCCTGTGTACAGGACAGGGCTACTCTGACATACAGCCCCACATCACAAGCCATTCATGCAACATAGACACATGCAGGTGTAATGCCAATGGACCCAGGTTGTCAGCAGATGACACTGAGCCTGGGATCTTAGGAGCTAAAGCCATGTGCCCCTACAGCCTGAGCTAAAAGCCACTGACCTCTTAGCTAAGGCTGTAGGGCAAAGGCTTCACTCTGCCTTTTCCAGTGGTTTCAATGCCTACGTTTTCCTACAGCTGACCGTAAGTTATAGCTACTGCACAAATAGCATGTTTGCAGGTAACCTGATCCACTTTGGTAACATGATTACAAAGCTGATGGATAACATATATATTTGTTATTTCACGCTTTGGATTCTTGATTATTTGCTTTAAACGCTTCACTAATCTAATCTCAGAGAGACTCCATCTCTGTTTAAAAATAGTTACTTGCCTCATAAGGCATTACTGTAGTGCTGTCAACCGCAAAACATTCTGCACCTCCCAAAAAAGTGAAAAACTAAAATGCACTTTCATACATCATTACTTTTCATGGGTAGAGCTGTAGAGCTCGTTCCAGACCAATCAAGTCAATACTGCTGAGATTGGAAGGCCAACTAGCAACATCATATTCTTGTTATTTCTTAGCACAGCAGGGTCTCATGAAGCATTGCCGTATGCATAATGGCAACTGCACTGGAGGTTCAGTCTCTTTCCTAAAATAAAAATCACATTTATTATAAATTGTATTTATTTGATCTCTGGAGTACAACTCTGGCTTAGCCATTGCAATCTTAGGCATCCTGACGTCAATTAGAAAGGTCACACTCAAACATTGAAAGAGCCAGTGTAATGCAGTCATCCAAGCCCCATTTCCCAGTCAATCCATATCATCAGGGCTACTGAGGAATAGACCCTCCAGCATCTCTGATTGACTCCCTTCTTCCACTTGGCCACATCCAGAGGGTGGGCTCAGAGCTTGTGAGGTTACTTAGATATGCCAGCCAAAGCCACTTGACTTCTACAGCACCAACGGTTAGGCCAGAAGGAGTAGTCAAGTGTTGTTGCTAGAATGGAGAGTCTGTGGGGGTAAGGCACAGGACTGGGAGGCAAGAGGTGTAAGTTCAGTCTCTGGATTTCTCAATGAATCTTGAACAAGTGCCTGATCTTGCTTGCATTTAAGATTTCCAAGAGAAGGTTCGG
This sequence comes from Carettochelys insculpta, assembly GCF_033958435.1. Classification (NCBI taxonomy): domain Eukaryota; kingdom Metazoa; phylum Chordata; order Testudines; family Carettochelyidae; genus Carettochelys; species Carettochelys insculpta. The sequence goes on from NC_134143.1 coordinate 63,549,176, forward strand.
GGTACCTGGATGTGTCTCCTAACCTTAGATATAAGCTAAGGGGTGTTGCAAGATGTAATTAACTGGTGTTAGTAAAGCCCTTGGGAGCACCTTGGATTCCAGGTGGCACTACAGAAGTTCCACTCAGTAGGCTACAAGGAGTTGCAGTCCATGACCTGATGAGGTGACTGCCTCAACAAGGCATCTCACCATTGATACGACAGTTTATGGGCCCTCCTAACAAAGCATGCTAGTATTGTGCTTAGTCTCCGAATGTGTTGTCTGTAGCTTCACAAAAAACAAGCAGTCCTGTAGCATCTTAAAGACTAATAGTTTTATTTATTGGGTAATGAGCTTTCATGGGTAAGACCCACTTCTTCAGAACTTCTTCAGTATTGTGCATTTGGGAAGGACGAACTCTTCTTTTACCTCTTCCAGGTCATACCTCCAGATCAGAATGAAGGCATGTTTCCAGTCAACTATGAGGACATTCTCACTGATCAGATTCTTAGAGCGAGTTTACTTCTATCTGGGTGGTGTTTGCCTGATTCCTTTGCACAACTCTGAAGATGTTTCAGATGCTCCCTCCCTGTTTTTAAGTGCAGGCTCCTCAGCACCAAACAATTTAAAGAACTGCATTCTGGAATTGATGCTTGTTAATAGCAGTGTGACACCACAGCTGTAGGTAAAAACTCCTCTGATAACACTACTGTGAGGTGAGGGGATGCAGCCTGACCCCACTCAACTGTATTACAATTAACTGAAATGGAGTGTGACTCTGTGCCCTGGTTTTCATACAGATACTGATGGGACTCTGCATTGCTCAGCAAGTTACTAGCATCACACAGAGTGAGATCTTGGCTCTATTTGATTTTGGGCCATGATTTCACCACTGTCAAAGTTTGACTCAGACTCACAATTTATCAGACCACTCTGTTTTATTAGCAAAGCCGCTCTGCTAATACATTTAGAAGTGAGCCCCCTGAGTGGGGCTTGTGTCTCTTAATTTATACAGTTGTTTTTGGAGAACAAGTTACAGAGAAGTTACAGACAAAAGAAGAAAAGATTTTAGTCACCACCCTTCGAGATCCCTGAGACCAGTCACGTATCTTCAATTACCTGCCACCCTTAACAATCTCCTTTAACAGCTTCCAGTTAACTTAACTAATTGCCCTTCACACCTTCCATTCTGATGCCTGCTTCTTAGACGTGCTGGCTCCATCTTAATTGCTTCTCCATTCAAAAGCTAACTGTCCCTACGTGTGCTCCCTCAGATACTTTGTAACATGTTTTGGCATGCCCTCTCATATACAATGTATCCAGCATGTCCCCTTATACAACGTTATACTTATACAATGTTATACTTACACAATTCCCCTTATACAACGTTATACTTATACAATGTTATACTTATACAATGTTATACTTCCACACCACATACACCTGGGCAGTTTATTTGGAGAGAGCATTATGTCTTGTTTCCACGACGTTCCAAGCACCTATCCCAAGGAGCAGCACTCAACAACACTACAGTTGTTAAAGTCACCATACCACTCATAAAGCCCCGATGAATATTTGCTGTGGTTCAAATCATGGCAATGCAAGGCTGAACCCTGAAGCAATAAAATGTTTCAGTAAAGTGGAACCAATGATTATTCTGTTTTTAGTAAAAGGAGAGCAAAGACGTGTCCAAGTTTACAAGCTTCAAATGCTGTCTCACATGCCAGACAGAGAAATAATTTTATTGTGGGAAGTGACATTTTTTAGGCCAAACTTTTAATATAATTCTCTTGATCACCACCACCTTTTAAAGTTAAATATTTTAGAAGATTAAGTTTGGAGTGTGGCTTTTATTCAGGAACAATGCATTTTCCATAATATCTTCACTATGCAGAAAGATGTTTTGTTTGGCTCAGCTGGGATGGTGAAGGCCAGCAGATTATAGCAGCACCGCAAGAGAAAGAGGAACTAGCAGCTGGCCTTTTTGGATAGTAGGCAGGGATTCACCCCCCACCACTGCAGCAAAGAGCCAGGATGTGATGCTAGCAACCGGAGGTTCAGGTACAGACCCCAATGGTGGAGAAGAAGCAGCCAGTTGCCCCCCGCCCCCAGACCAGGAAGTTCATGGCCATTATACCCAGAGGTGGCAGTGACAGCACAGAGGCTGCATCCTTCTGCCAACCTGACATGATGTCCTAGTAGGCACACATGACTCAAGGGGGAAGGGTAGGACATGCCCCCCAAATGCTGTGGATAAGAGGAGGAAGGGGCCAGTGAGCAGCTGGTAGGAACACTATAGGAGGAATTCATCAGCAGCGGCAGGGCAAGAGGAGCAACAGCCCCAGCTCTGGACTTGCAGGACACCTACACTTACCCGCAGGAAGTGGAGTGACACAGCAGGGGGAGCAAAGCAAGCTGAGGCTGTGTTGCTCTGCTTGCCCCGCTGCTGCAGGTGAGTGTGGTGACAGGGGGACTGCTACTGCCACTGCTACTGGTCCTGCAGGCCACATCGCTCAGGGAAGGGAGCGGAGGTGGGGAAGGGACAGAGCATGGGTGGGGTGGGGTCAGAGCAGGGGTGGAGAGGGATGGAGGGAGGTTCTTCTGCCCTTCCCCAGGCTGCGGGGTGGGATGTGGCTGGTGGTCCCCCTGCTTCCCTTCTACAGTATCCTCTGCCAGCAGATGTGCTTCCTGCTTGTGATTTGCATCCAAGAGTTTATGGAAAGGTTCCTGAGGCTCATCCCTCTGACCACTACCCCCACCTGCTCAGCCACGGGGTACTAATGATATTGCCAGGTCCAACACTGAGCAAACTCAGCAGAGACGACAGGGCTCTGGGAGCAAGGCTGAAGAGGTCAGGTGCACAGACTGTGTCCATAGCCATCCTCCCAGTTGAGAGTAAAGGCCCAGGGCAGGAATGTGTGCATCCTGGAGACAAATTAGTGGCTGGCCCTGACTAAAAGACAGAGGCTGTGTCTGAGTAGTGATAAAAGGGATACAAAACAGGATTCATGTCTTAGTAGGGTTCTGCTAGAGACCATCATGTCAGGAAGAGGAGGTAGATGAGACACTGATAGAACAGAAAGAAATATCTTGAAAATACAAAAATATCTGATAAGTAATGGGGGACTTTATCTAGAACAGTGGCTCCCAATCTGTGAAATTTCAGATTCAAATAGCTGAAATCATGAAATTTACCATTTTTAAAATCTTATGACTGTGAAATCGACCAAATGGACCATGAATTAGGGGGGGCCCTAAAAATAGGTATTAAGGGCCTGGTCCCACTGAAATCAATGGCCAAACTCCCCTGGATCTGAAAAGTGCAAAATAAAGCTTCATGCACTGTGCAAGCAGGGCTAATCTTTAGCAATGCCTTGAGTGATAGCCAATGATATGATCGTAACACGGAATGAAAGGAGATCTGAAATAATTGGCTCCTGCCATTAAGTTCAGGCATACAAACACCTTGAGGGTGACTAACTGTAGCAGTCAGAAATAATTTCTTGTAGGCAAGACCACCGACATAAAGCTGCATCCCTGTCCAATTCAGTTAGAAACTTGGACACATACTTAATTCAAGTGCCTCACTTCACAAAAGTATCCCTCATCACTACATGCATCCTACACTGGGACCCCCAAGAGGTAAGCACGTTTTAGCGGTTAGGGATGGGCTTAAGATTTCTGATGAACTGCATCCCAATCGACGAGCACTGTCTAAACAGGAGTGGGCCATGAAGTTCTCTAATGTGGGCTTCCATTGACATGACAAGCACACTTTACACCTCTGTTTTCTGCTAGTAGCTAACCGTCCATGCTCACGTACAACAGCTCATAACTGAAATATGACAAGCTTAATGATTTCGAAGTTTGCTACATAATAACAAAGTGCCAGTGATAGTATCAGGCTTACTGGCAGAGAGCTAAACAATGAACCACTGCTGTAGCCAGCAGTCTTCCTGTAGACTACTGCTAGCAAGGCAGACTTATTTTTCTTACTCCCACCCTAAGAAAGCCATTAGGACAGTTATAGTCAAAGTCAGCATTGCATTATAGTAATTATATGACTAAGTGCAATTAAATAGAACTATGTGGCTAGCACATGATTTGAAATTAGACAAATGTTTATTAAACAGTTCATAAGTACTTTAAGAATGAACAGATATTTACATCACAGACTTCGGGGACTTTAGAACACATCATGGTCTGTTGTGTCAACTCTGATACACCTGCAAGAGGCATTTAGGAAAAAAGTATCACCAGTGAACTAAGTCAAAGCAAGTCAGTTAAATTATTTTAATTGGTCTCAGTTTCAATGTTCACACTAGAAACACCCAGCTTATTGCTATCCAGACTTTGAACTGTTATGGAATAGAAGAGAAGATCATTACTCATTGTAAAGGTTGTTTTCCAGCGTGAGTTTAGCACTGGTGAGAGTTAGCAGCAAAGTGAGCTTAGAATGTGAAAGTTTCCATGCATGGAACAGGAAGAGGTGCTCTAGTGATCTGAATGCTGACTTGGGGGATGTGGTTCTGTTCCATGCTCTAACATTGACTTGACCTGTAGGAAGTCCTGTAGTCCCTGTACATCAGTGGGGAACGGGGCACTTCTCTGTCTCTCACAAGGATGTTATGGCTGGAACAAGTTAAGCAGATCCATCTCACACTGAAACTCCCAAGGCCTGCCTAAACCTAAGGCGATGGGATTTCTGCCCCACACTGGCCTTGCAAGGGTTAAGCCCAGCCCTACGAGAGACAGAGGACCCAGCTGCTGAGGCAATTAGCTGACAATTATGATCCTTCTGGGGCTGTATAAATAGGGGCTCAGGGAGTGTAGGAAAGGGGACTCTTGCTCTAGCTGTGGATCAGGAGGAGCCTGGCTGCCAAGGATGCTACAGAGGTTTCCTGAGCACTGCTAGGGAGCCCTGGCCTGACTCCACTTGCAGACTGCAGGTCCTGAGAGATGGTCCCTGGGCACTAGGGCTGTGGGGAAGCAGCCAGGGCAGGAGAAGGCAGCTGGTCCACACCCTTTGCCAATGATTGTGGCCACTTCAGGCTGCAGTTTGCCCTTGAGGCAGGAGCTAGATGATGACTGGCAGGGAGTCACTGAGACAAGGTGAGTTTTGGGATTTGCCAAGAGGGGAGGACCCCAGATAGTGGGGGGCCCTGCAAGTGGGCTGTACCCTGAGGGAAGAGCTCTGTGGTTTGGGAGGGACACTGGTCTAAATACAAGCAGGTAAGACACTAGCTGGAGAAGGAACTCAGGAGGCTGAACTGAGCTGACTCCTGAGTGATCAGCAGGAGATGCTGCAGTGGTGAGACACACCCAGTTACACCTAGCAGCCAACATTGTTTTGTTCCAGCTGGGGGAGGGGTGGCAACCCTTTCAATGTAGATACATGTTCAAAATCTATCAACTCTGTTTCCATAAGCCACCACTTCTAGCACAGGCTGAACATGAAAGAACAGCCTAGAGGTGAAATGACTAATGGCCCACTGAAAGTCTTTGGAACTACTTAGACCAGAACCGCTGCAGCAATGTAATCAAACGCTTTCGGGTTATGAATGAGAGTTCACCCAAGCCACACAAAGGCAATCTTTTCTAGTGCTAGATCACGTTTCACCAGTTACAAAATCCATTTGTAGACAACCCAGTTGTGTTTATTTTTTCTTTATAAGATTTGACTAAGATCTCAAATTCTAAAGCAAGACTCTCAAATCCTTGTCTTCCTTGTCAGAAATAGCCCCCTGAATTAAGATTAGTTTAGAGTTAGCTTCCGTGTAGCAGGACACAAGGCCTGGTCTTACAAGACAGCTTCTGCAGCATAAGGGTTGGGCTGTTTCTTGGAAAAAGGCTTATCAGCGTCACGACCAACTGGAAGGGGACTTCAGGGGTTTGATGCTCCCTAATCTAGCTGCACTCTCCTCCTCCCTATTCCTATACTATGTGACACTGGCCAATGAAACAAGAGACTATTTCTTAATTTCAATGAGAGTTAATATTATTCCATACCAGGTTACCAGCCTGAGGTGGTTGCAGAACCAGAGTTGGGAAAGCTTAATCATTATGGTAGTGTGTAGTTCAGCATGCATAGAGTCCGGCACCTAACGTGAAAAACTGTGTAAAGGGAACATGGGAAACAGCACTCGTTAGCCAGAATGAATGGATGTCATGACACCAAGAGAGTGACATTTCCCCTGCCTCACGAGTGGAAAAAGGAATTGTTTGTAGTAGTTAACAGGGATATATGGCTACAAGTAACAACATAAAGTTGAACAAAGGAAAGTTTGGTGTGACTAGCAGAAACAATAAAATAAAACAAAATAAAATTCTTTATTTAGGCCAATGAGGACCTATTAGACAGTGACATAGTCTTCCTGGAGGATGGCATGAGTGGATTGCAGGCAGACTGGAAATGCATTACAAAAACTGTGCAAAGGGATAAATGGTGGTGGGAGGAATGAACAACCTCTGATGTCGCAGTAAGCCAGAATGGCTGATGCAACATATCAGCCCTTCTCAGGTGGCCCCATCAGCGTCCGCATAATTTTAGCATTCAATTTCATACTTGGGTTTGCTGGCCTTTCCGGTTGAGAGCATTCTACCAATGAGCTGATGCAAAGCTAACTTTGAGAGTCTGCAAACACACCCATCTAAGATGACTGAAATGACCTTGCTTGTGTCAACTGAGTGTTAACTCTTAAGCCTAATGACAACATTTAAAATGCCCAGATTGTTTACCGTTTCACGTTTCAGTAGTTGTCTTCTGTGTCTTTCCTACTTGCAAATTCTATGACAGGTAAAGTTTCCTACAGTAGTGATCTTTGTGGAAGTGTTATTGCTGTCTTATGGATGTGTGGAAGCTCAGAGTGGTGTTCTTCATATTGAGAAAGAATCCATATTTCCCTCCCACAAGTTTCTCAACTGTGTATTGATAAGCAAGGTAAGGGAATGATCCAGTTAGAAAGCCTGTTTACTGCAAAATGCCAACTGACCTCCCTTTCCTGTCTGCTGCCAAAACTCAGGCAGATTTTTAAACAAAAGAAGCGTTTACATTATAGTCAAGTGGCCATAGACATCTCTGTTAACTTATCCTCACTGACACAGTGATCCTCTTTGCTCAACATTAGTGACAGAAATGGACCTGGAAAAACAGCAGCCTTATCTCACAGCACCTGTTTATACCCTAAAGATTGTAATCAGCTGTCTGGGTAAGGCAATCCCCTAGTGAGGCTCTCACAGTAATTATGGAAACAGCTTCTGCTCAGGGTCTTTCATGACAAATCATCCCTAGCCGACCCAACTTCCTCTTCCATACCTGCTGCTTCCACTGTATTTCCAGCTGCTTTGGCAGAGCTTTGGGGCCCAACGGTGACTGAGTGTGGTCATCTCAGTTGCTGGCACCAGCAGTTGTGCCTCTTAGACACGCACTGTTGCTAGGTTGTCTTTTCCTAACCAGAGAGGAGAAGAAAAGTGGTAGCATCAAATAATTCCTACTGCTCAATAAAGGTGCCAGATGAACAGCTCAGAAGATCGAAGTCTTCTGATTAGCCACAAAATCTTCTCATTTCATTGAGTGAAATCTTTCTAACTCCACCCACTGAACAGTGTCCACGTCAGACCACTTCTGGTGATTCAGTTAAGTCAGTTTCCACAAGCCATGGAGCTCACTGAGACCACCCCTGGAATCATGATGAGGGCTGGCAAACATGCCTAAGTATATTGACTATCGATATATTGTTTTGGAAAAAGACTTACTTAGAGGCTGCCAGTCTCTATTTGGCTGACAGACCAGGGCTTAAGCTAGGGACCTGCAGCAGAACTAAGGATTGATTCAGCTTCAGAGTCAAGGCTTTCTAGCTGCAGCCTAAAATATCCTCTGTGGACTGAGTGCAGAGGTTATGTCCATACAGCAGCTAGGCATCTTGGGCTGGCCCATGCAATCTGACTTGGGCTTCTGGATCGTTTCATTGCTGTGTACATGTCTGGAACCTCGGCCCTGCAAGATGGGACAGTCCCAGAAATTAGACTCTAGCCCAAGGCTGGAACTCTATACATACACAGCAGTGAAACAGCCCCACAAGCCCAAGTCAGGTGGCACGGACCAGCTGCAGGTTTTTCTTTGCTGGATAGACTAGGGCAGTGTTCCTCAACCTCTCTTGGGGGTACACTGATGTCTTCTAGGGGGTACATCAGTTCACTGAGATATCTACCCAGTTTTACAACAGGCTGCATGAAACAACATTGAAGTCAGTACAATCTACATGACTCATTCAATTCAATGACTTATTTCTATTGCTTCATATGCCTTACATTAGCTGTGTCTACACGTGCACGCTACTTCGAAGTAGCAGCACTAACTTCAAAATAGCGCCCGTCGCGGCTGCACGCGTCGGGCGCTATTTCGAAGTTAACTTCAACGTTAGGCGGTGAGACGTCGAAGTCGCTAACCCCACGAGGGGATCGGAATAGCGCCCTACTTCGACTTTCAACGTCGAAGTAGGGACAGTGTAGACGATCCGCGTCCCGCAACGTCGAAATTGCTGGGTCCTCCATGGCGGCCATCAGCTGGGGGGTTGAGAGATGCTCTCTCCAGCCCCTCAGCTCACTGGTGGCCGCGTGCAGCGGCCCCTTAAAGGTCCCCTCCCCCTCCCTTCCTGTGCAGGAAGCTGAGGCAACGTGCAGGCTCCTGCCTGCACACGCGGCGAGCCTGCACAGCCCTCAGCCAGCCAGCCAGCGGCGATGGCGAGCCGGCAGCCCCCCCAGAGCCCCCAGGGGACCCCCCCCAAGGGGAGCCAGGGCAGCCAGCCGAGCCAGAAGACCAGCCAGTCTGGGAAGCGGCAGCAGGGCCCCTCCTGGACGGAGGCCGAGCTGCGGGACCTGCTGGGGCTCTGGAGCGAGGAGGAGGTGCTCCAGGTAATGGGGAGCAAGAGGCGGAACGCGGATGCGTTCGCTCGGCTGGCCGATGGCCTGGCTGCCCGGGGTCACCCTGCCCGCACTCCGGACCATGTCCGGAGTAAGGTGAAGGAGCTGCGGCAGGGTTATGCCCGGGCCCGGGATGCGGCCAGCCGATCTGGGGCCGCCCCCGTCACTTGCCCCTTTTACAGGGAGCTCAGGGACATCCTGGGCTCCCGGCACACCTCCTCCCCTCCGGCCACCCTTGACACCTCGGCTAACGAGGCCCAGCAGGCCCTGCAGCCAGAGTCCGACCCGGAGGCAAGCCCCGCCCCCCGGGGCCCGCCCCCCGGAGGCCATCCCCAGGACATCGCGGCAGGAGGAGGAGGAGGAGGAGGAGGGGGGCTCCTCCTCTGCAGAATCCAGCCTGAAGATCCTCCTCCTGCCATCTCGGAGCAGCAGCAGGGCCTCCGACCCCCGGGGATCTCCGGACCGTGGGAGCGGACCCACAGGTAGGTACCCCTCTCTGGTGGACACCCCTGGGCTTGAGGGGCGGGGGTAACAGAGATGTGTCCAGGGCCCCCCACATGCTCACATGGCCATGGCCCCAAGGACACCAGGGCCATGGCCCTCACAGCACTGCAGCCATCAGCCCCTGTCCCCCCACACCCTGCATGACAGTGCCATGCCCCATCCCCGGGCCAGGGGGGAGTGGAACCTTGAGGGGCCCCCGGGCAGAGGGGGTGGGACATCCCGCAGCAGCAGCATGTGATGGAGTGGGGGGAGTGCCAAAGGGAGACTCAGGCTACATATGAGCCACAGGAGCCGAAGAGCTCCCAGGGCCAAAGGAGGATCCTGGCGCTACAGCTGGCAGGTGACACCTCTGCCCCGAACAAACAGGAGGGAGGAGCCGAGCTGGCTTGGAATTGGGGGGCGAGGGCGGGGGCCACAGGTAGAGGCTAGGGGAAGGGAGAGTTGGTAGGCAGCTAGCCAGAGGAGGGGGAAAGCTGCATCCCAGAGGGGACCCCCTTGGGGTCTTCTCCCCACGACGGGTTGGAAGAACTGTCTCTTCCGACAACTGGTGCTGTCACTCCTGCCAGAAACTGGCCATCTGTGGCCTAAGAAAGCTCTCCTGCTCTCAGACCCTGCGGGGTGAAGTGAGAGTCGCTCCCACCAGGGGATGGGGTGCAGGGCAGGGGGACCCCTGAACCCCATCCATCACAGCAGCATCTCCCGGGGACGGGGATGGGGAACCTGCAGCACAGGGCGGGGGGGACAAAGGCCACGGCTCGGGGCCCACACTAACGCCTGTCTCCATTCTTCTTCCCCACCTCCTCTCCTGTGTCCTGCACCTGCACCATCCGAAAGACCGGAAGAGAGCGCCGGCGAGGCCTCAGTTGTCCCGGAGAGCCCTCCGGGACCATCGCTCCAGGGCAGCCCCTCGGCTGAGGAACGACCGGCCCTGCGGAGGGCAAGATGGCGGACCCCGCGCCTACTACCGGCGATGGCGACGGACCCCCAGCTGCTGGCCATCCTCCGCCGGCAGCTGGAGGTCTCGGAGCAGCACCTCCAACTGCAGGAGCGGGCGCTGGCCTGGTGCCAGGAGGCATGGGGGGCCTACATGCAGACATTTAACTGCCTGGTTGAGTACCTGGCCCCCCATGCCGCGCCGGCCGAGCCATCGCCCGCCGCGCCTGCTCCTGCAGCCCCACCACCAGCTGCTCCAGCCGTCGCCAGGCCGTCCGCCGTCGCCCCACCACCCACCCGCGAGGGCCACAGCGCCGAGGGACCCCTGGAGCCACCTGAGACTCACCGGCGCCGATACCTTCCTGTCCAGCCCGCTCCCACCCAGCCGCGGACCAGACTGCAGGCACGGCGGGGCTCCCGGCCGGGCACGCCCAGTGCTGGGCTCTAGGGGTGAGGGGCCTGGGACGTGGCCCCCCCCTTGCTGTATATAGTTTGACTGGTTTTTTTTGGTGCCCCCGTTTGCCCCGTCCCCCCCATGTAAATAGTTCTGCCCGTTCTCCTCCCTGCTTTTATTTTTTGTTGATGGCGCACACTTGTTTGCTTTGTTGTTGTATTGTTTTATTTGTGCACATCTTGCTTTGGTTGAACGTTTGTCCCTCCTTTTTGGTTTGTGTTTCACATATTTATTTATTTACATACCAAAAAAAAAAGTTTCGGAAAGACAAAAAAAAAGTTTACGTTCAGCCACAAGTTCGTGCTGTCATTTGTCCAGGACAAGTGGGGCGGGGGGGCGGTGGGGTGCTCCATGGTGTGGGCGTTGGGGCAGGAGTGTGGGGGAGGAAGGGGCGGGCAGTAGGGGGCCTGGGCAGAGTTCACCCCGCGGCCTGTTGGTCGAAGTGGGCCCGCAGGGCCTCCCGGACCCGGGTCCCCTCTGGGTCCACCTGCTGACTGGGGGCAGCAGGTGGCTGCACGTGTGCCCTGCCGGCCTCCACGGCCCAGCCCTACAGAAAGGTCTCCCCCTTGCTCTCCACAAGGTTGTGCAGAGCGCAGCAGGCACCCACAATCTGGGGGATGTTGTTGGGGCCCGCATCCAGGCGGGTCAGGAGACATCACCAGCGTCCCTTGAGGTGGCCAAATGAGTGCTCCACCACCTGGCGCGCACGGTTCAGGCGGTCGTTGAAGTGCTCCTGGCTAGCGGAGAGATGGCCCGTGTAAGGGTGCATGAGCCACGGCCGGAGGGGGTAGGCCGCATCTGCGATGACGCAGAAGGGCATGGTGGTGTCCCCCAGAGGGATCTCCCACTGGGGGATGTAGGTCCCCGCCTCCAGCCGACGGCACAGGCCCGAGTTCCGAAAAACCCGGGCGTCGTGGGTGCTGCCAGGCCAGCCCACGTAAATGTCCTGGAAACGTCCCTGGCTGTCCACCAAGGCCTGCAGGACGACAGAATGGTAGCCCTTCCGATTGAGGTATCGTCCTCCACTGTGCTGCGGGGCGCGGATGGGGATGTGAGTCCCATCCAGAGCCCCGAAGCAGTTGGGGAAGCCCAGGGTGGCAAAGGCGGCGACAGTGGCATGTGGGTCCCCCAGCCTCACGAGCCTGTGCAGGAGCATGGCGTTGATGGCACGCACGACCTGCAGAGAAAGCACATGGGACAGCCCCAATGAGGGGTGAGCAGGGTGTGCGTGGCCCTGCCCTGCCCTGGTCCCCCTGCCCTGCCCTGGCCTCCCCCTGTGGGTTCTCTTACCTCCATGAAGACAGCCCCGACGGTGGCCTTTCCGACACCAAACTGCTGCCCCACGGATCGGTAGCTGTCCGGAGTGGCCAGCTTCCAGACAGCAATGCCGACCCGTTTCTCCACAGGGAGGGCACGCCGCATGGCAGTGTCCCGGTGCCTGAGTGCGGGGATGAGCCACTGGCACAGCTCCAGGAATGTCTGCTGGGTCATCCTGAAGTTCCTGAGCCAGTGGTCGTCGTCCCACTCCCCAAGCACCAGCCGCTCCCACCAGTCGGTGCTGGTGGGGTAGCTCCACAGCTGCCGGGGTGTGAGGCGAGGGGTGGAGCGGGGTGCTGCAGGGGTAGGGGTTGAGCCCTGCTGCCCTGGGGGCATCTCCTCCCCTGGGGCAAGGAGGTACTCAGCTGCCTCCCACATGGCATGGGCCAGGGCAAGCCCTGCTCCTGCCGGGAGGGCTGGGTGGACCTCTAGCTGCTGCTGCTGCTGCTGGGGGTCCATGACTGCGGCGCCCGGGGTCTGTGTGCCTATGGCTCCTCAGACCGCGTGCTGTGCAGGCTGAGTGTATGTGGGAGGGGCCCTTTAAGGGAGCAGCTAGCTGTTGCCCTGGAAGCGCTAGTCCGCCCGTTGACCCTGTCTGCAGCTGTGCCTGGCATCCCTATTTCGATGTGTGCTACTTTGACATGTAGACGTTCCCTCGCTGCGCCTATTTCGACGTTGGGCTGAGCAACGTCGAAGTTGAACATCGACGTTGCCGGCCCTGGAGGACGTGTAGACGTTATTCATCGAAATAGCCTATTTCGATGTCGCAACATCGAAATAAGCTATTTCGATGTAGGCTTCACGTGTAGACGTAGCCATTGACATGTAGGTACAGTATTTCTATGCCAGTTCATTTATTTGATAATAAGAGGGTAGAAAGTTAGCAAGTTTTCAGTAGCAGTCTTCTATGATCTTTTTGCCTGGTTTTGCTAGTAGTTTTTAAGTAAGGTGTAATTTGGTGGTATGCAAAACAAATCTGACTTGTGAAAGGGGCACAATAATCCGGAGATGTTGAATGGCATTTTTTCTAGGCCTCAGATTACTTTAGGGGTACACGAGAGAAGTCTGGGGGGTACTTTAAAGTGATACTTTATTTGAAAAAAAAAAAAAAAGGTTGAGAGACACTGAGACATACCCATAGTGAGACCTGTAACACACTCAGTTGGTTGCATTCTGTTTTCAGTGTAGCAATTGGATGATATTCAACAGGCCTCATTGAGTAGCCTGGTGACATTCTGCTAGGATTGTGATAGAGCAAGTATGCATTCACTGTGCTCCCAGAAGACAATCTGTCCCTATGCTCTTCCTGGGCAGGTTGGCTCCATAATACTCCCAATGGTAGCTACTGTCTCCTTTAAGTGCAGGTACCCTTGCAGGTTAGATATGGTGTCCCATTCTTTCTTACAAACCAAGAAAGTCATAGAGGTGAAGGAGAACCAAGAATAAAAATTGGGTCTCCTGGAGTTTCAGCCACCAAATTGCACTCCCTATTGTAAGATTGCAAGGTCTGAGTAACAAATTTCTATAGCCACAGAATAACTGTGAATATTGGAATGCATTAATAAAATGAACACAAAACAGCAACAAACTGAAGACAAACAGTACAGAAATCAGGAAGAGGAAAATGAAAACAGCTCTGAAGCATTTAAGGAATGTCTCAAAACATTTTCAAAGTTAGTTCCTATCAGAACAACACATTTTTGTCTCATCTGCTAACAGTGAGCAGTTTTACACTGGCCAAGACTTTACTGCCTTTCATTTTAAACCCAAAAGAGATTTGCTAGGGATGTAGATGGAGGGCATAGGGTTTCTAAGTTGCTTTGCAATCTTTCTTCAAAATACAGAAGTAGTTCAGGAGAGCCAACAGACTCAGTGAGCCCTTGGGCGAGGTTGTGGGGGGGTGTCTCCATGTTCCCAGAAGGGGTAGGGCCTTGGAAGCGTAATCCCCAGAGGCATTGAGACCACATATAAGTGAGAGAGAAGTCTCTGCTCTATAGCCTTGGCCCAGATCCTGTTGGCTGTTAGCTCATGGTAGCATGCAAGGCTTTAGTCCCTCTGGTTGTAAGTTCAGTCTCTCATGCTGGCCGCCTATGTCTGTCAGAATCCCAGCTGGGAGGTGTGGGGGTAGCTAGCTCCCAGCACCTCATGATGCACACCATACCATGATCCCCATTGCTGTGCAGTGCACTGGTGGTGATTTAAAAGGTCTATGGCTTTGGCCACTTCCACTCTTGTGATAGAGGCAGCTGGGAGCCCCAGGCCCTTGTGAGTTACTGGACCCAGGGCAAACACCCTTCCCCCACCTCCCAGTAGTGGGCCTGAAGTAGTTAGTGTTGTTGGGTCTCATTTTTACAATGGAGTGGGAAGAAGAGTAATTTGATCCAATAAAATTGAATAATTTCACTGTGAAACTACAATAAGTCAAAGGAAAATGTGGCCCATTGGTGTAAATAAAAAAGGTACATTTTGATGCTGTTGACTAACATCACCTAGACCTACACTGAGACAGCCAAACAGCCTCAAGGAACACCAAACAGTAGTGACTTTAAAGCTGTGCCCAGTTGGTCAGGATTTGAACCTACAACCTGTTGTTTAGTAGGTACCAAATCCTGAATGGGCTACTCCTCCACTACAAGTCACCTGTATTGTAAGGCAGCAGCCTTCTGGGAAATCTTCACCCTGGTTATCTCTGATACCTACTTTGATATAATGACTTGATCACAAACTATTTTTGTACCAGCCCCACATCGAAGTAGGAAATGGGCTGCGGTCCCTATACTAACAAAAGCACTGAATAGGCTCTTGATGAGAATGAATGAAATACTTTATGAAGTCTGCACATCGTTATGCAATCCTTTGGGCATGGTCAACACACAGGGGCATGAATTCTTAAACTGCTGAAGTTATCACCTCACCAACGAGTTCACCATGCTTTATTTGTGTCTGCACTTGTTGGGATTTTCAAGAGTGATGTTGGATTCAACTATGATAGCCGGTGGCTGGGTAATGTGCGGTGAGGTACCAACTATGCCCTTGTTACCATCCGAGTCTTTAACTGCTAGAGCACAGGGCTCCTTCGCAGCAGGCAGCCTGGGCAAGGGTGATGGATGCCCCAGGGTCCTAAACACCCGAGTCTTTTACTGCTAGAGCAGGGAGCTCCTTTGCAGCGGGCAGCCAGGATTGACTGACGGGCGCCCCAGGAGTCTGCCCTGTGGAGGCGGCACGACTCTGCGCTAGGCTTTTAGCACTCTCACCTACGGCCAGGCTGTGGTAACCAAACGGTTAAAGTTCTTTTGATTGTGCCGGCTGTGTGGCAGTGACAGAGGGTAACAGCAGGCAGGCTTAGATCTTAACTAGTTACAAGTTTATTAAGCTACAGTTATAAGCATGCGGTTACAAAAGGCTATTGTCTACTTCTTATATGCTAGCAAAGTGCAGGGGTTAACAGGTTACGTTACAATCCAATACAACGACATCTTAATACAACGACATCAACCTATAGAGCTCTAATTCTTTAATTGTGTACACCAAAAGGAGACCTTAATGTGGGTACATCTTACCCTCCTTGCATCTCTCGATACCAGCGTAGCCAAGCCAGGATCGGTCACTCAATTCCACGGAAAGACGAATACGAGGTTGGGCATCCCCAGTTGCGGACCTCGGGAGGCAATCCCCTGAGCCAACCAGCAGGTAGTTGGTGGGAATGTACTCAGGGTCAGTGTGCTGTTGGGTCCATCTTTATACCCCTTGGGTCACGTATTCTCTTTCTTATCTATGGTGTCAGATCGTACTGTTCTGTCTTTTGTGATGCCAGTTTTTACAAGGGCAATTCTTACTTAATTTGCACTTGTAAGACAGGAGATAAAGAATTTGGGAGTACAGGACATTCTTTTACAAGGGTGGAGATTTCTCTTCTGGGATAACTGTGTGGGTGCATCACTCCATTAATGCCAGCCAAGGGCAGTTCTCTGAGGCCCTTTATTAACGGTTAGCCTGCTAGCCCTCTATCTGTGTTTTCTGTTTCTCAGGGTCACGATGAGCCAGCACATCTGGGCCCCTTTAGGAAGGCATCAAAGACTGTGCTGTTTAACTGCAGTTCAGTGCCCTGTGCGCGCTGAGGCACCTTAGAGGGGAGGCAAAAGCTGGTCTGTAGTGGGGAGATTTTGTCTGGCTACAAACTACCAACACTTTAAAGGACTTGGTTTTCAGGACAGGACAAAGCACCTGCCCCTTGAAAAGGGTCAGACCCCTTGAAAGCAACTCAGGCAGGACACAAAAAAACCCCACACTGGCCACTTCAGAAAATGCATACATCTTTATTCTCACCTTTTAAAGTATCTTACAAGAAGCCATGTATCCTTAAAACACTTCAAGAAGGGACAAATATCTACCTCTTATTTAAGGCTTCCTCAGTAGAGCTCAGAGCACCTTACAGAGGCAGTCAGTATCAGCCTGTGAGCATCACTCATAAGTGACTGGATCCTTTATTCAGCCTTTTCTTTATCACTTTCTTAACACAAACTTCATTCTTTTCTAGAGCCAAATAGATATGACCTTACCAGGATGCAATATTTATAAACCAGATGGCTGCTTTTCCACACATGCTGAAAGGAGAAATCTGGCAACGAGACAATGTCACAATAACATCCTTACAAGCTGCAAACTGGTTGTAAATCAAGCTGCAAATCAGACCTGCCACTCCAGTGTACATGCAGATGTTGTCAGGTAAATGGCAGAGTGCCAGACAGATGACATTGAAAACCAGGCCTGAATGGAAAGTCTGTGGAAAACTTGTTTGAGGGATCTTCATGTCACCTGTACTATCACATGTGAGGAGGGTTAAAATTGCAGTGGCAAGGAGACCCATTGTGACGTGTAAGATACAACAACAGTAGTGATGTCTGGAACGCAAAAGGATCTGTGTTCTCTTTGGCTAAGTGGTTAACAATTAAGGTGCATGTTTCTGTAGCTTGTATGAATGTCCTGAAACCCCTAGATTTGAAAAGCAGGGCTGCCCCAGGTTCATTCACCATCAGGACCAGAAGTACAGAAGTGCCTGTGGGAAAGAAAAGATTGCCAACAGCAGCTTTGACTTTAATACTCAAATATCCACCTGTGGTTGAATTTCAGTTGAAATATATTGTTAGTATAGTTGGTTTAATAATTATATTAAAGATATAATTAAATTGATGCTACTCTTAATCATGGTACTGGTTCCACCTCTGAAAACCAGCACTTTCTGGTCAGACCAAGGATGCTACTGGACCAGAGAACATGGGTGTGGAAGGAGGTGCCAGCCCATAACAGCAAGGGACCAGGAGTAGAGCCCCAGTGGGAGCAGCAAGAGGCTGCGGCTGGAGCCTGGCAGGGCTAGAGCTCCACAGCAGAGGGGGACCAGGCCAAAGCCTCTCTACTGGGCCAGGGCCGGGCTGGAGCCACTTGCAGCCTAGGGGAGCAAGGGCCCGGGCTGGAGCCGGGCTCAGAGCCCCCATGAGTCCCACAGGGGCTGAAGCTGGAGCTGGAACTCCACAGGGACAGGGTCTGGAGGCCCACCCAGCTGTGTGATGACTGGAGCCAAGGTTTGAGTCCCATGGGGGCTGAGGATGGAGCCAGAGCTCTGCAGAGGTAGGGGTCAGAGCTTTATGGCAGCCCTGCGACAGCACAGGTTGGGACAGCATGGACCCAAGGCCCAAGCTGGAGCCCCACAGCAGGCCTGGGCCACCCAGGGCACAGCGGGTGGACACGGGTGTATGGGTGAGTTTGGGGGTAGCCAAAGCAGGTGCTCGGGGTTGGTGGCAGTGGACCTCCCGCGGTCCAGCAAATTCACTCATTCAGGACCAGTCATGGAGGTGCAATGGATATATTCCTTACCCTGTACCAGTAAAGTACCTTTCAACCAATACTACTACATCCACACTGGGGGAGGCACTAGTTTACTTATCAGTTTTAATCTGGTACAACTAAATCAGTTCTGAACCCCCACTCCAAAACAAAAACCAAACAAACCCTGTGTAGACAAGGCCTTAGTCTTGAAATAAGGTCTTCCTCAAGTCACCCTGAAGAGGTGATGGCAGGAACATCCAGTTATGTTCACCCTTGGACACAGGTTATCCAGAATTTCAGCCACCCTGTGCACATTCCACAAATAAAGCTGGTGCATGGAAGTGGATGAGACAATGTCCCCTCTAATGTTTTCCCTCCATGTGTGGAACACATTTTTATGTGCACTGAGGCATATCCAAAGCGGCACTACCAGTAGCACAAACCTTAGCTTTGGCACTCTGCTAATCGGGTGAGCGGCATGTGAATCGCTCGTGTGTGACTGCACGAGTGCACAGCTTACAGGGAACACTAGGATGGGCTAATCATGTGCAATCACATGGCACTAGAGTACTGGCTGGCCCACTCACTGTCCTTCTCCAGACTGCCATATGTTTGATTTCTGCAGAGAGAGTCAAAGAAGATCCCTGCTGTCTTATGTTCATTGTAGGCTGTTATTCGTGCAGGCTTCACATATAAAACAAAACCTAAAACCCCAGCACTGAACGCTCAAGTCTGGGGGCATATAAAGCCCATAAGAAAGGAGTCCTCCTCTTGCAGACCTACAAGGCCCCTGTGGTTCATTCCCTTGCTGCCAGCATTTGCAATCCCACGGGAGGTCTAAGAAAATGGGTGGTATATGGGAGGAATAGACAGAATATGGTGGTGTGGGCAGTGGAAGATTCTAGCACCAGAAAAAATATTAAACCTTATGTTTTCTGTGTGGATTGTTCAAATGCTTTAATTTTGGGGCTTTGAGTGAACAGACCCCTTCTCCAGGTATTCATGAATCTAGGAGAGTTATTTGGCCCCTCCTCACTGTAGTATCTACTCTAGTAGTACAAATCGAGGGCACCCCCACATCCACGTCCCCGTTCACCAACTTCATGCCAGATATCTGTCTTGTGACCTCCCCTCACCGTCAGCCCCGATCCAGGGCTCAAATCAAGGCATATTTACAAATATTTAAACCTCTAGTCCATGTGCATGTGAGGACAGCTCTGGCCACAAATGGCCTTAGCTGTATCCACAGGTAACACATACACATGGGCACACACACACACACACACACAGGTATGGGAGACAAGAGACACAAAACACTGCATCCTGTTACATTAAGGAATACACTTATTGTTTCTTCACTTTAGTCCAACACAAAGTCAAAAATGAGGCCTCCACCCAGGCCAAAACAAAAGCTTAAAGAAGCCTTTGCTTACCTAGCAAGTGTAGAGTTCATTCTGAACCTAGTGATTGCTTTCACTTCCTCTCAGAGTTCCCCCCTCAACTTCCTGTGCCTTCTATTGATAGCCCTGCCCTAATGACCCACTAGTAGATCCCCTTCGTGTATAGCGGTGGTGTTGAGAGCCAAGTGAATCAAAGAGTAAACCCTGTATATAATGGAAAACACTTCCCGCCAGAGAGTGCCGCAGTGCCCCCCATACTCCTATAGATCGAGCCTCCCAAATCTGGAGTTCTTTCATCCAGCAGCATCCATAATCCGGCATGATTTTAGTTAGCTGGATGTCCACTTATCATGGGTGTGGCTGAGTTTCCCACAGTCCCATAAATTTTGTTTTCAGCCACCAGTCCTAACTTTCAGTGTTCTGTGCTGTTATTTAGCTGTAATTTACCCCTAAATATCTTCTAAGAGCCCAGTAAACAATCAGAGTGTTGGTAATGCTGCTAGACAATATAGACCTCATGTAGTCCAGCAACTTCTCTTGTTTGGCACCAGTCAGATCCCAAGGGTGCCTGAATAAAAAGGTTCAATATGTAGTTCCACCACCTACACTGGTTAGGCGTTCATCGGAGAAAGCTGTTTATAGTACATATCTTTGCAATAACTTCCTCTCTATCACAATCTCCCCTCCCACCTGAACAAAAAACACTAAACTGCATTTCTCAATGAGGCCAGTAAAACAAATCTGGAGTTTGTAGAGCATGACCTTTTTGAGTAGTAAAGCCCCTCTTAAAACAGGAATATTTTCAACCAGTCAAATATAATGACATTCTCAAACACCACAAATGTAAGTGACTTTTCTGAATTTTGTTTTCAAACTTCCTAGAACATTTCTGCCCTGGTAAAAAGAGGTGGCCGACAAATTCTCTTGCAGGGGGTGGGGCAGGAGGAGACTGACTGAAAATTGAAAAATAGGAAATGAACTTCAACCATAGTTATGGAGCAGTATGTATATGTAGTATATAGTAATGCTATATTAAATAAAATAAAGGCTTCAGTGTGTTAACTTGACAAACTTTCTTCTGTCAATCAGAGTGGAGTTGCTGTTATCATCCAAGATTAAAACTGGATAGGTGAAAATTGATACTTCAGCTACTAGTTGAAGAATACTAAGCAGTGTAAGAAGGGATGGAGGAAATGAAAGAAAAAGGGACAGTTTTATTCTCTCTTAGCTATGAGATAAATTTGAATTTAAGGCAGTTAATTTGCTATTAAAACATCACTGTCTTCACTGTAAATACCATTCGTTCAAATTAGGGAGCACTAATATCGATATCATATTGTTGGAACCGGATGGGTGTAGCTTCAAGTTTGAATTTAAAAGTTCAAATAAAGGCCAGTGTGGAAGCAGCATGTCTAAAAATCAAATTTATTAGCCTCCAGAAGTGTCCCATATGTATCCCACAAAGCTATGCATTTACCCGCCAGGTATGGCCACTTCCTTCTCTGCTGCTCTTCAGGGCTACGTCTACACGTGAAGCCAACATCGAAATAGCTTATTTCGATGTAGCAACATCGAAATAGGCTATTTCGATGAATAACGTCTACACGTCCTCCAGGGCTGGCAACGTCGATGTTCAACTTTGACGTTGCGCGGCACCACATCGAAATAGGCGCTGCGAGGGTACGTCTACACGCCAAAGTAGCACACATCGAAATAAGGGTGCTAGGCACAGCTGCAGACAGGGTCACAGGGCGGACTCAACAGCAAGCCGCTCCCTTAAAGGGCCCCTCCCAGACACAGTTGCACTAAACAACACAAGATACACAGAGCTGACAACTGGTTGCAGACCCTGTGCCTGCAGCATGGATCCTCAGCTGCCGCAGAAGCAGCCAGAAGCCCTGGGCTAAGGGCTGCTGTCCACGGTGACCATAGAGCCCCGCAGGGGCTGGAGAGAGAGCATCTCTCAACCCCCCAGCTGATGGCCGCCATGGAGGACCCAGCAATTTCGACGTTGCGGGACGCGGATCGTCTACACGGTCCCTACTTTGACGTTGAACGTCGAAGTAGGGCGCTATTCCGATCCCCTCATGAGGTTAGCGACTTCGACGTCTCGCCGCCTAACGTCGAAGTTAACTTCGAAATAGCGCCCGACGCGTGTAGCCGCGACGGGCGCTATTTCGAAGTTAGTGCCGCTACTTCGAAGTAGCGTGCACGTGTAGACACAGCTCAGGTGTGCAGAAGGAGGTTGTAGGGAGCCTGTAAATTTGAATTCATGAACAACCAGGACTGGAAATATAAAGGGTGCTCATAATGAAAAATTTCTTTTACCCATCACATCACACCGCATTGGTAGCCATCGCATCAGTAGCCATGTCCTTCAATCATGAGTACTCATGGTAGTGATCAGCCTAGTAGTTCTCAGAGACAGAAGACAGCTCCAGCATGGAGCCATCAGGAGATTATGGATCTTCTTGCAGTCTGGGGAGAGGAATCAGTGGCGAGCAGACCTCGTGTGTCCATGAGAAATGCGAACATGTATGAAATGATCTTGCAGGTGATGATTGCCAGAGGTTACTCCCAGGGCTCTATGCAATGCTGGGTGTAGGTGAAAGCATGCTGGCAGGCCTATCACAGAGTCCAGGAAGCCAACCGGTGGTCTGGGTTATCTCTACAGATCTGTGCTACTATGAACAGCTGCACATACTTCTTGTGGGGGGACCCCACCACATTGCCCACTCTTTATTACAACAGCTGGGGAGGTCCTGGTCTGGAGTCCAGTGTGAGCTGAGAGGAGCTGGAGGGCCAGGAAGAAGAGGCCAATGAAGAGGAGGATGGGGGCAACCAGGAGGGTGGAGAGGAAGTTCTTCCCGACATCCTGGAGCTCTTCACCCTAGAGCTGTAACTGCTCCCACCCATGCAGGTCCCCCCATGCCAGTCCCTGTGCCCTCAGGACCAAGCTGTTCCAGTATGGGTTTTCTATGGATCTGTGCTCCCCAGAACAGGGTGTTAATACTTCTGGGGATGGAGCACTTATCCTTTTTGGAGCTCTTGTCGAAGGCATCATCCAAGCACTCTTGTATTTTTTGCACCAGGTTTTTGGGCGGGCCTGACTACTTGCAGCTTCCATAGTAGCACACCTTGCCATGCCAGGCAACCAAGTAGCAATCTGGTGCCATGGTGCCACACAGCATTTTAGCAAATTTTCCAGGCTTATGGTCACTCAGGATGAGCAGCTCTTCTTTGTCGATATCTGTTAGTTTTAGGAGGGTGATGTCTTCTTTGGCAACCTAAAGAAGCACAGGATTTTGGATTGCATTTTTTTTTGCAATGCTTTCTGCCCTTTCACATTTCCCTGGAGTGCATTGCCGCACTACATGGAGTGCATGTGCTCCATCTCTTCTCGTCTGTGCAGCTGGCAGGCTTTCCAGGCCTTCCTCCCCCCGCCCCCCGCATTTCATTTCCCCTTTGCATTTATTTTTCAATTTACAGGGCTCCCTCCACACCCATATGGCTTGAATCAAACCCTTCCCCACCCTTCCCCCTCACCATGTGGCTGCTGGGCTCCGTGGACCCTGCTACCACAAACCAGCAGGTGCAGCACAGGTGGGTTTGCCTTTTTTTACGTGGCCTTTTTTCCCTGATGAGGGCTACTCCAGTGACCGCCAAGAAACATTTTTACCCAACCCAGCAGACAGCTTGGAATCCCTCCCCAACAGCTTTTCTTTTCAATTTACAGGGATCCTCCACACCCAGCTGTCCATGAGGCTGGATTTGAACCCTTCCCCCTCACCATGCAGCTGCCAGTCTCTGCTGGCCTTGCTTTATGTGGAGGATGTCTCCAGGAATGGCTGAAAAAAGTTTTCCCACTTGCTCCAGGACACCGGACAGAGTCCCCTTCTTTGCGCCCCCCCCCACCTCTTGCCATGTCCATAATTAAATGTTCTGTGTAAATGTTGGCTTGTGAAATGCACGCTTTGCATCCCATCCTTAAGAAGTCTTAAGTGGCCTTACAAAAAGAAACTTTCCCTGATAGTAGAGACAGAGACCCATTCATTCCATGGGTAAGGGCTCAGTGTGAATTGTAACTCAGTTCTGACCTTCACTTTCCAGCTGTTATGCCCAGCGTGGGAGACCGGGTGAGGAAGTGCAAAAGGTCCAAGCAGGATCTGACCCTGCAGCACATGGAGTGGTCTGAAACAGAAACCAGTGACATGAAAAGAGAGACAGTATGGTGGTGGCAGAGTACCACACAGCAGCGTCAGAGTATACTTAACTTCCAGACACAGCAGGTGACAAACCAGAGGGAGGACGTGGCAAAGCTGATAACAGTAGTGAGCGACCAAATGAAGGTCCTCTATGCTGGAGCTCCAAGGAGGCTCCCAGTGTAGCAGTTGGGAGTCTCCTGAAGACACATCACCCACGCCCCCCCATCATTGCAGTCCCTGAACACAGGAATGGTGGGCAAGCACAGCCTGCTGCTAGAGCCCCAAGGCCTCCAGCCCCAAGGCCCACTGCAAAAGGCTATTCCACCACCTTTGACTATAGTTCTTTTCCCTGCTGCTTACACCTCTCCTCCCCTGAAAATAAATGTATTCTTTTGAGCTTGGTGTGATTTTTTGGCATGCACGAGTGGCAGGGTGCACAAATCATTGCAGGGAACCGGGTGGGTATGGAAAAGGTCAATAACACAGCCGCCCACCACTATGCCAAGGTCTGCAGAGGCACCCAGGAGAGGGTGGAGAGGGCTGCTAACACAGCTGCCCTTTTTTAAGGAAAATAACCCTCCCTTCACATCCATTCTTTTGCCTGCAGCTTTAACCCCCTCCCACCAAGTAAAATGAATTGTATAAGACACAGTCTGATTTATTGGTTCACAGTTGGTGGGGGAACACAAATCAGGTTGGTGAGTGGGGGTTGGTTATTATTACAACGGAGAAATACATAACTATCATGTGCACGGCAGATCATTCATGAAGCTATTTTTTAAAGCGTCCCTGATTGCTGCTGCCTCTGCATGGTTATTGGTGAATGGCCGTATAGGCAGCTGTGAGTAAGCCCTGCTTATGTCCTCAGACTCAATATTCTAGATGTTCAGGAACTTCTCCCACCTGGATTCACAAATGAAATGTTATGCAAAATAACACACACTGTAATCATGGTGGGGACATTAGTTTCATAAATGTCCAAATGGGTCAATAGGTATATGATACTTGCTTTTAAATGGCTAATGGTGCATTCAGCTGCCATTCTTTACTTGCTGAGTCTTTGACTGAAGTTTTCCTTGATGCAGTCCAGGGCTCCTGTGTAGGGTTTCATAAGCCAAGGGAGCAGAGGGTAAGCAGTGTCGCTCAATATTACAATAGGCATCTCCGCATCGCCAATCTTGATTTTCCGGTCTGGGAAAAAGTCCCATCTATGAACTTTCTGTACAGACCAGAGTTTCTGAAGATGCAGGCAACATGAGCCTTCCCCAGCCATCCCACATTGATGTTGGTGAAAAAACTTTTGTGATCTACCAATGCTTGCAAAACCATGGAGGAGTACCCCTTTCTGTTTATATACTCAGGGGCCAGGTGGGTTGGGGCCATGATGGGGATGTGCAGGCCACCTACTGCCTGACTACAGTTAGGAAACCCCTCACCAGCAAAGACATCCACTATGGCCTGTACATCTCCCAGGGTCATGGTCTTCCTGAGCAGATGCCAAGAGATTGCATGGCCCACCTCCATCACCATGGACCCTACTGTCGATCTGCCCACTCCAAATTGATTTGCCACTCACTGGTAACAGTCAGGAGTTGAAAAACTTCCAAAGAGTGATTGCCACTCACTTCTGAACCGTTAAAGCCAGCCTCATTCTTGCATTGCTGCACTTCAAGGCAGGGGTCAGCACATGGCAAACTTCCATAAAAGTGGACTTGAGAATGCAAAAGGTCTGCAGCCACTGCTTGTCATCCCAGCACTCCAAAACAATGTGGCCCCACCAGTGTGTACTGATCTTACAAGTCCAAAACTGCAGAGTCACTGTCAACAATGCACCCAGGGCAGCCAGCAGTTTTGAGTTCTTGGGCCACAATAGAAAGATTTCCTCTTCAAAAATTTCATCGTCATCATCATACTTAACCATCATCACCCTTTTAATCAAAAGAAAAACTGCATGACAGTCCACAAAGTTGCCATAACAGTGTGTGCAAGAACTTGAAGCATTTGAGGATCCATACTTGCACTATCACTGTGATGAAGAAAATGGTGCGATTTCCTGTTTGTTTTTGCACGGTTAGCTGGTACTCTAAATTCTGGGACAGTGCTTTGCATTCTGGGATAGGGAAATCAAACACCCACAAGCAAATGGGGCTAAGGCACTCTGGCATAGGTACCCATGCAGTCGAACTTGGATAAGGCAATGGGGACGTGGTAACTCGACACAGAGAAACGGTGGGTTGAATTTACAGAATGTTTGTAGACACTTAAATTCGAATCTGTAAGAATGAGGCTAAAAATCAGATTTATTAAAAGCTGAATTTATCTTGTGGTGTAGGCATAGCTTTAGACTCTAATGAATGGGAGCAGTACAGAAAACAGTGCAAAAAACAGTGCAAATCCATTACTACTGTGTGCTCTTTAAAAGTATTTCAGGCACATAAAATTCTATTATTTTCTTACGTATTTGACAGTAAATAAATTCTTGAACTTTGCCATGTGAGCTATCCACTTTCTTTACTACCAGGACAAAAAGAAATCAATCTCTTCGAGAGTTTTTCATTTTTCTATCAGATTTTACACAATAATGTTTGGACTATGGGAGTGAAAAAACACCACGTGTTTCAAAAGTGCCTGGGCAACAGAGATAATGGTTATTTTTCTCCCATAAAGCTCAAAATTGACAGAAGTCACAGAGTTCAGAGAACCGTTGTCCTACTTCCAGGGGCTTTATCTGTGGAGTCAGGAATTCTGACTACAGAGGCCACAGAGAAGATTATCTGCCTGAAGTGTTAATGGCATGCCTTTGACAACATCAAACCTTTAATTTACGAGGTGCCTTATAATGTAAAGACAGAGCATCTAATCTAAGCCCAGCCAATTTTAAAATGAAGATATAGTAATTATGGATACATACAATCTTCATACATCTAGCTACTGAAAGGGAAGGTTTACCAAAAATCGTGCACTGGTGGAACTGTTACTTAGCATATTAATGGAAGCAACACCTCACTGAAATAATTTCAGCCTTTTTATCACTGCATTCTTTACTTGTGAATAAGTGTTTATACTACTCTGGGTTCTGGTTCCCCAAAAGCTGAATGAGACATATAAAAATGTGAATGTCTTACACATTGTTCTCCATTTAGTGTTGCCCATCAACATGTAATGGAAACACTGGTATTTGTGAAAACAGAGTAACTGTCACAGGGACATAATTTTCACAGTTCTGAATTATTCATTGTCTTCAATTTACCTTAGCTTAGCTTCAGGGTGTCGTGTTGCCCTCTGATGGCTGGAGGATAGCATCCTAGTAGTGTAGATAACAGAACAAAAAACAGTCATGTAGCACTTTAAAGACTAGCAAAATAATTTATTAGGTGAGCTTTTGTGGGTCTGTCCCACGAAAGCTCACCTAATAAATTATTTTGCTAGTCTTTAAAGTGCTATTTGACTGTTTTTTGTTTTGATAGTATATAGACTAGCACCGCTCCCTCTCTGTTACTGTAGATAACAGAGTTACTCTTATTCAAGCAGTAAAAAACTTAGGCTAAAGGGCTCTAATTCTGTTCCCACTGCTAACTCACTGAGGAATTAATACACAAATAATAATAATAATAATAATAATACTGAAATGACAACGAGAAGTCTTGTGGCTTCTGATAGGCTAACAGATTTTTTGGAGCATAAATTTTTGTGGGCAAAGTCGTACTTTATCAGATGCTTATGCTCCAGATCTGAGGAAATGGGTCTGTCCCATGGAAGCTCATCACCTAATACATTATTTTGTTAGTCTTTAAAAAGTGTTACAAGACTGCTGGTTTGTTTTGTTAGAATACAGACTAACGCGGCTACCTCTCTGTCACTATCCAAAAAATCTGTTTGTCTATAGGGTGCCACAGGACTTCTCGTTGTTTTTGTAGATACAGACTAACACGGCTACCCCCGATAACGAAATGGTACTTTTCATCTATAAATCCCAAAAGCACTCATCAAAGTACATACTACTTTTTCACTTTACAAGTATACGGGGCAGGGGGTGCTTAATATGACTAAGGCCAGACAGTAAGGCTATGGTTACACTACAGAGCTTTTTTGACAGAAGTCACTGTCAGAAGAGATTTCCTGACAAAACATCTGTCAACAGAGCATGGCCACACACAAAAGCCAACTGAAAGAGCACTCCGGTTTGTTAACAGAGTAGCTGGACTGCCAGGCTGCTCGCTTAACAAAACAGGCACACATAAGCACAGCAGTCCATTGTTCTGGATGCCCTGTCTATTGAGAGAAGACCTCCCAGAGCGTTCACACAGCTTTTTTGTTGACAGAATCTGATGACAGCAGCATTATGTCTCATGGCTGAGAGGTGGAATGCTGCTGGTGAAAGTGCTGAGTTTTGTCAACAATTATCATCATCATCATCATCAATAACCACGGGCTTAGTGCCTGTTGGTGTCTGATGCCTCTCTCACTATTTCCTTCCATCTTTCCCTGTCCAGTGCAGAGTGGATTAGTTTCTGTTGAATAGCTCTGCTTCAATCTACTATATCATCAATCCATTCTCTGTGGGGTCTGCCTCTCCCATTTGAACTGTCCATTATGCCGAATAGCAAGGTCTTGATTTTTCATTCGTCGTTCATTCTGCAAATATGTCCAAATAGTTGTAGCTTCCATTTTATAACCTTCTGCAGCAGGTTCTCTTTTGGCTGTGTCTTCTTATATAATTCATCATTGGTGACCTTCTGCATCCATCCTATTCTCAGAATCTTTCTATAACTACTCCTTTTGAACACCAATATTCTTCTTTTCGAATCTTTTGGTACCACCCATGTCAAACATACATACAACATGCTGCTGAATACACACATTTGCAAGATGATCAGCATTGTTCTTAAACTAATTGTTTAGCTTTTCCAGATCTTGTCTATTGCCTTCAAACTCGCTCTTGCTTTTGCTATTCTAGTCGCTATTTCCTTCTTACAGTCTACATCATACTTTATCTTGCTCCCCAGATACGTGAATTTCTCTACATTTTCTAGTTTAATACCATTGACACTGATCTTCCTTGCTATTTCCTTATCTCCAAATACCATTATTTTTGTTTTATCGAAATTCATAATCAGTCTGTACCATTTCCCTTCTTCATTTAACACCTGCACTGTTTTCGCTAGCTTCTCCTCATCTTCCTCAGTGATAACTATATCATCCACGAACCCCAAGTTGTTAATTCTTTTCCCGTGCACAGATACCCCTTCTACCTCTTCCTTGATTTTGTCCATTGTTCTCTCCAGATGTGCGATGAAGATACTTGGCGATATTGGATCTTCTTGTCTCGTACCTCTACTTGTTTTAAACCAACTTCCCAACTCCCCGCATGTTCTCACCGCTGCCTCCGCATTGTCATTGATATCCTTCAACAACCATGTGAGTCTGCTATCCACTCCGTATGACTCCAACACTGCCCAAGTCACTTTCAGATCTTTACTGTCAAATGCCTTTTGAAAATCGACGAAGCAAGTGTATACGTTCTTGTTTTTTCATCAAGCTTTTTCTGCTGTTGACAAAATGCATTTTGTGCGGGTCTTCCACCAGTCTTGTCAACAAAACTGGGGTTTTGTCAGAAATATTTGCTAGTGTAACTGTAGCCTCTGAGTGGAACTGGGATTAAAACTCAGACCTTTTGAAGTCACCATAACTACTGAAATGTGTTTTCCTAGGTACCTTATGCAGTCCCCAGCCACTCAACATTTTCTTTGTGTCAAATTCTGCAGGTTTGTATATGTATTCAGTGGACTCATGGAGGATTTAAGTCAGTGCAGAATTAGGCCTGATGGAGTTTTTGCTTGAGAAGTGACTGCAGTATTTGTGTCTTTAAGGAGACAAAAAATACTGTTGCCCATGTATACCAAGAACAGTGCACTATACTATTTCATCAAACCAGGGGCTGGTTTTGGTCCTGTTTTGAGTTAACTGCTTGTCAACTGACTTTAGTTAACTTAGCTAATGTATTTGTTGATAACACTTTACAGACATCTATGGTTTACTCTAAAGCACACCATCTGTGGGATGGCTGGACTAACATTTACAAATATTCTAGCTATCTTGGGTTAATTGGCAATCAGCTCAAGTTAAAACTTGAACTGAATCTCTAGTCTAGACACACTCTATCAAGCTTGAACCGGTGTTACACCTCCTTTTGCATCACTTATTATTACCATAAACTATATTGCAACAATACGCAGGAGACCAATCATGCTAAGTATTGTATTAACCTACCGGGTGTGTCTGAACATCAAGTGGGAGGTGTAAACTTCCACCCATGGAGGTATATTCATGCTAGTGTCAAGTGAGTTAATGGACCAAAAAATAGAAATGTAGCTCTGGAGGAGCAAGGGGCTAACCACCTATGTATAAGCCTAGTGTAGCAGATGGGTATGTGAGTAGGGCACCCAGACCCTCTTACTGATCACACCACAGCTGCTCCATGCTAGGTTTTTGTGCTTCTAGTCAGATCAGAACTAGAGCAGGTCTGTCTCCTCATGCTGGAAATTATACCTCCAGTTCGAATTATAGCTGTGCTGGAGAGATGCAGTCCCTGCTCCAGATACTGGTTCTGGGTCTATTTTAGGTTATGCTATTGCCACAATTATCATAACTGCTGAGCACCTCACTGTCTTTAATGTATTTATCCTCACAATGGCTCTGGGGATAACGGCAGTGTCATTTTCTCCATTTTACAGATGAAGAACTGAGGCACAGAGAGGCACAGACTGTATCTAACCTGGAGAGTTATCCCAGGTGACTGGTCCCAGGGTCTGAGCATCCGGGAGGATAACCTAACCTGCTTAATCCCCACCGCAAAGATTTATCCATATTACTGCGGCTTTCCTATTTCTTAACTGAGTCGTGTGTATTGGCAGGGTGAGGGTTATCCCCTGGTTCTCACTGCTGAGACCCTCTATCATTCTTTCCCAACCACTTGTGTCAATTGTGGGAGACCTTGTCTGTCCTTCGGAGGGTGGAAGGGGACCATGGGAACAGCATTGGTGGATGACAAGTACTTGTAGGATTCAGCCTGCATCCTTACTTGAGGGGGGTCCGGCTTCAGAGTTAAAATCAGAGCCTGTGAGCTAACCTTAAGCTCCAGTTAAAGGCACTCCAAACCCCAGTGAGAGGATTTTAGGCATAGATGGTGGGAGAGGTAAAGGCAACACTGGTAAGAGCCTGGGTGAACTGTGCTGTGTGAACAGACCCTAAATGATTTGCTTGAGGCATGCCCGTAGCCCATTGGAAGCCTGTGGCAGTGCTGGAACTTGACTCCTGCTCTCCCATGTCCTCACAGGCATGGTAACTAGCAGCTCAGGCAGTGCTGCAGCACCTTTGGGCTCCCCACCTGGTGCCTGGCATCCCAGTGGCCAGCCCCATGTGCTGTTTGGCTCTGTTGCTGTCGCTGCGTGCCCGTGGGCTCTGCTGCCAGCCCCACATCTGGGGTCCCGGCTGCTGGCCTTGTGCACTGGGGTTTTGCTTCTGGCCTCAGATGGGGGCAGGGGTGGTGGATGGGGGAAGGAGGCTGGATTTCAGCTCCCCCACTCTTAAAAATATTCCAGCATCACTGCATGGCCTGGGATATGTAGGAAATAGAAGATCGAACTAGACAAGGCAATGAGAGGAAAGCAAAGAGATGAATTGCTCATCCAAGGTAATAAAGCAGGTCCCTAACTTAGGAAGGGAGGGAATCCAGGTCTCTTGGCAGCTGGTCCTGGGCCTTTGCTTCTAGCCCACCCTGCCTTGTGTTAAGCATAGTTGGCATTTAAAGAACTTGACTTTACCCTAGTTGTGCCTCAGTAAACAACAACATGATTTCCTGAACATTTCAAAGCAACCTTCATAAGTGAATATTAAGGAAAGGCCAAACCAAACCAAATCGTTGGGCCTCTCTTTGCAGGTGTTAGCCAATGGAAACTTTGTGAGATATCTCCAAAGTTACCTGCACTCTGACAAGAAGGATGAGTTTCTTTCTATAACACAGTAAACTTTTTCATATCTGGCATTCTGTTATCCAGAACTCTCAAATAACTGGCATTTTAACCATAAGTAAATTTTAGTTACATTTTCTATAAGCACAGTATACGTTTTTGTTTGTTTCTCAATACCTAATCTTGTTTTTCTTTAGTGTTATACATTGCTTGGTATACATCTCTATAATCCAGAATATTTGAATATCCAGCAACCTCCCAGTCCTGGGGCTGACGGATGTGAAAGAGTTTACTTCATTAAGTCTACATTATGGGCACGGCTTGTCAGATCCCTTTGCCTCCCAAATTTCTCCTTCCTGGGGGATGGAGTCAGCTAATGTAGATCTGGTCCTATGACTTCCCATCTTAATCACTCTTTCTCAAAGATAAACCCTTCACTGAAGAATGATTTGGTGACCATCACCTAGGGAGAATGAACAGGGCTGAGGGAAAGGACTGCCTTAGGGTGTTCTATCTACGTACGGAAGCCAAGCCATGGCCTTGGAGTTTGCCCCCTCTTCTTTCCAATATTCTCAGATGATGGAGTCTCCCAGCTCAAGTCCAGTTGTTGTGGCCGACTTCCTATCTACCACATAGAAGGCAACGATGCAGCAAGGAAAAAGGTGTTTCCTAGAGCATCTCTTACCTGCAAGAACCCATCCTCCCACCAGATTCAAGGCTGACTGGAGTAATCTCAGCAGACCTGTGCAGCTCCAGCAGGGGTGTGGTAAGGACAAGAGAACTTTGGGTAGCAGAACGTGAGAGCTTGCCTCCACCAGCCAGGCCTACATTTCTGATAGGGAGAGTCCTTGACATTCAGGACAGTGGGGAGCTCAGTCTGCCATAGAGATAGTACCTGCCACAGCCCACAGCCTGTGTTGCTCAGAAGTCCAAGGGTATACCATATGGAGCTGGCTCTGTGCCTGGAGGCCTTAGAGATGCTCATTGTGCATTGCCCACATTGGACTTGATCCTGCTGCCACTATGACAGACTTCACTGGGAGCAGGATCTGGCCCATGGCACACACTTTTGTGCTGAGTTCACAGTTCCCTAGGCTTTACAATCACGGGACAGATGCTGACTGTTACATGGCTGATTATATGATCATTTAAAACGCCTTCATGAGGATTAAGAATTACATAACAACTGCCCGAGCATTACAAGATGTAATCGTTAAACCTCAGTGATATTCCAAATAATAAATCAAAATGCAGTTTTGTTTGTTACCGGTTGTGGGTGAGCTGAAATGGCTCTGCACAGATGGGCAATTAGAAGCGAGGAAGAGACCTGAATACAAAATGTTAGTGCTTCCTGCATGAAAGCATTCCCAGACGGTGCAGAATGGGAAGTCGGGGCCAGATCCTCAAAGGTACCTGGGCACCTAACTTACATTGATTTCATTGGTTGTTAGGAGCCTAGGTACCTTTGAGGACATGGGTCTGGGCTCCATTCTACACCAGCAAATGGAAAGAAGCTGGTTAATGGAGTCAGAAAAGAGTCCATTTTATACCCCCAAAAAACAAGCGTAGGGAGTGACACTTTGGTTATTAATTTTGTAGTCCACCAACAAAACTGTGCCCAAAGCCTGGCACTGACATCAGTCTACCCTTCAGAATGACGGGGGTTTGCAAAGCCAAGCTACCAACAGACATAATCAAACTCTCTCTGACTTCAGGACCTTAGAGATGTGACTGAGTGGCAGAACAGGGCCCATTGTATGTGTTTAGAAACCTTCATCTTAACAGTCATGCTCAGTTCCATAAGAGAAAGTCTTGCCTGGGTTTTATTTGACTGTCTTGTTCTTTAAAAAACCGTCATGATATTTATGATATGGAAAAGCTGCTGTAAATGGCTGTTTTCCTTGATTCTGGTTAATTTCTTGTGGCATTCTTCCCCTTGAGAAATTACCAAAACAGGGCTATTACCAGGGCTATACTTTTAAAAAGGAAGTGAATAGTAATTGCTTTAACGTATACAGAGTAAATTGTGACTCCTATTCCAATTCTGGTATTACACAGTAGTTTTCTGGAATTCTCACAGCATATTCTCTCTGTCACCATGTTAATGAGCCATAACTTAGAGTCTTCAGTGTGTCTGAAAGTGAAATAAAAGCAACTGGTTTTAATTCATAACATGCAACTGGGACATTTTTTTGACTTTCGTCCTGTGTTTAGACTGTAAGCTTTCTGGGTGGGGACTGTCATTTTATTACTGTGTACCTACAAATCTTGGCACATCAAGTCTACCTAACTCGTAGGCTTGCGAGCCTAAACTCCTGCCAGTGCCACAACATCCATGCTGCTATTAGCTAGCTAACTCATAGCTTCTCTAGCACCAGGCTATCTACTGGGCAGGAAGGCTCACTTCCAGCTGCAGCATGGCCAGTGAGGGCCAGATTTTTAAACATAATTAGGTGCCTAAAGATGCAGGTTGGGGGGATTTATAGAATCTACTTAGATAAGCAGATTAGGCATGCAAAGTGCCATGTCTACATTGCAGAGAAACAATTGTAGCTGGCCTACGCCAGCTGACTCCTTTTCCCAGTGCTGAGGAGCTGTAAAACTGCAGTGTAGACTTCCAGGCTCAGATACCAGCCAGATCTCTGGGACCTTCCCATCTCCTAAATCTGAGCTCCAACCCAACCCAGGAAATCTACACTGACGTTAAACAGCCCTGGAGCTTGAGTTAGCTAGCTTGCACCATCTGCAGGTATCTAACTGCTGCATAGATGTACCCAGTGAAAACTGCAGTGTTAGGTCCAAAATGATGGATGAAGAGAAAAGAAAAAAAGCTTGTCAGGGGCGGTTATATGTCAGGTGCACAGATGTCAGGATGGCAGGATTGTGTTGCTGTTTCTGTGTCCGATTGTAAGTTCTTCGAGGACGGGCCTTGTCTTACTTGTTTAGGAAAACACTGTGACCGTTCAAACGGAAGCGAATGGGAGCCCTCCATTTTGAAAGACAGGAGAACACCGAAAGCAGTTCAGTTATGGTGTGTCACTAGTGCAGCCCTGCAAATGGCTAAAAAGTCCCCTTCTCATCAAGTGACCCTCCTTGGCGCAGACGGTACAGACATATGAGGCAGTGCCAGAAAGAGAACTCTGGCTTGCTGAGCTTTCCTCCTTGCTTGCTAGAGTTCTAGGTACATAATTATTAACAATGAGCAGGAAACTAATTAGAAATGAGCCCAAATCAGCCCCCTGGAGCTGAACCTCCCAAAGCTCTACCAATGTTCAGATCACAAGCCAAACTCTGCAGGCTATTTGTGAAACTGAATATGGCCAAACAGCCTGCTAGGCAAATTGTTGGTTTGCAAAGTGAATCTCTGTGTTAAGTTGTCAGTTAAATAATAAGACCCAGGAATATGTGTGACAGTTTACATAACAAATGCAATCATGATACAGTTCAAAGCAGGCACAGTTCTGTAACTTGTGTTAGCAGTAATGCCTTGGAGTCTTACAAAAGTATCCATTCTTACTTGCCTTGTAACTCGTGTAATCATTTATACCTGACAAAAAACAGGTGTGAAACATTAGTAGGTCAAAATTCTCCACTAAATTTCACTGGCTGCATCACTTATACATCCACTTTGCACAAATGTAAATGCCAACACAAGGCAAAAGGCACCGGCAAATTGGGCTCATTTACTTTAGTGGGACTATGTAAAGCGAGTAATGGCCTCGGACTCAGGCCCAGTGTCAGGATATTATCCAACTCCCATGAAATTCAAAGGAAAGCCAAACTTAGGTTTCATAACCACGAGCCCTTTGTGCTTTCAGGAGGAACAATATAAATATTCAGAGGCAGTGGAAATTAGCGGCTTTGTTGAAACAGTTTGCTGAATGAGATAATGTGCATGCTCCCAGGCACTGCTATGACAGCCTCCTGGCTGAAGAAGTGAGGTTATCAGTGCTGTTCTAGTTCATTTTAGAATTAACATAAATTGCTAAGGAGTATTTTCAATCTAAAGGCCACAAATCACATCTTCCATGAGTGGGATGACTCCAGGGAAGTCAACTGAGCACCAGTGATTTATAACGGCTGAGAATCTGGCTCAGAGTATTTTCTATTAATGTGCGTTAGAGGTGGGGAACATTTAGGAAGTGTTGGGATTCACTCCAACTGTTTATCTGCTTACAGAAAAGAGTTTAACCAGTTGAGAGAATACAGAAGGGATAATACTCTCTAGGTTTTAGAGCAGAGTTCCATGTAAGCTGAGCATTTGGGCAGTGACCCAGGACAGATTCAGGTGCCACTCAGATGATTAGCAGAGCCTTCACAGCCAACAACAGGTGTTCATACTGGTGGTACACATCCACTCATACCTCAGTGCATATAACAAAGCTTATTCTGCACATGAATGGGAAAAGAAGAGTCATTTCTATACAGTAAACCCTCAGTTTAACGGACTAATAGGGGAGAAGGGGTGTCCATTAATGCCAAAAGTCCATTATACCCAAATGGTTAAACTGTATGATGATGCACTGACCTTCCCAGCCCATCGCTCACTCCTGTCTGCTGCCCCCCATCTTCCCTTCCTTCCTCCTGCTCCAGTCTTCTCTTCACACCTCCATCTCCCTCTCCCAATTACCAGGAGAGGAGCTGAATGCCGGCCTGGCTCCTTCCACCTCCTGCACCCCTCAGCACTGCAGTTCCTCCAGCCCCTGACTCCAAGCTGCCTGTGCAAAGGTAGAGTGTGGCCACCCTCAGCATGCCAGTGAGCAGCAGCCTCTGACACCATGGCTGCTGCTCAGCACCATTGCAGGCAGTGGTGGCTGGGTGCTGACATGCTCCACGCACACAGGGCTGTGGGAGGAGAGCTCCTGCACCCTGCTGCAGCCCCCTCCCCCTGCTCCTCTGGCCCTGGTGGCTGCAGCTGCTGCAGTGGCCCCTCCAGCCCCAGCCTCTCCAGCAGCTCCTCCAGTGCTGGCAGTGGTTCTGGTGAGTCTCCAGCATTTACTTAAGAGGGCTGGGAGGACTGGCAGACACTGTCTGCTATATCTGAAGTCCATTATAATGGGGTCTGTTAAATTGAGGGTTTACTCTAGTCATCTATTTCATATCTACACAGCCTCCAACAGATTCATCTCTGTTAAAATCTACTGAACTTTTTTCATAGGGGTTATTATTTTGGAAGGAAACTGTAACATCCAGCCAGTACACAGCATGCTGTTATCATAGCCTCTGTTACGGTTGCTTGAGAGGTTCACCCTCTGGCTTTGCAGCCTGGTATTACATTGTTTATTTGACACCCCCTTTCTCCCCCAGTCACTTTCTCTGACACAGTTTAACAGCCCAAGGTTGTTAAATTAGGTTAGTGAAGCTCCTGTTGTTATCATGGCTGTTTCTGATTAGACTAACAGACAGGTGGACATCTATGTGAAATAAATGAATTCTTGTATAAGGCAATCAGAGCAAGTTTGCTGTTGCTCTTATGTTATTCATGATTATTTACATAAAGAAGAAAAACAATGCTTACTTCCTCCTAAGACATTTTGGAATCTGGCACCCTCTGAATGCAAATCAGTGATGTACATTAAAAATAATTCTGTAGGACAGGGTGCTTAGCATTATTTCGGGAGCTTGCATTACTGATTTTTTCAAACTGAAAATTTTGACCAACAGGAGTGAAACCAAAATAACATGGAGGGCATGTGTACATGTGCACGGGAATTTACTTAATTACAGTTGTTGATATGGCTGATGTAGCAGAACTATTTTTAGGTATAATCCTTCAAACAGGACATGTCTTCTCCTTTCTTAACAGTACAAAGCTGGCTGCTAGTTAAATGATAATAGTTTTCCATCATCCCACCTAACAGAGACCAATAAACAAAACACCTGTTATTTTAGGTACATGGCATCCTTGGTTGTTTAGCAGTTAATATTTTCCTTGGATGCTTTTAATGGGACTAATTGCTTCAGCTTCATTAGTAAAGGTCATTTACTGTTGGTGACAATGGACCTTTCTGGAGCCATTGCTTAGGAGCTCTCATAAAAGATTAGATTATACGGGTCAAGTTTTAACTCCAGTGGCTTTGTATGAGCACGGATGAGGCTAGAATCTGGCCTGAAGAATGTGATGTGATGTTAACTCATGACTGCACAGTTTCCATTGCTGCATTTTGATATATTACAGGGGAAAAGTAAGTGCCTTCCGCCAGATAGGAAATAACAATAAATTAGGAACGTGTGCACAACAAGGGAGCTTTTAAACCAGTCTACTAACTTGCACAATAAAAACATAAAAGTTATAAATAAAACTTCAACTTCAGAACAGGCTTGGAAAAAAGATAAGCAAGTTGTCTTCTATATCTGAATACACTTGCATGCCAAACAAAGGAGATGGTATTTGCTACAGAGATAGTGAGTGCTGTCAGAAACAAACTACTTTATCCTCTTGAATTCTTTGCATGTTGTGAACAATACTAAGATCTAATTCTCATACTTACTGTATCAGATTTAAAAAGAATTAGGAGTCCCATAGCACCTTGGAGACTAACAGACTTTCTTCATACATGTGCACACCACATCTTGCTATCTGTAAGGTTATCACGCTACTTCCTTTTTTACACTGGTGTAGGTGAGTCAGGTGTCAGCCATTCAGGTTGTTGGGTCGATTATCTTTATTGACTATTTAAGAGTTAAACATACAAGCTTTCAGCCAATTAGAGCCTTTCCTAGTTTTAAAACAGCAGTATCTACTTATATCTTACCTATCCGGTCATTTCTGATAGGCTGAAACACAATGACCAACTCCTGATCAGTTTACTTGCACACGATACCATTGCAGGCATGAAACTGCAGTGACTTTGAGGGTGTTACAATAATCAAGGAGGCATGTGGCCCAACGTATTTGGCCAGGTAAAGCAATCTGAAAAGGTTTTTGTTCTAAATCTGCCATCTAAGATCCCAGTTCAGTAAAGTACACCATTGTATACTTAACTTTAAGTGCATAAACAGACCCATTGATTTCAGTGAGATGACTCAGGTGCTAAAAGTAAAGAATACGCTAAACTGCTTTTACTGGTCTATTGGGCAGAATCTTTTCTGCAATGGTAGAATAGCAAATAGTCACTTTTATGTCATCATGTATAAAACCATCACATCTGATATTAGTCAGCTGGAGTCCAATTTTTCCCTTTCTACTGACTTTTCTGGAGAGCAGGGGTACAACTGCAGGCAGAACTGGACTTAAATACACCCATTATTAGGCCACGATAAGGGAACATGTTTCATTTGGTAGCTGACCTGTCTTCACCTTGACATTTAGGTAGCCTGTTTCACTTGCTAGGGGGAAATTATTAATTGTAATTCAAGTCTTAATGCCAATGCAGTCAATGAGAAAACTACTTTCTAAAGGCTCTTTAATCTGGTCCTGCACAGAAAAGCATTATTTTCCTGTAATATTAAAAGTACTTTGTATAAAGATGGACCCTGATATTTTAAGCATTAGGACTTGTCTTGTTGCTTGAAGAACTGATTTTCAAAAAGTCTCCCACGCTGCTGGTTGCTAAGTCACTATACCTCAGGGTGCACTGGAACTAAAAATGGTCTCACTTTTATTTTGCATGCCAGATTTGAGAAGGGTTTTACAATACCTAGGAGTCTGGGCTTCCTTTTTGCTTCGTGTGCCATGATCATTACTCCAAATTAAGCTACCCTAATTAAACGCACCATTATGATCGATGTAAAAATATTGCATTGTGACAAAGGTTCTATGTTCAAGACTTACATTAAAAATCTGATGAAGTGGGTCTTTGCTCACAAAAGCTTATGCTCCAAAAAATCTGTTAGTCTATAAGGTGCCACGGGACTTCTTGTTTTTATTAAAAATCTGAATATGCCACCTTACAGAAAATCTACCTTTTTTAAGCCAGTCAACTAACTTATATGATATAGGGACTGATCCAAAGCCCACTGAAGTTAACAGAAAAGATCCACTTGAATGCTCCTTAGATGTAATCCACAGAGTGGAAACCACTGACAGGCCTGATCCTGCACCCTTTAAAGACAAGGGCAATACCCTATTGATTCCAGTGTGCGCAGGATCAAACTCACAGTGCATGTAGCTGTAACGTCATTCTATGTTGCAGTAGAATATAAGTCCAAAATTGTTTCAGATAATCTCCAGTTATGTGCCTTGAACTCAGTGCAAACCTACCCAGACTTCAGAAGCAATAGGTTTTGGCCCCTACAGAACAGAGACTTGATCCTGCTTTCTCTGAAATCAAGGACAAAAGTCATTGGGTCAGGCCCCTTCCATACAAAGTGCAATTATTTTAAGAGGTTCGTTGACTTCATGACAGAATATAATGCATAAGCTTTTTATTAGACAGTTTTCAGCTTTCAGACCACTAGAATGATATAGTTTTACACATCTGAATAGTATCAAAACAAAAAGCAGACAAGTAGCATCTTAAAGACTGCTTTTTGTTTTGACAGTGTATAGACTAGCATGGCTCCCTCTCTGTTAACTATCTGAATAGTAGGTGTCCTGACTCCCAATCTCGTACACTTAACAGTAAAGATCGGTAAAACCATTTCAGCATTGTAAAGAAAACTAGCACATTCAAAATTAAGCTGGAAACACCTTGTTTTGATCATCAGTTTAAGGGAAATGACCATCTCTCACTGTAACAGGAACACAACCTTGTTTGGTCTAGAAAGCATATTTTTACACAATGCTGTGTCAGGAAATGCCAGGAGACAGGCCTTTAATATGATCCATACTTCAGAGTAAAACAAACTTTGTTCTTTCAATTCTAACTGGGGATCACTTTAGAACCTACAGAGAAACAGCGTACAGTTCATAGGCTGCTAGTGATGCAATGACATTTATTGCACATAGACCGATTACTTACACAGTAGTAAATTGCACCGGAGTATAAATATGCTATAAAACACACAGCAGGAAAATGGAAAAGACACACAGGTGCACAAATAACAGCAGATTCTTGTGAGCACTGGGACATAAAATAAAAATAATAAAAAGACCCTTAATATACTTTAATTATAATATAGATACATTTACAGTACCTTGATAAAATATTTCAAAAGTAACTCAGTAAAACTGTAACATAGCTGACGAGAACAGAAATAGATTTGGGACTTGATGTTATTTAACTCCAGTTTCATTTGTAATAATTTGTGTGTGCAAGAAACATCTTCAATTCACTTTACAATTCTCAACACTGCAAAAATGCCTGTTGCCTTTTTTAATATGCAGTAATTCTTTTATACAAGGAATTAATTTTTACAGGTCTTCTTTAATGACAATGAACAAACTGTAAAGGATTGAATGTCTGGGGTCTGTTTTTGAAGAAAATACTAATAGTGATATATAAATAAGCTGTTTAATATAAACATGTCTTTATTTTTCCCCTGTACAATATGCACAGTTTGAGGTAGAAGTTTCTCAGCCTGATTGCTATTGTCTGTCAAGGGAAGATAAGCACAAAAAGTCAGCCGTTTGCTGAGGCAGAAGAATAAAGCAGAAGAGGGTTGCTTGAAATACAAGTATATCAATGTTCAATATTATTTATTTTTTATTCTTGTCTACTTTAGATAATGGGGGGGTCGCAGCTACCAAGACCTTCAAATAAAACTTTGCAGAATACAAATACACTTTCAAAAGGGACTTTTAACCAGATTTGCAAACATGCTGAGCACCTGCAGCTCTCAGAGACTTCAATAAGACTTTTCAGCAAACAGCACTTATTAAAAGCAGACTCTTTTCCTGTGCATGGGGCTATTGCTGCTGCTCCCAGAAGTAGGAACCAGGGCAGCTGATTGTCCAAAACTTTGAAGCCAATTTACTAACATTCATCCTGCTAACACTGACAGCATCAGCAAATGTCCAATACTTCAATGTTTCAGGATCAGGCCCCTGCAATTGTAGTTCTTCAAAAAACTTAACCTATATTCGTACTTCCTTTTGAAATTATTTCCACTAGCCACCAACATCTAGCCGCTCCCAACAAGAGAATAACAATTCAAAAGGGTTGGAGAAAGTTTGTTAACTTCCTTTGTTCAGTGGTCAGTGGCTTCCCCTTTTTACTTCAGATGAGGTATGCTGCATACAAGTTCACCTGCTTTTAGTTTCAAGTAACACAGATTCCCTCAGCTAAGAGAGATACGTTTGGTTTGGTATTTATTAACTAGGCTCCTGGTAATTTTTTTTTCTTTTTGCTGCCATTCATTTCCCTGCTTATCTTTCTTTATGCTCAGCATCCAGTGCACACATCCCTCTGCCCCCAAAGCTCAACTCACCCCCTAGTCTTATACCTTGGATTCCGAATAGGAAGTTTTGCTATTCCTCTCTTCCAGGCTGGAGTCACTGCCTCCCTGTGTGCCCCCATTGCAATCGGACCATGTCCCTCCTAGGCTGCGCTCGGGTGTGCCCAAAGTGTTGATGAAGTTCCCTGGGTACTGGGAGAGATCTCCACCACTGGCGTGCAGCCGCCTGTCAGCTTTCCTGGGACAGCAGAGCAGCCTCTTGAAGGCTTTGCAGAAGTCAGGGCTGCGGCAGTAGATGATGGGGTTGAAAGCTGAGTTGGCATAGCCCAGCCAGTTGAAGAAGACAAAAAGCTGGTCTGGCACCAGGTCCCTGTTGAAGACCTTGACCACATTGACCAGGAAGAAGGGAAGCCAGCAGAGGGTGAAGACCCCCATGATGATGCCCAAGGTTTTGAGGGCCTTTTGCTCCTTCAAGGCCAGGATTTTGGAGGTCCTTCGCCTGCTGGCTCTGCCATTGCCCAGGATGGGCTGGTGGTGTGGTTGGGCTGGGGCAGGCAGCTGGGGGTGGCTGCAATAGAACCGGCCCTCACACCTGTCGATCTTCCTCATTTGCTCCTTGGCCTCCCGGTAGACTCGGATGTACACGAAGATCATGATGAGAAGGGGGATGTAGAAGGAGATAATGGAGGAGGCGATGGCATAGGCCCTGTTGGTGACAAAGTTGCAGCAGCTGGGGTCCTGGTAGCAATGCAGAGCCTGAGGATCACCATCCCGCCACCAGTGCATCATGATGGGCAGGAAGGAGACCAGAGCAGAGATGGCCCAGACGGTGCAGATGATGCCCTTGGCCCGGACCTTGGTCATGAGGCTCTGGTAGCGGAAGGGCCAGGTGATGGCCAGGTAGCGGTCAATGGCGATGACGCACAGGGTCTCAATGCTGGCCGTCACGCACAGCACGTCCAGCGAGGTCCAGCACTCGCACAGGAAGGAGCCCCAGAGCCAGCGGCCCTGCACCACCAGCGTGGCCCCGAAGGGCACCACCAGCGAGCCCATAACCAGGTCAGCGCAGGCCAGCGAGCTGATGAAGAGGTTGGTGAGGGTCTGCAGCCGTGGCGTGCACCCGATGGCCGCGATCACCAGCCCATTGCCCACCACGATGAGCAGCACCAGCAGGGCCATCAGCAGGCCCATGCCCACCGCCCACGGGTGGGGCAGCGCCGCCGGGGAGGCCAGGGTGGAGGCGCTGCTGGGGGGCACGGGCGGCGGGGAGCTGGAGAGGTTGGGGGGGCTGCAATCGGGGCCGAGCCATCCCTCTCCCATGGCTGGGGCGGCTCAGGGCAGCCGGGCGGGAGGCATGAAGGCGAAGCGGACGAGCTCCCTGCCGCCGCAGCCGCAGCCGCCGGAGCGATCTCCCGGCCGCTGCAGCTGCGCCGCGGCTGCCGCATGTTTCTGAGCGCCCCGCCGCGGGCTCTGCGCCCGGCGCCCCGCCCCGTCCCTACGCGTCAGCGGCTGCGCAGCCAATGGCTAGGGGCAGCGCCCCCCCCGCACCTCTCCTGCTCCGCGCCGCCCGGGACCTGGCTCGCTCCCTGCTTGCCCGCGCCGTAGAGGCACCGCTGCGCGCTGCCCCGGCCGGCAGGGTGAGGACGGGGCCGCCCAGCCCCGGCTCTGCTTGGCCCAGGGGCGAGCAAACTTTGGACACCCGGCCTCAAGTTTCGTCCCTGCAATTAGCAGCTCTCCCCGCTCCCACCTGTGTCACGTCATCCAAACCCACGGGAACGTGGGTATCTTCCTAGGGGGCGGGCGGGGCCCCCCTGTGGCAGCTGCAAGGAAGTAAGGGTGTGGAAAGTGAACGCTTCCTTAGGGGGCAGACCCTGGGGAGCCCCACGCCTGAGAGCAGAGCGGGAGCCTGTTAGTCTGTATTCTGGCAGAACAAGCCGGCAGACGTGGAGCGGTCTAAGGACCAACAGCCCATCACCGGATGGATCGTGTTGTTAGTCTTTCAAAGTGCTCCATTTCTGCTGGCTTGCTCACGTGAGGACACTCAGGTATTGCCACATTTTTAATGAGCCGGGCCAGCTGAGAGCCAGCAGCCGACTCTGCTGTACTTCCCCTTTAGAAATGTCATGCTCCCCCCGCCCCCCACAACCCTCAGGGGACCTGCCCCCCGCCCCACTTTGCACACCCCTGGCTTAGCCCACCACCATGACTACTGCAGCCGTGACTGAGCAAACCCAGCTGGCTAATCGGAACATAGGCTGCTCTTGCTGTGGTGCAAGACTGTACT
Organism: Carettochelys insculpta; assembly: GCF_033958435.1. NCBI lineage: Eukaryota > Metazoa > Chordata > Testudines > Carettochelyidae > Carettochelys > Carettochelys insculpta. The sequence goes on from NC_134143.1 coordinate 63,593,245, forward strand.
AAGGAGAGGCTGCAGGCCAACTTTAAGACGCAGAGGCCCAGATAAGTTCAAAAAAGGGTTATCTCTCTTTTGGGCTCTCCTGCTCCTGCCACGCTGGAGGCTCAAACCATGGCAGTCAGCAGCTGAGATGCTGTACAGCACCTTGCCTGTGTTTTGTGTAGCCAAGCTAGCTGGAAAGTGTGGTCAGGTACAGCTGTACTACCCCCCAGTTAGATGTGTGGTGACTCACGGTAGTACTCCAGAGAGCTTCCTTCTCCCATTCCCATGGCCCTGCCAACGTTTAGCTGCTAAACAAGGCGTCCTCCCTGTACCCTCTCTCCCCGCAGGTATCAGTCATCCGTGGGGTAGGTCCTCATGAATAAACCTGTATTGAAATAACACAGTGGCTTGGGGCCCAATCCAAACTCCTGTCAAGTCAAGAAAAGGCTTCCATTGACTGCATGGGGCTTTGGATCATGTCCTTTTTCACTCACCACCCAAACGCTAAGCTGAGTGGCTGCTAACTCCCCTGGAATGGCTGATATCATCAACATCTAAAGCTGAAGCAAGAATGCAATTCCCTGCATTGCTTTTGCTTTTAAGTCATGGCACTAACCCTCTCAGAGGAAACACAGACCTCAGAATCCATGACTCACAGCTCCTTACATGGGCCAGCATTGCGCATAAGTATTAAATATCTGTGCAACGCTCTGGAAATGTTGCTTACTTGTGAGTGTCAAGAGTTATTGTTGTTGAATAATAAGAAAACCCTTTGCTAAAAACAGAGATCTTTTTATCTCCCCCCAAATATTTATATGTTGATTTTAGCTTTGAGGGACAGATATGGTAGGAGTGAAGGACAAAGTAACAAATAGGGAGCAATCCCTTCTGCCATGGCAGATCACCTTTGAAAACCGTGCAAGCTATTGATAGTCTGCAACTCAGCATGGCCAAGGAGAGGGCACAAGCAGACTCAGTACTCCTGCTTCATAGCAGGCCTTAGCACAGCGCTCCGCTGGCATGGGCTAGACTGACTGAATCAGGATTCCTTCTAATTTTTTCCATCCATGGGCAGCATAAATTCTGTTATGTGCACAGAGACATATGGCAATGTGCATCACCAATAGAAACATATGCTGCCAGCAGCGGGTTCTGTGGGCACTCTGCTTATCAGTTGGGAGGCACCAGGATCTCTTCTGTGTGGCCGCTCAAATGCTCAGCTTACAGGGAGCACTGGTCTGAATACAAATATTTGATCTACCCCACTGTAGAACCTGTTGTTGTAGTTCATAAAAGCTACGTCTACACATGTATGCTACATCGAAATAGCTTATCTTGATGTAGTGACATCAAAATAAGCTATTTCGATGAATAGCGTCACACGTCCTCCAGGGCTGGTGCCATCGACGTTCAACGTCGACGTTGGGCAGCACCACATCGAAGTAGGCCCTGCAGGGGAGCGTGTACACGCCAAAGTGGCCCACATCAAAATAAGGGTGACAGGAACAGCTGCAGACAGGGTCACAGGGCAGACTAGCACTTCCGGGGCAACAGCTAGCCACTCCCTTAAAGGGCCCCTCCCAGACACACTCAGCCTGCACAGCACACGGTCTGCAGAGCCACAGGCATGCACACCTCGTCGAAGCAGTATGGACCCCCAGCAGCAGCAGCAGCAGCAGCAGCAGCAGCCAGAGGTCCACACACCCGCCCCTGCAGGAGCAGTGCTTGCCCTGCTCAATGCTATGCAGGAGGCAGCTGACCACCTTGTATTCGCAGAAGAGGAGCTGCCCCCGGGGAGGAGGAAGCAGCCCCAGACCTTGCTGCCCTCCAAACCACCCCCCCCGCCGCATATGCCGCCGGCTGTGGAGCTACCCCACGAGCACTGACTGGTGGGAGCGGCTGGTGCTCAGTGAGTGGGACAACGAGCGCTGGCTCCAGAACTTTCGCATGAGCCGGCAGACATTCCTGGAGCTCTGCCAGTGGCTCACCCCCGCACTGAGGCACCAGGACACCTCCATGTGGCATGCCCTCACAGTCGAGAAACGGGTTGGCATTGCTGTCTGTTAGCTGGCCACTCCAGACAGCTACTGATCTGTGGGGCAGCAGTTTGGCGTGGGCAAGGCCACCGTCAGGGCTGTCCTCATGGAGGTAAGAGGACCCTGGGGTGGAGGGCAGCCCTGGGGTGGAGGGCCAGACACACCCTGCACACCCCTCACTGGTGCTCTCCCATGTCCTTCCCCTTCAGGTCGTCCGCGCCATCAATGCCCAGCTCCTCCACAGGCTCGTGCGGCTTGGGGACCTGGATGCTGCCATCGCGGGGTTTGCCATCCTGGGCTTCCCAAATTGCTTTTGGGCTCTGGATGGGACCCATATCCCCATCCGTGCTCCAGAGCACAGCGGAGGATGCTTCCTGAACAGGAAGGGCTACCATTCTGTGGTCCTCCAGGCCTTGGTGGACAGCCGGGGCCGCTTCCTGGACATTTATGTTGGCTGGCCTGGCAGCACCCACGACGCCCGGGTGTTCAGGAATTCGGGCCTGTGCCGCCGGCTGGAGGCGGGGACCTACATCCCCCAGCGGGAGATCCCTGTGGGGGACACCACCATGCCCCTCTGCGTCGTCGCAGGCGCAGTGTACCCCCTCCGGCCCTGGCTCATGCACCCTTACACGGGCCATCTCTCAGCCAGCCAGGAGCACTTCAACACGCGCTTGAACCATGCGCGCCAGGTGGTTGAGCGCACTTTTGGCTGCCTCAAAGGGTGCTGGAGGTGTCTCCTCACCCGATTGGATGCAGGCCCCACCAACATCCCCCAGGTCGTGGGCGTGTGCAGCACACTCCACAACCTGGTCGAGAGCAAGGGGGAGGCATTCTTCCAGGGCTGGGCTGTGGAGGCTGGCAGGGCTGATGTGCAGCCACCTGCTGCCCCCAGTCGCCAGGTGGATCCTGAGGGGATCTGGGTCCGGGAGGCCCTGTGGGCCCATTTTGACCAGGTCACGGGGTGAACGCTGGCAGGCCCCCCACTGCACCCCCCCATCCTCCACAACACTTCCTGCCCCCATGCCCACACCACAGAGCACCCAAAAGCACCCCCCCCCACTTTTCTTGGAAATAAAAATGGACCTGTTGTTTTTGAAACCAAAAAACAGTGAATTCTATTATTATTAATACAAAAAATATATATATATAGTAAGAACAAAAGGGGGGAACTATTTACATGGGGGGGCAGGTACCATAAAAGAACAGGGGTCTAACAAAAACTATATACAAATATATATGATGGGGGATATGTACATAGGGGGAGGGGGGGCCACGTCCTGGGCCCCGCACCCCTCTACTGTCCGGCACCCAGGGTTGGAGGGCGTGACACTCGCCTCGGCCTGAGCCCTGGCCGAGGCTGGCTGGGGCCAGTCGAACTGACAGGTACGGCCGGTGGGTGTCAGCAGGCCCCAGGTCCCCCTCAGCGGAAGGCCCCAGGGTGGTGGACGGCAGTGGGACGGCATTGGGAGCGGCGGGCAGAGTGGCGGGTGGCGCGGCATGGGGGGGCCAGGTATTCTGCTATGCGCTCGAATGTGCGCATGAAGGCCCCCCGTGCCTCCTGGCACCAGGCCAGCGCATGCTCCTGGAGCTCCAGCCACCGCTCCTCCACCCGCAAGCGCCGCTCTGACACCTCCAGCTGATGCCAGAGGGTCGCGAGTAGCTGGGGGTCCGTCACCATCCTCTGGTGGCTCCTCATCTGGCGGCCTCGTCCTGGGGCTGGTTGGTGCTCCGCTGAGGGGCTGGCCTGCTGCGATGGCCCCGGTGGGCTCTCTGGGACCACTGAGACCTCGCTGGCACTCTCTGGGCCCTCCGATGGTGCAGCTGCAGAACACGGGGGAAGAAGAGTGGAGACAGCCATTAGTGTGGGCCCCGACCTGTGGCCCTTGTCCCCCCACCCCTCTGCTGCTGGTTCCCCATCCCCGTCCCCGGGAGATGCTGCTGCTGCTGATGGGTGTCCCCCCCCAGGGGACCCCAGGTTCCGCTCCCCCCATCCCCAGGGATGGGGCATGGCGCTGTCCTGCTTGGGGTCAGGGACTGATGCACTCTTCTGAGGGACATGCCACTGCTGTCCTTGGGGCCATGGTCATCTGGGCATGTGGAGGGCCCTGGTCATGTCTCTCGCCCCCCCCACTTAACCCCGGGGGTGTGCACTGGGCGGGTACATACCTGACGGTCTGCTCCCACGGTCGGGGGACACCCTCTGGGCGGACGCCCTGCTGGAGCTCTGGGACGGCAGGGCAATGTGGAGCCCCCCGTCGCTGGAGGAGGATTCCCTCTCTTCCTCCTCCGGCATCCCAGGGGTGGGCTCCTGGGGGGGCCCCTGGGGTGTGGGGCTTGCCTCTGGGGCGGACTCTGTCTCCGGGGCCTGCTGGGGCTTGTCGGCCAAGGTGTCAAGAGTGGCTGGCGGGGAGGAGGTGTACCGGGGGCCCAGGATGGACCTGAGCTCCCTGTAAAAGGGGCAAGTGGCAGGGGTGGCCCCAGATCGGCTGGCCGCATCCCGGGCCCAGGCATAACCCTGCCGCAGCCCCTTAACCTTACTCCTGACGTGGTCAGGAGTGTGGGCAGGGTGACCCTGGGCAGCCAGGCCCTCGGCCAGCAGAGTGAACGCATCCACATTCCGCCTCTTGCTCTCCATTACCTGGAGCACCTCCTCCTCGCCCCAGAGCCCCAGCAGGTCCTGGATCTTGGCCTCTGTCCAGGAGGGGCCCCGCTGCCTCTTCCCAGACTGGCTGGCTGTGTGCGAGCCCTGGCTGCCCTTGGGGGGTTGCCCTGGGGGCACTTTGGGGGCTGGCGGGCAGCCATTGCAGCGGGGGTGGTGGCTCGGGGCTGCAGGGAGGAGTGCAGGCTGGCCGCGTGGCAGTGCTGCCACCTGCAAGCGCTCTCAGCTTCCTGCACAGGAACGCAGGGGGCAGGGAGCTTTAAGGGGCCACTGCACGCGGCGACCATAGAGCTCAGGGGCTGGAGAGAGCGTCTCTCAACCCCTCAGCTGATGGCCGCCATGGCAGACCCCGCTCTTTCAATGTTGTGGGACGCGGATCGGCTACACATGCCCTACTTCGACGTTCAACGTCGAAGTAGGGCGCTATTCCCATCTCCTGATGGGGATAGCGACTTCGACATCTCGCCACCTTACGTCGATTTCAACTTCAAAATAGTGCTCGCCACGTGTAGACGTGGCAGGCACTATTTCGAAGTTGGCGCGGCTACTTCGAAGTAGCCGGCAGGTGTAGACGCGGCTAAAGACTGTGTAAATGCACTGCAACCCTGTGTGTGGTTGGAGATGTTTCAGTCCTCCGCAAGCTCTAATGACCTATCACACATCTTGTTTATTCTGGCTTTGTGCAGGACTCGCAGATTCAGTCCTGGTATCTGGCTGATGGTTGGGTTCTATTTCTAGAGCCCTACATGGACACAAAATAGAGTGACCATATCTCAATGTCCCAAATATGGGGCAGGGAGATATGGGCAGAGTGGGGGGAGGGGTGGCTCCTCCTGGCTCCACCAAGCCCCAGGGAGCTGGGAAGGAGGCAGCAGCCCACAGTTCTCCCTGGGAGCCTCAGGGAAGTGGCAGCCACTGGCCCTCCCCAAGAACCTCGGGGAGGCAGCAGGGACGCAGCAGCTGCCCATGCTCCCCCCAGTTCCCTGAGGCTCAGAGAAGTGACTCCCACCAGCAGCTGTTCTGAGCCTTGCAGGCTGGAGGGAGCCCCTTGCACTGAACGTAAGAGTAAATGGCATCCGAGAGGACCATGGCTTACTGCCTGTGATGAGGTTCTGCTCATCTGTGTCAGGAGACAAGGACTACTCTGTCAGTCCTCTCCCTGCCTTGTTCCCTCTTCTCTGCCCATGGTCACTACCATAATTACAGGAATGAATGCTGCCTGCCTGGCCTCCCCGAAATCCCTCTGGCAGGAAAAGCCTATTATAGTGGGAGATGAGGCTGAAGTTTTACGTTAAACATGACTTGCCAAAGGTTTTATTGTTAACTGGTGAGTTGACCCTGGCAAGTAATGGCAAGTAATGACCCTGGCAAGTAATGGCAGCTACATGGGGCAGAACAGGATTCAGTCTAAAGCTAATTAGTTAGGTTCCCTTAAACCAGGCTGGCTCGTTCTCCTTTCAAAGCAGTGTCCTTTACAGTTTAGGAGCATTTCTAAGGAGATCATTAACTTAACCCAGATGGATTTGGACTCACACATAGATTGTTCCCATTTTACACAGGGGAAAAGTGTGATGCAGAGAAGTTAAAGCCAAACATTCAAAGTTACCAGTGGTTTTGGCCCAGTGTTTGCCACTTGGGATGTGATTACCAAAGAGTCTGGACAACTGCAGCTCCCACTTTCTTCAAAGGAAGGTGTGGGTTCTTGGCCCTTCTGAAAAGCAGACTTATGTGTCTCGAGTTAGACACTAACCAGTAGAGAGATCCCAAAGTAGTGGGCAAGATAGAAAATATGAGCCCTAATCAGCTGGCCAAGAACACACTGACATCCATAAAGTCTAGTTCTCCTGGCTGCCACTCCTGTGCTTTAGGTAAGCAAGACATCCATACATCTATCTCTCCTTCATACCCACTGCCTTCCAGATGATTCTCTTATATCATTAGTAAACAAGCTTACCAGACTAATCAAATTCTCAATAGTATCATAGTCCTTTGCCCTTCTGCATGTCTTCTCAGATGCTTTGCAAAGGTAGGTGAGCTCAAGGCCCTGGAGAATTAAGTGACTAGCCAAAGGCCGCACACAATAAGTCCAAGGCTGCACACAATAAGTCCCTCTGGGTTTCTTTGTTTTGCTAGCAGGCGTAGTTCTGGAATGTCATATGGGAAATGGTGCCAGCATGTCTTTGGGGCTGTCTCAAAAGGAAAATCCAAAGGTATGTTTAGAATTTATGCGCTGGTGATCCCTCTGCTCCTTGTCATTCAGAGCATTTTGCTGATGACTGGAGGCTTAACTCATTTTCAGAAGGATACCTTCATAGGGCGCCACCTTTAACCTTAAATTTCCTGGTTTTGGTGAGTTTCAGGCATGATGCTTAACTTGATTTTAATATAGCTCTTTGTCTGCAAAGTATTTCAGGATGTTGGGTGAAGAGGGGTGAATTGGATGGATTGTTTCTGCCTGCACGTCAGGTCACTGTTGATAGTGAATAACTAATCTATTTTTTCCTGGAAGTATTTTTGTATAAATGATTGGGGTCGGTCAGTTCTAGCAAGACACCCATTGCATAGGGAATAGCAGATGAGCCCTGGGGGGAATAGAAAATGGTATTTCAACAAGAGACTTTGTTCATGCAAACTATATTAGTGAAGGTTGAACGTCCTAGGAACTGCAAGAGACTGTGTATGTTCTGGGCCCTAATCTTCTGAACTGCTCAGCAGAGAGGTCCATTGACTTCAATGGGGGGGTTCAAGTGTGGGCTTGAAGACTCGTGGAGCAACTTACAGGATTGTATACACATGTCTGTATTCACAGTTACTGCATAATAAACTAGTACAACTCAATGGGAGGAAGAAACCTCCAGAAAACATGCTCAGCTGCCATTGTGGGTGAGCATGATGCAAGCATCTAGGTCAGGGTTTCCCAGGCTATGGGTCAGGACCCAAACATGGGTCATGATAACATTTCAAAAAGGTTGCTGGCTGGGCTGGGTGGCTCTACAGGTGACTCTTAAGAAGCCATGCACACTCCCGCAGTGGTTCTCATCTTCTTCATTGTATTAACAGCTGTCAGGCAGTTAAGCCAATCACTTACACTGAGAACCATTTCAGCTGCAGGGCAGAAAATTGCATACTTGAGGAGCAGCACCCAGCTCAGGTAAGGTGGGAGCCTGGGTCCAAAGCTGGGAGGGAAGAAGACGAGAGCTGATCAGCTCCCTGGTTTCCAGCCTCTGCAGCCTGTGGGGTCCCCTTAGCCTCCAGCAGGATTACTGCGGGACTCCTCTAGCTTTCTCCAGCCTGAGTGTGGCTCTTCTAGCCCCTGAGTGTGATTCCCCAATCTCCTGCAGCCCCTGAGTGACTCCTAGCCCCTTAAGTGTGACTCTTGTAGACCCCTCCAGCCTGTGTGACTCTCGTAGCCCGAGTGTGACTCCCCTAGCCCTCTCCAGCCCCTGATTGACTCCTAGCCCCTCAGTGTGACTCCCCTACACCCCTCTAGCCCCTGAGTGTGACTCTCCTAGCCCCTGATTATGGGGTTTAAGCTGGGGGGAGCGCAGTTTGGGGAAGAGTGTCTTTCCACCACAACTCGGATTAACTATAGTCAACCTGCTGTTATTATATTTCCCCTTCTCTATGAAATAACTATTATGAATATATAAACATGAGGGGGCACAATTTTATATTCTTGCCTCAGGCACAAAACTAGCTAGTTATGGCACTCTTCTCCCCACCCCATCTCCATTCCCTGGTTTTTGAATTGCTGTGGGTCACCAAGCCTTCCTGAATTGTCACAATGGGTACCCAGCTGGAAAAGGCTGGGAACCGCTGATCTAGGTGGATGGAAGTGGTGCTGAAAGAGACCAAAGAGATGCTGAAAATAAGAGTTTGCAATGACACTTACAGCCGGGATCCCTCACCAGCACATGGCACTGTGGAGTAGGGAGGTAAGAGTGACTCTCTGCTGACTTGATCCAGCACCTGCTTGAACTCTGCAGGAGTTTTAATGCAATGAGGGCAGGATCAGTCCCTTCAATGCATAGCTTGTAATAGATGAAAAGGCTCTCATTGTTTTAAGAGCCAGTATTCCTAATCCCAAACGTTCAAAACTCCTGAATTAAATCCCCCACATTCACAAGATCAGACTCAAATGAGATCTAAAAATGATTATCTTGTGGTTTTGATCTGCCCTTTTTTTTTTAACTTTCCTCCTTGTCTCCCCTCCACACCCTTCCCATTTATATGTTGGACAATTAATGTTGTCAATATTCCAGGGCTGCTGACCGACTTCACCAGGCCCTGGACGGGGAGCAGTAGAGCAGGGGCTGGTGTGTGTGTGGGCAGCTCCAGACCTCTGGAAGGGGTGAAGCCTTGGGTAGAAGGGGTGAGGCTGGAGGCTACAGCCCTTCCTTGCCAGCCGGCATGTGCCATACTGGGCTCCTGCATCAATTTAATGGGCTCAGAACTCTGCAGGCTACTGTGGTACCTGGGGCCCTTTTAAATCACCAGACCCTGGGGCAGCTGCTTCCTTTGGCCCTCTCCACCCCTCCACCCTTTGCCCTCACCCCCATCAGCGGCTCTGCAGGGCCCCCACATTTATTAGGTAAGGTGATTCTCCCCTCTCGATAGGAGCTCTCACTGCCTGCCTGCTAATATCCCACTTTATTAAAACTATCTTGAGGAATTTAGTGTTGTGTTAAAGTGAACAGTTTGGTAAATCCAGTTAAAGTACCAAATTGTTGAATATTCTCCCTTTACAGGGGTAAAAGACCTTCAGTATCTGAACTGTCCTGAGGAGGGCAGGACAGTGCAGAACACATGTTTGTGGGAAAATTCAGGACTGGGAATGCTTTGGGTAGTAACCAAGACTGGTGGAAGCTAGAGGGTGACAGGAGTGTTGCCAACAGTCTGCTGGATCAGCACCGTACCTATAGACAGACACTTAGGGTGTGACTTGTATGCTGATAGGCTGTTTGTGTAAGGCCACATGGTTAGAGGGGAGGCTAAAGGACCTTATGCATATTTGGGAGAGTATGTTGACCTCCTCCATATAAAAAGAAGCAAATTCCATTCCTCCAAGTCAGGGTCTATCACCTGTGGCTTATCCCAGAAGGTTACCTCCCTGCTCCGTTCACTTATTCCGAGAATGAGAAGTCAAAAGTATGATTCAAAACAGAATTAAGTGTATTGGGGATTAACTTAGAATCACAGAATCATAGAATCTGAGGGCTGGAAGGGATCTCAGGAGGTCATCGAGTCCAGCCCCCTGCCTAAAGCAGGATCAACCCCCATTAAGTCATCCCAGCCTGGACTATGTCAAGCCAGAACTTAAAAACCTCTAGAAATGGAGATTCCACCACCTCTCTAGGTAACACATTCCAGTGCTTCACCAACCTCCTGCTGAAATAGATTTTCCTAATATCCAACCTCCCACTCCCCCTCTGTAACTTGAGACCATTGTTCCTTGTTCTGCCATTGGTCTCTAACCAGAACAGCCTCTCCTCATCCTCTTTAGAGCCCCCTTCAGGAAGCTGAAGGCTGCTATCAAATCCCCCCTCACTCTTCTCTTCTAAATGAGTCCAGATCCCTCAGCCTCCCCTCATAGGTCGTGTGCTCCACTTATAATATTAGGAGAGGGGAAAAGCAATAATAAACAGTAATCAATTAAATAAAACATACAACTGTAGAACAGTGACCTTTCCCAATAGGCATGGAGCGCAGATCCAGCACAGTTGCCTTGGACAACCAAATGATAAGTATACCGGAATACCTGATCTTACAGACCGATATGTGGCTTTCCTCAGGAAGAAGGTGCTCAGGGAGGATCTCTGAGGGAGTTCCTCGTTGATGGATTCACTGAAGAACAGCTGATGGCAAAAGCTTGCAGGTATGCAGATGGTATGTGATGTGATGAATACATGGGATGATGATCTTCTTCTCCGGCAGCAGATGGACAGCGATGGACAGAGATTGTATTGCTGCTGCAGTGGAGATTGATGGTCTGCCTGCCCTGTGGTGTAGATCACAGTCCTTTGTGGATTCTTGGGCGGGAAAACCTGTACCTCATGATCCCTTGGAGGGAAAATAGTTGTGCGGTAAATAGAATGTTCAGAGGAAAAAGGAGGGAAAAACCAGTCAGTTCTGGTTCCCAACTGAATTTAAAATGGAATCTTAGTCAGGTAGTACAACTCCATTTTGAATGTGACTACATAATGGTTATAATCACAATAAACATGTCCTAAATCAACCTCTAACAATGTTGGAAGACAGCTACAACATCAAAGACATCAGAGCATAGCGAGGTCTCTAAGATTGGAGGGTAGGTAGTGACACAGCCCCTCACTGATCTGGATTATACCCTGGAAAGTGACAGGAAGCTCTATAGCATGGGTGTCCAACCTTTTGGCTTGCCTGGGCCACATTAGCTACGTCTACATGGGGATGCTACATCGAAATAGCTTATTTCGATGTAGCGAAATCGAAATAAGCTATTTCGATGAATAGCATCTACATGTCCTCCAGGGCTGGTGCTGTCGACATTCAATGTCGACGTTGGGCAGCACTACATTGAAGTAGGTGCTGCAGGGGAGAGTCTACACACCAAAGCGGCCCACATCGAAATAAGGGTGCCAGGAACAGCTGCAGACAGGGTCAGAGGGCAGACTAGCAGTTCCAGGGCAACAGCAAGCCGCTCCCTTAAAGGGCCCCTCCCAGACACACTTGCACTAAACAGCACAAGATCCACAGAGCCAACAACTGGTTGCAGACCCTGTGCATGCAGCGTGGATCCCCAGCTGCAGCAGCAGCAGCCAGAAGCCCTGGGCTAAGGGCTGCTGCACACAGTGACCATAGAGCCCCGCAGGGGCTGAAGAGAGCATCTCTCAACCCCTCAGCTGATGGCCGCCATGGCGGACCCTGCTATTTTCATGTTGCGGGACACGGATCATCTACACATGCCCTACTTCAATGTTCAACGTCGAAGTAGGACGCTATTCCCATCTCCTGTTGAGGATAACGACTTCGATGTCATGCCGCCTTACGTCGATTTCAACTTCGAAATAGTGCTTGCCACGTGTAGACGTGGTGGGTGCTATTTCGAAGTTGGCACGGCTACTTCGAAGTAGCCGGCTCATGTAGATGCAGCTATTGAGTGAAGAGGAATTGTCTTGGGCCGCATATAAAATATATAATATAGTTAATGTATATAAATCACATAATAATGTTAAAAGTTTACGATCTTGTGGGGCCGCATTACTAGCTGTCCAGGGCCGCATGCGGCCTGCAGGCCGCGGGTTGGACACGCCTGTTCTGTAGCCTGTGACGTACAGGCCTTGGAATCTCCGAATGGTAGAGTTGGGGATCCCACAAGAAATCAGACTTCACTCTATCAAAACTGTCCCTGTGAAAAACTGCTACTTGCTTGGCTGAATCCATAGCCAGCCACATGAAACATTTGTTACAAGAGAAATAGAGACATGGTAAAATGTCACCACACGAGCCATATCTTATTTTTTTTTTAAACAAACAGCTTAGTTTTTCTTGATTTTTTTCCATAAATGCCTCTGCTTCATTTTGGCATTTCTCTAGTGGCAGGAGACGGTTATCCTGTGACAACATGCAATTCCATTGACATTATATCTTTATTATTCAAGACAATGTGCCAGACACTGCATATGGTTGTTCTGTGCCAAACAATGCTGTGAAAACATAAAACAAGTGTGTTAAATAACAGAAGAGGCTGGGTGCACAATAGTACCAATTCAGTAGATGATACCATAAAAGCTGTGATAAACTGCCAAGTATTGTGTGAGATTTCAATAGCATTATCACTTTGTGTTTGACCGGATGGACCCAGTCCTGTGAGATACCAAGCACTTATCAACACCTATTGACGTTAGGGCTGAGAGTGCTTAGTACCTGTGGGCTCAGGTCCTAAAAAAGCAAAATTAACTTTCAGACGTTGGTGCACCCACATGCACGCTCTTTGACTATAGAAAAAACAAAACAAAACAAAACCAACAACAACCCTGTTTAATGTTCTGTAACAATACAGTGGTTTTCTTGCTAAGCAGTTTTTCATAACATGTTAACAGGCAAGTAGCAGGTTGAAAAAATATCTGTCAAATTTTTTTCTGCCCACCAGAAAATGCCATTTCATCAAAATGTTTTTGGTATCTTATCAGTTTTCACCAGGGTCAGATCAGAGTCAGTCTCTTTCTCTTAATCTCCTCTGTTGACTCTGTTCCACTACATTTAAATAATTAGAGGATGTTTGAGTCACAAAAAGAGAGAGAAGGAGAATGTCTATCTAGCTTGAGAGTTATCAGCTGGTGGCTCTTCTACAGGAGAATGTCTTTAGTCACATAATTATTAATTTGTCAATGATTCCCACTTTTATCTTTGACACTTCCAAGGGCCTGTAGGCTTTTTTCTGCAGGAGACAGGTGCCCACTATTGATCTAAGGCTAGTGCTTGATTTATAAGCTGCAACACCTATTTGCTCAGACCTTAATACGCATTGTATTAAGAAAAAACAGATTGTCTTGTCAAGTGCAAGCAGGAAACTAATAAATGAGGTGACTAGTTTTAGTTAAAGAGTGGATTTGCGGCTGTGTTGTTGTTTATGTCTTCAAATATAGGGGTGGAGTTTCTGTCTGCCCTTTGCTCTTTGCCGTTGCTGAAGTGTGGCATGTAACCATGCTCAAATACTGCCAGAATTATGTCCTGGTAAGGAAAGAGAAACAGAGGACTTGCCATTATGAACCAGACCAAAGCTCATCAGTAGTATCCAGGGTACTAGCTTATGCTGTGTGGTTGGGGAAAGTGTTGGGCAAATGAGTACCGAATCCCTCCTTTTCCTACCTGTGGGCTAGAAGCCACCATTTTTACTCCCCTTGAAATGTGCCTTACTAAAGCCCTGGCTGCAACTAGGAGACTAAACCCACCCCTCAAACAGGGCCAGAGCATGCGGCTTTTGCAGCCTATGGTAGGAATTGCCTGTCAGCTTGCAGCACTGTTTCTTGATGCCCCGGGATCCACACATGAGCTGCACCTACTCCGTGCTTCTTCCTTGATCTCCTGGCACTCCAAATAAGGCAAGCAGAGAGGGCTCTTCTGCGGTACTCTGGAGAACAGAGGCACTCTTGTGTCATCCAGGGGTAGCACTAGCACGTGTCAGTGTGTTCAGGGTGTGGGATGTCAGTGGTGCAGATAGCGTTGTACTAAACCCTCTGCTCTAGGAGTGGGTGTCATCAGGTGGCTCACCTGTGGCATAGCTAGGAATTGAAATGTGGGACTGATGGACAACAGACTGTGCTGGCTCAGTTATCACCTGCTGAGCTGGGTATGCACATACCTCACCTTGGGCAATCACCACCGGCAGTGCCTTCTCTGCCTGGCTCAACACAGTTCACCTCTCTTGGGGTAGCCACAGTGCCTTTGTAGCTCTAGCTGTATTCACCAAACATAAGGCCATCACCAGCACCAGGTCTGATTAGGAAGGGTGAAAAAAATATAGAACTATGACTTATTACAAATCTCTTCAAATGTTTTCCTGCAAGTCTGTTTATTGGGGGTTATATTTGAGAGCTATCATACATAGAAAAAATTGGGAAGCGACCTTTTTTTATTTCTCATTTTTAAAACTGGCATAAATTAAGACATCAGCCAGAAACCTCAGACCCAACCCCTACATGATGCCTACATCAAAATGAAACAAATGGGAAGAGATAGGATTTGCATGGATTTGTCTATGTTATTTTACATTAATTAAAATGCAGGTATAATAGAAGCCTTTCACCTGTCTGGTCTGCTAATGTAATTATTTATGCAAACTTACGATGAAGTTCACCCCTCTGCAGAAAGTTAAATGAAAAATCTCTGCTAACCTGACAACAGTTGAAGCCAATGGTTCTAGCCAAGTACGTACAGACACAGGATCAGGCCCATAGATTGCAAAACTATTATATAGAACCCTGTGAGTAGAGCCAATAACACATACCTTATCTCATCAGGCTTTCAGCAGCTGCTCAAACTCCATCAGTCCATGCAAGAGTCTCGCATTAAAAAAGGAGCCAATTTCTGAGATTCATCCTAACCAACTAGACTCAAAGTAATTAAATGAAATACTGCCAGGTTGTTCTGTGAAGGGACTAAATATAACTGTAATAACATCACTGCCACAGGAGTTTATTAAAATTTCATTTGTTTTCCGAGACCTGAAGCAGCTACTGTAATAGACAGAATGTTTCTATAATCCAATAATAAGATTTGGTTGGTATTCTGAATGAAAACCTCAGAGCCAAATGTTTAATTTAGTGCACCATCCCTGAGTTGCCTTCCCTTTGCCAGAGAAAGATGCTCTGTATTATCTGACATCTCCTTGTGGCAGTAGTGCTCTCTCTTCTGCATATACTCTGCTATCTGCATGTGTTTTGCTTTGGTGAGTTTAATAAAAACTCTGTCATAAAATCTCATTGTATCAGTAAGAAGTTGTTTTAAAATACATTGGTTCGTTATCTATTTGGATAGTAACAGAGAGTTAGCTATGCTAGTCTATATACTATTAAAACAAAAGCAGTCCAGTAGCACTTTAAAGACCAACAAAATAATTTATTAGGTGCTGAGCTTTCATGGGACAGACCCACTTCTTCAGATCATAGCCATACCAGAAGAGACATTTTTTATCTATTTGGAGTAATTGTAGTACTCAGGCTGCTGCATAAATTCATTTATGTACTTAATAACAATGTAATTCCTTAGACTGCATATTAAAATAGTGACTACAAAAGGCTAGGCATACACAACCAAACTTTTCAAACTTGGGTTCCTAAGTGTAGGCGCTTGTATCTATATTTTAGCCTGTACATCAGTTTGACATGATTTCCAGAGGTACTGAGAACTCATAAATCCAACTAAAATGCATTGGGGATGTAAGTGCTCAGCACTTCTGGAAGTCTGTCTGGATTTTAAATGAGGTGCAATAACATGGATTTAGGAGATTCTGATTTGAAAGCTTGATGTAGGATCTTTCACCAAAAGAAAGCAATAAATCAAACCCACTGCAAAATTAAATCACGCGAAGGAAGAGAAAATTACAGTAAAAAAACCCAGAAGAAGTACAGAAGATTAATTATGCAGACCTGGAGGCAAAACCTGAAATACATATCACAGGTTAAACTTCTCTAGTCCAGCTCCTCAAACCTAACTGCTCCCAAACAAGAGAATTTTTGGGACCACCAGAGGTCAATATTATTTAGCAGTATTACCAATACTTCCACTACTTACTGGGCTCTTAGAAGACATTTAGAAGTAAATTAGAGTTAAATATCAGCACAGAACACTGAAAGCTAGGACTTCTAGCTGGAAACAAACTTTATGGGACCACAGGAAACTTGGGCACATCCATGATAAGTAGTCATCCAGCTAACTAAAATCAGGTTGGATTACAGCTGTTGCTGGACGAGAGAATGCTAGGCTGGAGAGGTTCAACCTATATTCAGCTCTAAGGCTAAACTCTCACTGACTTCAGGATTTGGCTCTGGGCAAGGAAAAACAACAACGAGATTATGGAATGTGGTAAATGGGCATGCGTAGCATAACCAGTAAATACCATCTCAACAACAACCTATTTCACTGGAATAAAGGTACTTGTCACTCCTTTGGGAAATAGCATTCAGGCACATCCTCTTTTTGCTGAGTTCTAATGTGTTGGGTGTAGACTTGTATGTCCATATGTGTCCCTTTTAAAGGGAAGTAAATAGAAAAGAGCCTAGCAATTACAGAGCAAAATACCACACAGAAATTATGATGCTGAATTACAGGTACAACGAGATACTAGGTTCTAGGGCTGGGTTCACACTTATGTCTCAAACTCTGGGGAATCTGAACCTGGATCTAAACTGGACCCTGTTTCTCAAATGGACCAAATACCCCTAAGTTGCAGTCATGGTGGTTGAAATCCAAATGTACTCCTAGGTCACAATTTTGTGGGTGACCCCCATAGGCCACTCTAAGCTCCACACACTTCAGTGATGGAACCAAATCCAGACATGGATTCACACTTGGCAGCTGAGACAATCCCAGCATAAGTAGCCCAGTGTTGTTGGTAGCTCTCAAAGGCTGCGTCTACACGTGCACGCTACTTCGAAGTAGTGGCGCCAACTTCGAAATAGTGCCTGTCATGGCTACACGTGTTGGGCGCTATTTCGAAGTTGAAATCGACGTTAGGCGGCGAGACGTTGAAGTCGCTAACCCCATGAGGGGATGGGAATAGCGCCCTACTTCGAAATTGAACGTCGAAGTAGGGCATGTGTAGACGATCCGCATCCTGCAACATCAAAATAGCGGGGTCCGCCATGGTGGCCATCAGCTGAGGGGTTGAGAGACGCTGTCTCTCTCCAGCCCCTACAGGGCTCTATGGTCACCGTGTGCAGCAGCCCTTAACCCAGGGCTTCTGGCTGCTGCTGCGGCAGCTGGGGATCCATGCTCCATGGACAGGGTCTGCAACCAGTTGTCGGCTCTGTGGATCTTGTGTTGTTTAGTGCAACTGTGTCTGGGAGGGGCCCTTTAAGGGAGCGGCTTGCTGTTGAGTCCGCCCTGTGACCCTGTCTGCAGCTGTTCCTGGCTGCTTATTTCGATGTGTGCTACTTTGGTGTGTAGACGTTCCCTCGCAGCGCCTATTTCAATGTGGTGCTGCCCAACATCGAAGTTGAACGTCGACATTGCCAGCCCTGGAGGACGTGTAGACTTTATTCATCGAAATAGCCTATTTCGATGTCACTACATCAAAATAAGCTATTTCGAAGTAGCGTGCACGTGTAGACTTAGCCAAACTGTCACATCAACACGAGAACTGTGCCAGGCCAATAACATTGGCCTGGCCCCATGTGTGAACCTGGATTTGCTTCCCCAGAGACATTGCCTGCACTTTGCTACAGCTGTGGCTGAGTAATTAGTTAATCTCCATTTGTCTAGTGAGATTTTTGATGCTGGGAATCGAAGAGCAGCCTGCCTGCTGTAATTCAAATCTACTTCAGCAGCTGTTTCTGTTAACCTATAGAAGAGAAGGCTCTGTTCCAGCCAGGAGCTTGGGACTGAGGTTGGTAGGAGTTGAGGACACTTAGCCTTTTCAATTTTGGTCCCTCGGTGAACATCCGCTCTGCAGACTACAAGGTTGGGCTCTGCAAGGTAACGTTAGCTGAAATTAGGTCACAAAGGATATGGGAAAAAACCCACCCAGCATTAATGTTACTCACCTGTTCGGGAGCTGTCCTGAGCTGAACCAAACACATGTCCTGTTGAAATGACATTCCTGCAGGCCACTAAAACCATGCTGCAACTGTCTAGTTTCTTATGCGTTGCAGAACTGTGCCCTGCTTCAGCATACTGGTGTGTGGAAAAGGGTACCTCTGGGGCCAGAAGCACAGTGGGTGGCAGTTATCAGAGCTTTAGATGCTTCACTAAATGCCTCTGCTTTACTCCAGCAGTGAATCTGACTAGTTGGCGGTGTGCTTTCCATTTAGCACAGCTCAGTCTATTCACAGCAGTGGTGAGCAAACTTTTCACCCTGGGCCCCACTTTTTGTCCTTGCAATTAGTAGCCCGCCCCCGCCATTCCCTTCTTCCAACCTGTCTAATGTAATTCAAGCCAATGGAAATGTCAGTTGTGTTCATTTGAAAAAACAAACTAATAAACAACAATGACAACAAAACCTTTCAGTATGTGTAAGAAAATAAGTGTGTAGAATGTAAAAACTTTCTATTAATCGGAATATAAATGCAAATGCACACATATAAAAACAATAAGATGTTTCAACATTTTTAATTAGATGGATGAGCCTGAGACACAGCAGCTGACTGTGGTGTGTCCCTCTCATGAAATTTCTTGCCTCCCCAGGGGGTCCATCCCTTGCTTCGTTCACCCCTGGTTTAGAGCGCTCTTCCAAGGCTGATCATGTTCTGTGGAATCAAATAAGGCTTCTGTCTACTTTCATAGCTTAATTTTCTGTCCATCCTTAACTGGACTTTTTTTCTTAAACCATCTTCAAATACCTGTTTGTGGCTGCAAAATAAAGGACTTAGATGTCCTAGTGGCATAAATTAAGTAAATTATTAATTAATTATGGTCACATCTGTATTCATTTGAACAAGGGAGGTGCTAAAAGGGAGGCCAGTATTGAAAAAAAACCTCAAACCAAACTCTGACCTATGTGTCAACTGCTTAATAAATAATAAATAATAATTTTAATATCTGAGGAGCTCAGACAGATCCCTATAATCATTTTGTTACGGCTTTCAATATTGTTAGTACATAACAGAAAATATCTGATCTGCTCCACAGGATTTTATAGAGCTTAATTAATCAAGAGATGCGAAGAAATTTTGACATCCTCTGCTGAAAGGTGCCATGTAAGTGCAAAATTAGATTAAAACACAGAGGCTGAGTCTAGTGATCTGATAATTCCTGAGCTGAAGCTTCTTCAGATAATACCCCTCCACCCCTCAAGATCACAGGCTAGTCACTTGGACTTCCCTCCTGTAACAAATCACTCACATGAATAGTCTTTAGTACAGCTGAACAGACCCCTTTTCTGTGTACTTAACCCTTCATTGCATTAGTGGGTTATTTGGGAACAGATTTCCGCTTCTATGGATATTCTTGTTATTCAGGGGGTTGTTTGTGCAATGATATTTCACTGTATAGGCTGCTTGAGAACTTTTTAGCCTTTGCTACTTATTGCTTCATGTAGCTGCTATTCACAGTTAGTACTCTGTGATTGGTCTGATCAGTTGTGTTGTGTTATATTACTTCTGCTTCCCACCTGAATGACTCCCACACCCACAAAGAGCTTTCAATCTGCCCACAGAAATGCTTCCAAAATGAATTGTTAGCTTGTCTGCAATACCCATTTTTTTCCCACCAAGGTTTCTGTTAATAAAAATGTACTCACACCTATATTTACAGAAAGGGACTGAGAACAGCACTGAAATAAATTCACGTTTCTAGGCCAATTAATATATTACAGTACCAGCTAATGGCCTTGCTCAAATTTAGGGCTCCATTGAGCTAGATCAATCTCAATAGACAAAAATTGAGAGGGGAAACAAAGGCACCAACAAGTTAAATGACTTACCCAAGGACAGCTAGCAGTTATGCAATCTCAGTTAAGTGATTTACTGGGTCACACTACCACTCAGTCATAATAAATCCCTTTGAGTAGCCTTTGCCCATTTACTACTTCTGTTCACTCTTGCCAGTTGCTCTGCTGAAGTTAAAGGGCCTATTTGTAGTGGTCAAGTTTGAAAGATCTGGCCCTTAGTTCCTTAGAATTCCTTAGTGTCTTAGAAATTAACACAACTGACCTACGTGTGTGGGGATGGGAGAGTTTAATGACTCAACATCTGTAAAGTGTTTGAAGATTGAAAGTGCTAAGTATTATCAAAAAAACATCACAGCCCCATGTGGGGCTGTTTAGACCATTTTATAGACCAGTTGAATGAGGCACAGACTTTAAGGATCAGATTTTAAAAGGTGTTTAGGTGCTGAGATATCTTTTTACACCAGTGACTTTCAATGGGAGGCGCCTCGGCAGTAACTGGGCTTTTCAAGAGTGACTATCTGCACCTTTAGATACCTTAATGGCTGTAATATCTGCCCTAAGTGACTTGTTCTGGGTTGCTCCATGATTGAGCATCAGAGCCAAAACTAGAGTCCTGGGTTCTGGATCCAAGGCCCTGCTGTAACCACTACACCAGTGAGTAGTAACCTAGGCTAGTGAGTGGGCTGCATAGGAGGCTGTCCACCACAGTGGGCCACAAGATTATTGTAACCAAGAGGATCTCCCAGGCAATGGTAGCTTGATAACTGTACTTGAGTACCTAGAATTTGCAGGCAGTGTGGATTGAACCGTAGCAGTGCTTCAATTCCATAAGGCCAACAGACTGGGGTCATTGGCAGGAGGGGATGAACCTGTGACCTTAGTGGCTAAAGCCAAGTGCTCTACCACATGAGCTAAAAGCCACCTGGCCCACAGCCAAGGCTATAAAGAAGAGACGCTCCCTTGTCGGTGGTGTCAGTACCTGAAGGGTTACAACTGGATGATGCAAAGGAGCACACAACTCTCACAGTCAATGCTGTGTGCAATCAGCATGTACCTCGCTTCACATGGCCTTGCTTTAACTGTGTGTCACTTTTGTAATGCGGGTAGGAAAAAGCTATATGGATGCAAATCAGCAGAATCTGGCAATCCTGCATGTGAGCAGCAATAAACGAAGTATCTCATGGACCACATATACAACCCAGATGGGCCACATGTGAACCTCAGGCAGCAGCTTGCCCAGCACTGCACTGCACCATGCTCTCAGCAATCTGCTTTTCAGCACTCATGACCTGTAATGAAAACAGCCTCCCTACTCCATGCCTTGTGGGCCAGCGGCACAATAATAGCTTGTTTACACAATGAGGATTTTAATAAATTGCCCTTCGAGAGCAGAGTAAGGACAGTTTTAGATGGAAATGACAACTAAATCTTTCCTCCCACTCCTGAAAGAGCCATGAATCTCTTTTTTATGGCAGGTTTTATTCCAGAGTATGAACTAAAAATCTGGGCAAATGAGAAACAGATTTTCATCTCTCTTTGCAAGGATTTATTATGAATAACAGCAAAAATGGGGAGTGGAGTTAGGAAAAGCACTATGGCAATATCCTAATCATCTGACTAGACTATCAGGACAGAAGATATAATACAGATTTTTTGTATTATTATTTTTAAAAGTTACCATATATTTATGAGGGAATTGTCTTGGAATAGTCTAGCCCTAAAGAATTATGTATATTGAAAAAAAAAATTGCACAGCAAGAGTCTGGATGACTGCAAATGTTTAAAAACCACAAGTCCATCCTCCCCAGAAATCATGACATTGGCTCAATGAGTGTAAGATTTAAAGAATAAACTAGTGTTGGATTATTTTTATTCCTACTTGTTAAGAAGTGGCCGCCAAGAGAGACTGGATGGACAGTGGTCAGTGGTTCTGCATTTTCAAGCTTTTCCCCACAACCCTGTCAGCCAGAATCTTTTTACTTTTAACCAAGGAAGCTTGAGATTTTCCTGCCACTTCCTGAATCCAGAAATTGGGGCTTGAAGAAAAGCATTTCCTATTGCAAGACTGGTGATAAAAAACACTCAGGGTTGCACCACTGTAGTAACCACCACATGGCTGGATGGAGGAAAGTCTGTTGCTTGAATGATGTTGCCAGCGACTGGGGGTGGAGTGGTGGGATGCAGCGAACGCAGTATAGGAAGGGAGCAGCGCTTCCATATGGGAGGCCCTGAATCTCAGGGAGACACAAGCTTCGTACTGCTGTCCTTCCTATATGCAGTCCACATGAAGAAAAATGAACCACTGGGAATAAAACCGGGTGTTCCTCATTTGTTTTTCTCCCTGAATTACAAGACAAACCGATTCTGCTTACAATTACTATCAAGTCAGGCTGATTTTTTAAAAAAATTATCAGCACAGTCAGTGCCACCTGATAGTAGGCACTCAGATTATGCTTTCTCTTGCTCTGCTCTGTCACCAGTCCCCAAGTGCTGGCTTCCTAGAATCAGGTAGAACGTAGCTACTTGGAGGACGGGGGCTGTATCAGGGCATGTCTTTCTTGTACAGCTGTCTTGTCTCTGCCTGTGGTGTTTGTGTCAGGGAACTGATACGGGCCGTTTTTCCAGAGTCATTTCTCTGACTGCAGCCTCATTTCAGTGACTGAAATACTAAAATCCCACAGCATGAGGGAAAGTTCACATGGTAGCGAGTCAGTAGGCCCTTAATTATAATTCCGACTAGTGGGACAAAGTCCCGACACTGGTTTTGACTAGCTCCCTTGGTGGCCTTGAGCAGGACACTTAAGCTCTGTGCTTCTATTTGCCTAGCTGTAAAAAGGAGTGTAGCAACACTTTCCTGTTGGTAGGGTGCTTGTGAAGAGTGATTAATGTTTTAAAATCATGGAGGGAGAAAAGTACAGTCTAAAACCTGCTATGACATCACACACCTCTGCTTCCCCTGAGAGGGCTAGAGATGACAAGCTGGGGAAGGACTTTTCAGAAATTTACTCAAGTATGAGAGGGTGAGGGGGAAAGAGGATTTTGTATGTGAAGCTCTTCTGGGCCAACCCATTTGCCGAGGCCCTGAATATTGGCAGGTAGTTTCCATTAGAATGAGAAATTGGTACAAGTCAGTGCTAGTCTTTGGGGAAGCATACAAATGCATCCCCAAAGTCTGGTTTTCCTGACCACAATATAAAAATAGAACAGGGAGTTCCCTGGCTCAGAAGTCCCCAAATGTGTTACTTCAGTGAACTCCGTGCCCAGGGAGCTCTGCCTTTCTGCTCCCTCTGAAAGCTCCACTAACATCTCTTGGCTTTCTGGCTCCTGCACACACAGTCTGCAGCCACTAACCTAACCCCTGTGCTTGCAATCTGGGAAAGCTATGTCATGCCAGCGAGTGTCGAGGCATTAAAACAAAAAAAAAGCTGCAGAGCTCTCAGACCAGCTGACCTGGGCTTGAGGGGTTCAGGCAAAGATTACTGGCAGGCACTATAGACAAATGGGCTGTAGGACCCTACTAGGTTGGAGGGGCCCAGGTTTTGGGCTGCATCCTGAGCGTGAATGTCTACACTGCCGTTAAACAGCCCAACTCCCATGAGCTCAAACCAGTTGACCTGGGCCAGCCACAGGTGTCTAGCTGCAGTGTAGATACTTCCTTAGTCTTCCTGTGCTCACTCCCTGCTCAGCCACAGCCAGGAGTTGCCCTTGTTTCCTTCTGTCCTTACTGCATAAAGAAGGCCTTGATTACTCCACCTACAAACCCAGGGGAGACTGTCTGGTACACCTACTGATGTTAATGAGGCCTGAGATTGTTTTTGGCTCTAAAACCCACCTGCTGGAAGCCCGTAACATAAAATACATTTTTGGTGCTGGTGAAAGGTTCTTGAATCTCAGCCATGAAGCAAGGAGTTTACTGTGGAAAGTGCAGGCTTTGACTGTGCCACCACCCCCCGCACTCTGGAGCAGCCACCATGAAGCAAGAGAAAGTCAGTCACATAGCCCTTGTCCTCCTTGAGGAACCCATCTGCCAACGCCACTCAAATAATTGGTGATGCTGAAGAAGAAGGAACAAAGATTAGATGGCTTGACTAATACATAAGAATTCAGAGTTAATACCCACATTTTCAGAAGCAACTGTTTTAAGCCTAGTGGCAGTGGGTGACGTGGTCAGTATGAACTCATAGCTTCATCAAAGTCAATGACAGTACCTCCATTATTTCCAGCAGAGCTAGGATTTTTTACTGCTGGTGTTTGAGTGCCCCCAAAACAATGCCTCCTTAACAAATATGCAGCCACATTTCCAATAGCGTGACAGAGGGATGACTGCTGGAGGGGAGAGCAGGAGGATAAGCTGTGGAGAGGGTGAGAGAAAGAACACACCTCACATGACAGGCCCTTAATCAAGTCACTTAATGAGCTACTGGAAGGTGCTCACATGTTATAGTGAAGAACTTTGAAGAATAAAATAGAATCGTCTCTACATAGCTGAAATCTGCTGGGGAGATCTAAGTTGCTTCAAATGGGACATGAGGGGATACCTTGGAGTAATCAGATGAATTAAGGAGAGGGATGAACATCAAGCAAAAGATTGCTGTGGATGAGCTCTACTAAGCTACAGAAGGATGGATGTCCTTATCACTTGAGGCACGGCAAAGCAGATTTGATGATACTTAAATATAGGCACTAACAGAGATATGAATGAGGTGACGGACAAACTCTTTTCCATCTCTTGTTTCTATAAGTCTATGGAGAGCAATGATGGATTTTGTGTTCTGGGCATCTTTCCAACTGGAAGTAGATGGAGACTACAATTAGGATGAACAGCGGCAAAGTGGAGAGATGGCCCCGTAGGAACCAGAAGAGGGTTGGGAAGTTGACAAAGGTTTGGCATAAAGTATCTGAAATATAACAACTAGCTAGGAAGCATGTAATGCCAGCAATCAGGCAGCACAGGGCACTGAAGGTTTTAAAGCAGTTCTCAAGCGGCCACATTCAGTTGCTTGAGGGAGATGCCCAGATTTAAGCCAATGGTTTTTGATGTTAAAACAAAATAAAAGAAAGAAAACCTCTATGAACTGGAAGGTCTACTACTATCACCTTGACCTTCTTAAAAAAAGAACCTGGAATCTTGTGCCATCGGGTCAAAAGTAAATAGCTCATGAACACAAAAGAGCATTGGTCAAAGATCAAGAGAGTGCACACATTGAGGAGTTCTCCCATGGTGAGGCATCAGGGTGAGGGGATTTTGTCGTTTTTAAAGTGTCATTGAACTGGGCAGCCAGGTCAATAAGAAGTAATAAAAACCTTGGAATATTTTACAATACTTAACCTACAACATGTTCCACAAGCTGACTGTGGGGTGTATGATATTCAAACAAGGCAAATCATTACTTAGCTTACTTACTAGAGAATCCCATTAATGTGTTCACTAATCATTAAATTCAATTAATCAGTATGGCTAATAGGATTTGGCTTGGAAGAGTTCATTTCTATCAGGCAGCAGATTACATGAAAATTGTGCTGTCAGGGCACAGTCAACTAATAAGAAATTATTCTGATGAGGTTCAACTTTCATGTTGCCTCGGCTGAGTTTCTCACCCCGTGATAGCTTGCTCCCATTTTGGGGTGAGGACAGCACAAGTGTCCCTCAGAATATATTGCCCAGTTTAGCTGTCTGTAAAAAAAGGTGGAGCAGTAAATTCTCTGATGAAATGTTTAATGTTGCTACAAACCCAATCCTGGCACTCCTCTCTGATTAATGCCCCTGTGAGCCTTTTTAAAGCAACTGACAGATTAATGTCTGATTCCAGTGTCATCCCTGGATCAAATGTGCCTGGGATACCATATGTTTTTTAATGACCTCCCCAAGATTATTTTAAAAAGTGATTTCATGTCTAACTCATGGGAAACACAGTATCTTTCCAAATATCACCTGAAAAGATAATCTAGATTTGGGAGGAAATTCACTTGTTTCTTTGCTACCCAAGAGGACAGTCACTATTACACTTAGGCTACGTCTACACGTGCACCCAACTTCGAAATAGCTTATTTCGATGTTGCGACATCGAAATAGGCTATTTCGATGAATAACGTCTACACGTCCTCCAGGGCTGGCAACGTCGATGTTCAACTTCGACGTTGCTCAGCCCAACATCGAAATAGGCACAGCGAGGGAACGTCTACATGCCAAAGTAGCACACATCGAAATAAGGGAGCCAGGCACAGCTGCAGACAGGGTCACGGGGCGGACTCAACAGCAAGTCGCTCCCTTAAAGGGCCCCTCCCAGACACACTTTCATTAAACAGTGCAAGATACACAGAGCCAACAACTAGTTGCAGACCCTGTATATGCAGCACGGACCCCCAGCTGCAGCAGCAGCAGCCAGAAGCCCTGGGCTAAGGGCTGCTGCCCACGGTGACCACAGAGCCCCGCAAGGGCTGGAGAGAGAGTATCTCTCAACCCCCCAGCTGATGGCCGCCATGGAGGACCCCGCTATTTCGATGTTGCGGGACGCGGATCGTCTACACGTCCCTACTTCGATGTTGAACGTCGAAGTAGGGCGCTATTCCCATCCCCTCATGGGGTTAGCGACTTCGACGTCTCGCCGCCTAACGTCGATTTCAACTTCGAAATAGCGCCCAACACGTGTAGACGTCACGGGCGCTATTTCGAAGTTACTGCCGCTACTTCGAAGTAGCGTGCACGTGTAGATGCAGCCTTAGACAGCAACAAATGGTCCTATGGCACCTTATAGACTAACAGAAAAGTTTTGAGCATGAGCTTTCGTGAGCACAGACTCACTTCATCAGATGCACAGTGAGTCTGTGCTCATGAAAGCTCATGCTCAAAACCTTTCTGTTAGTCTATAAGGTGCCACAGGACCCTTCGTTGCTGTTACAGATCCAGACTAACGCGGCTACCCCTCCGATACTATTACACTTAGCTTTAATGTTAACACACATCCTTTCCTGCTAGATTTCTACTATCTTACGTCACAGTTTTGGTAGTTTTAGTTTGAGTAGCTTTTCTTTGTGTTTTCCGCTTTAGCAGAAAAAACAAACAAACCCACACTGAAAATAGCTCTACAGGGTCATTTTAACCTTGCTGACTTCCAGAGTCAGTGAATACCACAGGCTGATCATACGTTGCAGTCAGATTCCCCTTCATTGGCTGTAAATGGGTGTCCATTTCTTGTGGGGCACCTCCTTTCCCCCACCCCCTGATTTTTAGACAAAGGGCACAGAACTGTCTATTTCCCTTTTTGAACTGAATTCACTGTAGTGCACAGTGTAAGGAGCAAGCTACAGACAAGGCATGAATGGGGCTTGAGTGATGCATTGGATCTTGTGCAAATCCTTTGCATTAGGGAAAATTTAGTCTTAAAACACACTTGTCAAAGCTTCTCTAATTTTTCTTTTTTGCATCCTACATTGTCAAAGTAAGTCTGAGTTATTTGGTCTGAATCCACTTCCAAGCAGCCAGCTCCAATAGCGGGGCTGGGTATAGCAGAGATTCCCAGGCTGTGGAGCTACAGTTGAGCTGCTCTGCAGATGCTACTTTAGTGGCAGGGCAGGAATAGCTTCACCAGCCTGAGCATGCGCCCTGCATCACAGGTGATATCATTTTGTGCTCAGCGGCAGATCCTCTGACCCTTTCCAATCCAGCCCTTGCCTGTCTTTGCTTTGTTTGCAGGCAGCACCCGGGAGTTTGGCTGTGTCCCATGCATGAGGCAATAATCCCTGCGGCTGTGCAATGCAGGTCAGGATTTAGTGATCCAGGCAGCGGATCGGTGCCTGTTGTACAGTCTGGTTCTGGAGCCCTGGGGAGTTTGCACCTCTTCCCATCTCAGGTGAGAGTAGGGGGGGCTCAGTTTATTGCTAGAGGTAAGGTGTGAAGCCGCTGCGCAGTCATGCGGCATTCGGATGACGTTTTCTGGTAGTATGTGTCTTTCCAAAGGTAAGAGGTGGTGACCAGATATGGACTCAACCTTTTCCTTCAAGTAAGCAGCTGGGGCAGGCGCAGGCAGAGATGGAAAAAGTACCCAAAAAGTTACTTGGGTAAAAGTGCAGCCGCTTGGACAGAGGGATGCACTTAACTGAAAGTTACTGGTGCCCCTCTGGAGAACAACTTGAGAAAAAGTACAGATGTGTGTGTGCACGCCCCCTCCCAGTAACCTCTAGATAGTACTCAAGTATCCAGAAGTGAAAGCAGCTGCATTTTTATTTGGGTAAGTTTTCACGGGTACTTTTCCTGCCTCTGGGCATGGGTGCTGACTTTCCAATGTGCTTGGGGGTGCTTGACCTCCAGCTGTACCTCAGGCCCCGCCTCACTCCACTCCCTTCCCCCTAGGCCCTACCACTTCTCTGATTTCTGCCCCAACCCTTCTCACCCTCTTTCCCGAGTGCACAGTGCTCCCACTCCTCCCTCCCAGAGCCTCCTGCCTGCTGTGAAACAGCTGAGCTCAGCAGACAGGAAGTGTGAGAAGGGAGGGGTGGTGCCCATGGGTGGGGCTGCTGACTTTTGGGAGAAGCAGAACAGAGATTGCTGGTTTTTCCTCCATGGGCACTCCAGAATTGGGGTACCCACTGAGTTGGTGTCTATTGGTTCAGGTCCTGAAACGTAGCTAGTAACCCAGCCAATGAATAAAGCAGACCTCCATACGCTGGCACTCTAAAGAACAAGCTGTG
Organism: Carettochelys insculpta; assembly: GCF_033958435.1. Classification (NCBI taxonomy): domain Eukaryota; kingdom Metazoa; phylum Chordata; order Testudines; family Carettochelyidae; genus Carettochelys; species Carettochelys insculpta. Next base: position 63,621,695 of record NC_134143.1, read on the forward strand.
GTCTTCAGAGCATACACATGCTCAATAGCCGGGATCCTGATCCACTGGAAAGACTCCCTTTGACTTGGCTGGGCTTTGGATCAAGTCCTGCTGTGATCCAAAGAGCTAGGAAGGTGTAAAGAGTTTACACGGGACCAGCATCTTCTCTGTGTTTACTGACTTGAGCCCTGTCTCTTGTCAATTGTGAGAAACAATAGGGACTACCACTGCACAGGAGAAAGTCAGGCAATTTGCATCAGCACAAAGTAATAATAATAATTCATGTTTATCTCAATTAACTTCACCTGCTGTTGTGCCACTCTGCTCTTCACTATACTCACATCCAGCTGGAGTTTATCACCATGCTCATTAGTTTTCAAAGCATTACATGTTCAATAGAAGATACCCTTCCCTGATTATTACCCTCATTGTCATGACAACACATTTGTGTTTTGCTGCTTACCGCTTTGGTCTTCTTGTGATCAAGGCAGCATAATCGTTATCTCTCAAATATTATGTGAATTATCGTAATCTCCAGTGGCTCACTGACCTGAGCTGTTTTCTGAATGGTTGCTCGGTCCATCCCAGCCACTGTTTACCCACTTGCTAATCTGTGGGAAAGAGGTGAAGTGGTCAGACCATCAAAACACAGGATGCCAGGAGAGGTCAAAGTGGGAACCTAAATTAAACAGGAAAGGGCATAAAAGGGTCCCAAGTGAGGGAAAACAGTCATTACGCTAAGAAACAGGGCAAAGCTATTAACCTATTCTCATTGCTTGCCTCACACTAATTCCATGGCATACATAGATGAGTCTCGACCTATTGGCAATCTCTTTCTTTCGGGTTCCCGGACAGTTGCCAATAAATAGTTGAACGGAAGAAGAGAGTTATTCTTTTTGGGCAAGCCAATCCCTGTTCCATGCCTCAGTTACATCATCTGGGAAATAGGGGTAATGATAATGAATTTTTTTTTCAGGTGCTTTGAGAGCCATGGATGAAAAGTGCTATGTAAGAGCTAGGTATTATTATCAATTTTATATGGAGACGGTGACTTTTGAATAACTATTCTGCAGGTATTTCTAGTAACAGAGAGATAGCTGTGTTAGTCCATATTCTATCAAAACAAAAAGGCAGTCCAGTAGCACTTTAAAGACTAACAAAATAATTTATTAGGTGGTGAGCTTTCATGGGACAGACCCACTTCTTCAGACCATAGCCGTACCAGAACAGACTCAATATTTAAGGCACACAGAACCAAAAATTGTTATCAACGTGGGCAAATCAGAAGAGCAGAGGGGCGGTGGGAGGGGGGGAAGTCAAGAGTCAGATAAAGCAAAGTATGTAAAAGAGTCCTTATAATGGGCCAGGTAATTGGCATCTATTCCCCATCTAGACTGTCCCCAGTGCAAACTGCCCTGTTTTAAAACACCCCTTAGCAACTCAGAGTAGGGCTGCATTGCAAGTAGAGGGGTGACAGCAGCAGGTGTAACCATGCACATATTTCATCCTGGGCTTGTCATCTGAATAAGTACCCCAAGTTCAAGACAGTCTAGAGCATCTCTGCTACTGGTACTTGTGCTAGAGTCAAGCTAGCTCTTCTTTATCCATGTTGCAAGCATTACCTTTGAGACCAGGGAAGACACATCCCAAACTGGCCTATGTGCATATTTCCAGTGAAACAAGAAAAGTTTGAATTGAAACCCATTTGGTTGTGTCACTGCATTCTGCTGGGAGACTGTCATTTTAGAGTGGCTAAAGTCGATTTAGCTAAACTCCAGGCTTGTTTGCACTTAAAATGCTGCATTGTTGTAGCTGTGTACACTAAGGGAAAGAGTTCTCCCAGAAAGGTGGTGGCTACATTAAAGGGAAAATTCTCCCATTGACCTGGCACTCCATTGCACTGAGGTTTAGGTCAGTAGAGCTGCATGTCTCCAGTTCATGGATTTTTCCTTCCCCTGATGCACAAAGGTATCTGAAGTGAATCCAAAATGGTTTAAACAATTTAGCTAACATTATGGAGCTTATCTAAATCAAATCTGTCTGAGGGAAGCTGTGACGTTACTCATGGGGTTGCAAAACCACTCACTCAAGTTTGGCCTACCTGGACTCCCATCATCAGGGTGGCTGGGCCAAACCTGTGTGGGGCTGGGACCCCAGAAGCTTTTGTGGCTGGAACAGGGAATTGAACCCTGCCAGCCCCATAGGACAGGGGCTAAATGCCACCCTTTGGAACCTTCCTGAAACCAGTTTTGGTTCCAACTCATGGACTGAGAAACCCTAGACTAGATGACCCAGACTCTCCACCTTTGATGTTACCTCTGTGTGAAGAGAAAACTAGTTAGATTAGACTGAGTTTAATTACTTCCTCCTTTCAAAAGAGTGGAATACACGTGGCTGGCTCCTTGTGAAGAACAAAACAATGTGCTATGGGAGTGGGGCTGGTTTTAAACCATTGGCATGTCTCGCTTAACACTTTTTTTTCTGGAAATTGTTCAAGGCCTTGTTACCTGGAGTGTGTCCAGCTGTGCATCATGGATCACTTACAAGCTGTTTAGATTCTGAGGAGAAAAAGATACTTGTAGTTGATATGCTGTCCTGCAGCTTGTTCTCAAATTCCTTCAGATATCTGACTCCTGCACCCAGGGCCATTCCAAAAGGCGTGTGCCTAGGGTATGCCCCCCCAACCCCAGTGCCCAGGGAGCAGGGCTCAGGGCAACCTCCCCTGTGCTGCAGGCCCCACCCCTTCCCCACCTTGCCCTCACCCTATACCCTTAGCCACTCCTTGACCAACCTGGAAGGTTGGTCAGGGCACGCACCTGTGGCAGGGCACAGGGGTGCAAGGGAGTGGCAGGTAGTTGCATCCCTTCAGCCACCTCTTGCATTCACCACCTGCTGAGCCCTGCATCTCTGCTGCTGCACATATGGTGAGTGAGTGAGGGTTGAGGGGAGGCGGCCGCTTGCTTCTGCTTTCCCTTGCCACCACGCCTTGCCTCAGGTAAACCTCCCCTCTTCTGTCCATAGAATGGCTGGGGCAGCCGCTGCAGGGGCCCCAAAAGCACAGGGACTGGCGAGGCTGTCCTAGTTGATGCTACTGATGGGATGGCGCTCCCTGCACCTTGCTTTCCAACACATTGCTATAGTATGGGAAATGTTAGCCTTCTAGAGAGCGACTGTTACATTTTGATTTTAATAGGGATCATCTGTGTTCATAGGCTTGACGTAAGGTCATGAGAAGGGTCATTAGGCATCAGAATGACTGACCACCTCGGCCAGTAACTCATCTTCTGACAGTGGCAAGAGCCAGATGCTTCAAAGGGAATGAAGAGAACAGGGCAATTTTCTTGGGATCCATCCCCTGTCACCCAGTCCCAGCATCCGGCAGTCGGAAGTTTAGGGACACTCTGAGCATGGGATTGTCTCCATAAGCCTCTTGACTAATAGCCACTGATGGACCTCTCCTCCGTAAACTTACCTAGTTCTTATTTATACTCTTGGTCTTCACAACATCTTCTGTCAATGAGTCACACAGGCTGACTGTGCACTGTGGGAAGAAGCATTTCCTTCGGTTTCTTTTGAACCTGCTGTCTATTAATTTTACTGGCTGACCCTAGGTGTTTGTGTTATGTGAAGGGCTAAATAGTACACCCTTGTTCACTTTCTCTGGATCAGTCATAATTTTATGGACTCATACCCTCCCTCCCCCCAGTCCTGTTTTCCAAGATTAATTGCCCCTGTCTTTTTAATCTCTCTTCATATGGAAGCTGTTCCAGACCCCATTATCCATTTTTGTTGCCTTTCTATGTACCTGTTCCTTTTCTAATACATCTTAATGCAGTGTTCCTGTACCTCTATCCATACATATGCTCTAGCCACATCCTGAGGTTTCCATTCAGCTTTTACTCAAACAAAACTCCAGTGACTGCAAAACACCTTTGGTAGAACCAGCTCAAATGTTCTATGGGGAGGTATTCCTTGGCTACTCTAATCTTGCACCTTTAGTGGATGGACCCTGGGAGCATCAGAAAGGCAGATGGAGGCAGGATTAAATTTTTTATCAGCCACAAGAGTTTGACATTCATCTGAGGGCATGTCTGGAATGGAGCAAGAGGTTTGATTATCAGCTCCCATAGATGGACCCACTCTAGTCCTGCAGTTTAGCTAGAGCAGACTCCTGTGTTAGCCACCTAAGTATATGGGTCTGGGGTGAGGGGAATGTACGGAGGCAACTACGTGAGCTGGGAATCATACCTCCCACCTCAAACGTAGCTCTGCCCTCCGTGTGATTAGCTATATTGTTGTAGGCACTAAAGTGTATGGGTTTAGTGAAAATTTCTAGTGAAACTTTTGGTATTGGCCACTGTTGGATATTAGCTGAGTGGGCTCATGGCTTGGTCTAGTCTGGTGATACCTAGGTTTCCAGGTCTTTGTCTGTGGGAGATACAGTAAGTCTTTGGTCACCTTGTAGTTATCACTTTTCATTAAGGGGGTGTCTATGCAGCAAAGTTATTTTGGAATAATGGATGCTATTCCAAAATAACTTTGTGAGCATCTATGCAGCAAAACCACTATTTCAAAATAACTTTGAAACAGCAGACAGCTTATTTCTAATTCTGTAAATCTCATTCTACAAGGAATAGTGATTATACTGAAATAGATATTTTGGAACAGGGTCTGTATAGACAGGGAATGGGGCTATTTCAAAGTAAACTATTTTGGAATAGCTTATTCTGAAGTAATGCTGCTGTGTATACATAGAACACCAGTTGCAAGTGCCTATCTTTTATGTGCTTCCAGGGGCTCTAATCCAAAAAAGACACTATTTTGTGTGGACAAACTACTTCAGAATAGGGGCTTCCCTGTAGTATGGATGGGGTATTCGGGAGTAGCTTATTTTGGAATAATAATTCTGGAATAAGCTGTTCTGGAATAACTCTGTAGTATCGGCATGCCCTACCAGAGCATTTAATATCAAGAAGCAAATGTAGCCTCTACACCTTATAGTTATTCTGGAAGGTAAAGGGCAGTGGCTGTTCTTTTAGAAGCCTCTATTAGCAACAAAAAATACAAATGGCTGCCACTTGACAAAGCCATTGTTGACCTTCTCAACAGATCCTCATAGAACAAAGCTTCATCCAGCCTTACTGCCACAGGCTAACGAGCTGGGTGGATGGAAAGTACTGGGCTCTCAAAAGGCTTTCAGGTGGGAGAACTTCTCTTTGTTCCCAGTCATTGGCTTGCATTTTCATTCCGCTGCTCATACAATGGTCCTGGCACAGGCAACTCCCATTCGTACAGGATCAGGAAGTGGTAATCACTCACTTAGTTTTGGAAAGGGCTGAACAGGCCAGACATGCACAGCCTCTCTCTCACACACACATACACGCACTTCTCTGGGTAAGTTACATTGTGCCCATCGGCTAAGGAAATGGCTTTAGAGACCCTGCCCAAGAAAAGATCTATATCCTTCCTTCCTGGAATTACCCTTGATGTTGCTAAGTTTTTATTCTCAAAAGCTTTTTAAGGGTGGTGGGGCAGGGGTAGCTAGGTCTCCCAAAAATCCCTTCCACAGAAGGGGAGTAGTATTACATGGGCAAACTAAAACACACAGGTGATAAGTGGCTATTTGCCCAGGGTCACACAGACTGAGTCAGAGGCAGAACTAAAAGTAAAACCCCTTGTAATCCTGATTTCTAGTCCTCAGACCTCAGGTAAGTCACAGGTGCTTGTGACATCACAGGCAGCTTCCACAGCTGTGTATGAAGCTGTTAACATGACCCTGCTCTTCTAGGTTTCATGCTACTTCAGCTCTTCTTCCCCTTGATGAAATTTGTTGTCAGGGTAGGAGTTCCAGACACTCATTAGGTACTCTCCTAACTGCAGTCATGCTGTCATCGTCACAGCTGGGTGTTCCTCACAGAAATCGAATCAACAAACAATCACAATGCAGCGGTAATGTGACTTACATTGCTTAACCCAAGAGTGGGGTTTGGAGCCATGACCCAGCACGCTAAAACCATGAGCCATTTATCACTTCAGCTGAGCCAGAAACAACAGTAAACCCACTGATCAGACACAAAAAAGAAGTAAAGACCCAAACTATCCTAGTATAAAATGTAGATTCTTTCACTATGCTGGGCAGATCCTCAGCTGATTAAGTTGCCATCACCCTGAGAAACTTCCCCTAAACCCAAGAAGGAAAGAGACGTGGAGATCACAGCAAAAACCGAGCGAGTTTTCCTGGAAAAGCTTAGTCAAATGGAGTTTTGAGATGTAATGTGGTCATGCTGTGGCCACAGAGGCAAGAACTTTCCATAGATGGAGGCAGCCATGTTTCTCCACTCGTGCCAGGGCAGCCTTCAGTGCACTCAGGAGATAGCTGCCCGTGGCTCCACTGGGCTGGAGGGGCATAGTGGGTCAGTGTGGAAAGTGTGTTTGCCCCTTTAAAAGAGGGAATGAGAAATTACTGAGTGTTCCTCTCCTCGGCCTTAGTTTGTCTCTTGCCAGCACTAAGCTGACCAGGAAGGAAGGGAAGAGAAACAGACAGATCTCCCGGCAACAGTCGGACACAAGACCCCTGCATTTGAATGCTCGCTACTGTCAGAACTATGTTAGCTGTTTTAGTGAGGCGAGGTGGTTGAGATGGTAGTGAGTTCGGCCTGAGATCTGGGAGAAATGAAGCTCTCTGGTGTGAGAGTCCATCAAGAAAACAGGCAGGAGCAATCCCTGACAGCGTTATGCTGTTCCAGCCGACGTTTATTGCTTATATTACAGTAGTGGCCAGCCCAAGATCCAGGCCCCAAACACACAGTCAGAGGAAGTCTCTGCCCCATAGAGCTTCCAGTTTAAATAGATCACCAAAAGGGGTACAGAGAGAAGTAGTGGCTGCCTTGCTCAAAGACATATGTGCAGACAAGAGTAGAGATAGGAACTCTGGTCTCCTGCCTCCCCATCAGCTAGTGTACCAAGCAGGGGCACTGGAACAACTTGTATACTGCGAGTGCTGAGAGCCACTGAACCAGACTGTAAACCTTGTGTCTGATGGAAACCACTTCAAGCCAGGGGCTGCAGCAGCACCTCCTGCATCACAAGTTCCAGTGCCTATGCCACTAAGGCTGCCCTCCAGCTCTGTCATTTGGACCTCACCCAATCAGTCTGCACCACCTGAAGCACATCTGACTTGGACATTCCTCGCTAGCCACACTAAATCTTATCAATGACTCTTGTGCAAGGGCCTCACGCAGGTCTTGGAACCAGATTAGTCTAATTTACCCACTTTAGCACCATCAGAACTTCATGCATACCAGCAAGTGTTTACTCTGTGCAACAGCAGCCTGGCTCCTGACCCGCCAGGGGCTGTGTTGTGTTCTCTGAACAGGGCCTGACGTTGCGTCAGCCAAAGCAGAGTCTGTTTTGATGGACTCATAGAAACCTCATAACTTACAGCTTTGCCACCCCTCTCCCATGATTGGTTGAACTGATTGAACGGAGCCCTACAGTGGGGTGGAATTTTACACTTTACCGCCTGGGAGATATTAAAGGGCATTATGAGATAGCCAGGACTTCAGGGGAATTGTGGGAAGAGAGACTGATCTCCCGCAACTCTCTGAGAATTTCCCTTTTAATTAAAATGTGACCTGCTAGATTTTAAAATCTGGTGTGCGGATGGTAAATTTTTTAATCAGAGGAAAAGCTTATCCTTTTTTTAGAACACATATGTCAGCAGATGGGTAATAGCAATCCACTATACTAAATATTTTCCTTGGTGTGAAAAAAAAACGTTGCAGCTGTTCAGACATGCGCATTGTGTGACTTATTCAAGTTATATGAGACCATTTCCTCATCTAGACATTAACAAGGGGGAAAGCCTCAGTTATAAACAGCCCTGTACAGTGCACTGGTAGGAGATGGTACTGCAGCATTGTGCTCACAGGGATACTGTACTTTTTAAAGAACAGGAAACAAGTGTATCTTGCTAAAACACACACTTTACAAAGCACACCAGGAAAAGAAAATGCAGGGTTCGCCACACCTCTCTGGGAAGGCTCCATTGCTTTAAATCTGAACATTAATGACATTCTGGCATCGTTACAGGAAAAGTTAATCATGCCAGGCTGTATTATGCACTGGGGGGACAAATTGCGTCCTAGTGTAAATTGGTAAAACTCTACTGAGACCTGTAGAGCTGCATACATTTGCAACAGCAGCAAATGTAGCCTTTTGAGTTTCTTGCATGCTGCCTCAGGCAGATAGCATTTTATCATGTAGGTGCTAATAAACTTGGGTGACTCAGAGCAGCTGTTGGGAACTAGAACTGTGGACCATTACATTTGAATTGCACCAAAACGGTATTGGAGAAGAGGTGCTAATAACAGTTCCAAATGTTCTGCTGAGCTGTATTTTGCATAGGCTCCAGAATTCCTGTGTCCTGGAATTTATGTTATAAAAGTCACTATAAAGTTATGAAACCAACAAAACAGTTCCATCTCTGTTTAGAGAAGGCAGAAGTTTGGGGAAGGAAAATGCATCCCATTTTGCTTGAGTTTATCAGCAGAATTTTTTTGTTATTTTGGGGTGGGGGTTGTTTTTTGTTTTCAGACAAGTTGCTGACCATTTCAAGAGGAAGAAGGCGGATATAAGCTTTTTAACACTGACCTTGCTTTTGGTGGAAATCATGGTTGGCTTTAGAGATCGCTGCATTTTAAGCTGGTTTTCTGTGAAGGATACAAGCACTAGAGAATGAATTAACTTTTTACTAATTTGCTGAATAAAATTTCTGAGCATTTTAAGAAACAACATGGATAAATGCAACATGTCAGAGTCTGGATCTAAGCTTCCAGCTTGAGCCTCTTTAACGGTCTCTTAAAGAAGTTTGCATCAAATTCCTATGAGAGTTTTTGCCAATAGTTTGGAAAAAAGTGAACGGTGTTAAAAATAATGACTAAGAATAATGGAGGGCTGCTTTTCATCCAAAGACCTCACTGTTAGTCTTACAAACAGAAGGTTATGTACAAAAGTCGCTTTTAAAGCTGACCTCTAATTTTTTTTTTTAATTTTACTTCTGCTCTATATAGACTGGTCAATTTTTGCTATGTTAGAGCAACCTTAGGATGGCAAAACATAGCCAGGAATGAGGCTGATGATCTTGTCCGACTCATCTTTTCCTTAGTCTGGCCCCTCTCCGTGTTATATCATATGATGGATGAATCCCTTTTGCCAGCCATTCACAACTGGCAGATCCCCTTTGTACTGCAGCAATCCTCTGCAGAATGGTTGGAGTGAGGTTTCAGCCAGATGATGCTAACAGTGCACTGCAAAGTGATCACTCCTCACTGGAGGATATGGACTAGGATCACTGAACACATTAAGCTGGAGTCATCTCTGTTGGACAAAAAGTGAAGGTTATTGTTTCCCACTAACACTGCACCCTTTTTCCACTCTGTTGCCTTCCAGTGGTATTTTGGGGTAAGGGTAATGGGCAAGGGAGGTTTAGGTTGAACATTAAGAAAAAACTTCCTAATGTGTCAGGGTGTTTAAACATTGGAATAATTTGCCTATAGAAGCTGTGGAATCTCCATCACTGGAGACATTTAAGAGCAGGCTAGATAGACATCTATCAGGGATGGTCTCTAGACGGTGCTTGTTCCTGTTGTGAGAGCAGAAGACTGGATTAGGTGACCTCTCAAGGTCCCTTTGAGTTCTAATATTCAACGATTCTCAGGGATTTTTCCAAAGCAAAGCTCTTTCTGGACTTCAGCCCTTTGGATGGTGGAATGTGTCCTCGTAGTGAATGTTTTAGATTGTGAATCTGGTGTTTCTCTCCTTTTTATGGAAGATCTCCTGCTGCCTCGGTGGTGGGGTGATCTCTACAAACCAGTTTATTGACGGTGTCAGAGTCAGTTTCACAGTTCTTGTGATGACCCTACAGGAGGACTGTTTGAATTCCATTTTGTATCAGTATTGTATTTGTATTCAGTTTTGTATCAAGGGCTCATGTGTGACCAGACCAGGGCACGTATGCAGCAGCTAAGCAACACGCGGCAAGACTGCTTGCTCCATGTGTTTGGGGGTCAGCACTGCATTTTATGTGAACTAGTTTCTGGATCATATAACTTCTGGAGTTCACTTTCATTTTCAGCTTCTTAATACGCTCTTTGGATGTCAGTATTTGGTCTACTGTGACCCCAAGGCACACAAGATATTCATAGTGTATGCCATCCAGGATATCTAGAGATTTTGCTTGGTTTGATGATGTTTTAGGTGGAAGGCTGAACTAGGTACAGGAACCAAATACAATAGTATTTTTTAAGTATAGGCAGATAACCAGTTAGAATGTGCTTGTCCTCAAATCTTTCTGATTTCTTTGTAAAGCAAAGATCACCTACATGAATGAATCTTTGCATGTCAGAACTTTGGTCATTTCTGTAGACACAGAACAACTGTGGTGAAAAGTAACAAAGAGAGCTTGCCCTAGAGAGCTAATAAGCTGGATGACAAATCAGGAAAACTAAACAGATAAGTGTGGGCAGAATGACATAACAATGAGCCTAACAGAGGTTATCCTGAAAGCAGAAGTCTCAGCTTGCCACTTGCCTTACCATGGCGGGACAGGTACCATAGCAGAAGCAGGCTTACTGGAGAGATTTAAAAGAAGATAATGTAGTGGCTTTGTGAATTTTCACAGGCAATTTCTACTCCGAGGGAGGTGTGAGACGAAAGCCCAGAGTTGCTTGAGGGAGAAGATAAGTGGGTGACTCAAATTGTTATTGCTGACAGAGCAAAGTTCAGTGATTTAATAAGCGAGATCGGACAGACAGGGAGGGGGTAAGTTGCTGGATCAGACAGAAGGGACTGGGCTAACAGGTGAAGGGCCAACTTCAGTGGTGAATTTCTCCACAATGTTGTAGAATGCAGCCAGAGAGCTAAATTTCAGGGCCTGAACCCACCTTCACTGAAATCAGTGGAAATGATCCCATTGGCTTCCATGAGTTTGGGAAAGAGCCTTTTCTCACACAGCTAGGTAACGTGAAGGGCTCCCCTCCTCTGAGATTGGGCTGCTGCTCAGGACAGGAACTGCTAGAAGCCTTTAAAAATAGACCATTGACTTCCTGTTTTTTTTAGAGCTTATCTGAACCTCTGGACTCACTTGTTCCGAGAGGGAATATGTTTGTCACCCGAGATTGTGTTTTCCCAACTTTCTTGTTATCTGACATGCAAGCTTTATTTTTTCTTTTTAAAGTCAATTTCAGCTTAGAATAATAGAAACAAACTACCAGAAAATTTATAGTGTGGGTAACAAAGAAACCATGTAGTTTTGCATCATTAGATTTAAGTGGACTGTTCTCCCAGCAGTAATAAATCCATTATAACCCTGTCCAATAGCTACATTGTAGGAAACGGAGGTATTTTCCTCTCTTACGTATATCATATTGGTAGAGTGGCTTATTAAATTTCAGATATAATAATAGCTGATATGTAAATCTGGCCTCCCAAGGGGAAGGCTAAGAAAGCATTTCAGAAATGGCAGGCAGCATCCGGGAACATAACCACCTCATACGGCTATTGTTTTTGGACTGAAAGGTGACAAATATTTTAATAAGGCAACAGCATCACTGTGCTCTACAGCAGTCTAAGAAAGGAAGCAGCCAGTGGAAATTGCATCCATTTTTTTAGGACGCTGGACTGTAATTACAAAAGGTGGAATTTGGCCTGGACCGCAGAACTAGCACAGATACGAAAAGCACAATGGAAGAGTGACCATAAGTGCTCAGAACCTTGGTTCTCCACCTCATTCCCAAGACAGGAAGCGGATAAGGCAGGATGCTCAGATAAAAGGCCAGCGGTGAGATGCAGTGTGGTCCAATTAATATAGCAGTGGAATTGGCCATAGAGTTTGAGGTCAGAAGGGACCACCAGATCAGACCAGACATCTCCTGCATAACAGCAGCTCCACCTTTCACCTGTAGACTAAACCCCCTGACTAAAATTAGATCAAACTATTACATCCCACAAGATAACTAGATTACTGTGGTCCCTTTCTTAGTCCTTGCTCTGTCACTGACCTGCACTATATATCTGAGTAGGTATCTCTGTGCTTTTCCCCCCCCCCACCCTTTCACTGTGTTGTTTATGAAACTTTTAAACACTTCAGGGCAAGCTTTGTCTCTTACTATGTGGTGGGACCCCACTTTGAGGGCTTCAGGCACACCAAGCAGTGCAATGCAAATAAAATTACCAGTAATTCCCCTGTTAGTTTCTGTTTCCCCAAATTTGCTGCGTTCATTTTCTCTCCCAGACCCTGGTCACTCCTGAAATCTGGATCCAACCAGGAAAAGAGAAAATGACATCTCTTAGACTCAATCCTAGTTAGTAACTGAGGGGGCACCCTTGTACTGTGTTAGGGAGGGTCCAGCTTGGGATTCTGATCACCTTAAAAATACTGTAACAGCAACGAAGGGTCCTGTGGCACCTTATAGACTAACAGAAAAGTTTTGAGCATGAGCTTTCGTGAGCACAGACTCACTTCATCAGATGAAGCTCAAGCTCAAAACTTTTCTGTTAGTCTATAAGGTGCCACAGGACCCTTCGTTGCTGTTACAGATCCAGACTAACACGGCTACCCCTCCAATACTTAAAAATACTGACCAGAAAATAAAGCCAATGGAACAGAAATAGGCAAGATTCTTCATTAGCCAACTCATAACCCACCCCCAACCATACGCATTTTTATTTATATGACGCTTTATGTCAGCAGAAAAAGTATGCTTTTTTTCCCCAAGATTGCAAAAAATATTTGGGCACAAAGAAAGTAACCCACAAGTCCCTTTCTCCTAACTGAGTTGTGTATCTGATATTTGAAACATATGTTTTTTTTCAGGATGCTGAGCTTTGACTTTTGGTTTCCTGAACAGAGTTAATCCAAATCAATGTTTATATGCAAATAGAATACAGTCTTAACAGTGCTTTTCATCCATGTAGCACTTCTCATCAGAAGCACTACAAACATTAATTAAATGTCACCGAATTGATCTCCCTCAGTGTTTATTAATAAATATAGCAAGGTTTTCCAGCCATATAGCACATTTTCTTTCTGCAGACACTACAACCATTAGACAAACTTCACAATATCTCATTCTACTGGTGAGTAGTAACATGGCACATATTTAAGTTCATACTCATAGTTGGGCAAAGAAGAGTTAAGCCATTTTGCCATGTCATGCACAGATATTTAAGAGCAGGTTAGATAGACATCTAGCAGGGATGGTCTCTAGACAGTGCTTGTTCCTGCTGTGAGGAACCCTTCTGAATTCCCCCCACTCCCCAGTCCTCCCTCTGAGCCCACCCCCCTGCAGTGAACCGCCCCCAAATGCCCAACCTGGCTGCCCTGGTCCTGACCCACCTGCCCCCAGCCGATCTTGTCCAGCTGGCCCACGTGCTGCTGGCGACGGCCAGCCAGGGGGAGGCCGTGGCTCCCACGCCCGGCTCCCTCCCCGTGCTGACCCTGCACAGCCTGCAGAGGGCCTCATCCCAGGTGCACCCCTACCTGCCTTTGGCACCAGCATTTCTAGGAACCTGGTTAGTTTCTTTCAGCAGTACTCTGAACAGTGTCATGGAGACACTGTTTCACACGGTTGTTTTGTGCAAGGGGAGGCCCTCTTCCAGCAGCCGTAACTTAATCTGTGCATTTTGGGTTGCTCATAAGGTTCTCACCAGTGACAAACTGAAACTTACAAAATCACTAGTGGGTTTCACGCAGCAGTTGATCAGAAACTATTTCTGTTCATTTTCACGAAGGTGTTTTCTGGGAAGGTTATAACTTAAAAACAGGGGAGAGAAAGAATGGGGAAGTCCTACTACTCTGTCTTTCCTCTGAGGAACTGGATTCTTTTATCTGTGAAAAAATGTTGTGCTCTGATCCAGGAAAATGGAATGAATTGGAGTTTAATTGAACAGGCCTAATTAGCTTCCCAACAGTCTATTGTCAGCACAGCAGGCTAGAATTGGCAGGATTCTTACAGGCCGTCCTCAGGGCGCAATGTCCCCAGCCAGTCCCCCAGGTCACCTGCTGCTTGTGGAGCTTCCCCATAAGCAGGGACTGGTGGGACCAGCTGGTGCTGGAGGACTGGGGCAATGACCAGTGGCTACAGAACTTCAGGATGACCAAGGGGACATTCCTGGAACTGTGCCACTGGCTTGCCCCAGTCCTCCAGCACAGGGACACCTGCATGAGGCCGGCACTCCCCCTACAGAAAAGGGTGGCCATCGTCCTTTGGAAGCTGGCCACCCCGGACAGTTACTGATCCGTCAGCCACCAGTTCGGGGCAGGCAAGGCCACCACGGGGCCATCCTCATCGAGGTAAGCTATGGCCGGGTCACACCCACACTGCATGTGGGGAGCAGAGGGCAGGGGACCCCTAGCAAGAGGCTCTATCGGGGAGTGGTGGGGCGTCCCCTGCTGGGGACAGGGTTGGGGAGTGGTGGGGCATCCCCCCACCAGGGACGGGGTGGGGAGTGGTGGGGAGTGGGTGTGCAGGTTGCAGCCCAGGCCACACTCACGAGTGTGCCCCTTCACCACCCTGCAGGTCATCCGTGCCATCAACAAGGTGCTCCTGCAGCAGTTGATCCGCGTTGGGGACCAGGATGATGCCACGTGGGGCTTCCAGGAGCTGGGCTTCCCCAACTGCTTCAGGGCCCTGGACGGCACCTGCATCGCCTTCAGGGCCCCGGAGCACACTTGCAGGGCCTATGTGAATCGCAAGGGCTATCACTCCATGGTCCTGGAGGTGTTCGTCGATGCCAACGGCTGGTTCTAGGACATCTGCGTGGGCTGGTCCAGCCACACCCATGATGCCAGGATTTTCAGGAACTTGGGACTGGGACGCAGCATGGCCAAGGGGACCTTCCTCCCCCAGTGGGAGCTGCCCATTGGGGACATGACAATGCTGCCATGTATTGTGGCGGATTCGGCCTACCCACTGCAGGCCTGGCTCATGAGGCCATACACGGGGCACATCCAGCCGAGCCAGGACTGTTTTAATGAGTGGCTGAACTGGGCCCGCAATACCGTGGAGCGGGTGTTCAGCTGCCTCAAGGGGTGCTTCAGGTGCCTCCACACGAGGCTGGAGGTGGGCCTGGCCAATGTGCCAGCAGTGGTTAGGGCCTGCTGCACCCTGCACAACCTCGTTGAGACCAAGAATGAGCCCTACTTGCAGGGGTGGGGTGCCCAGACAGGGCCCAGGTACAAGCAGCCCCCTGCCGCCCTATGCCACCCGACCCAGCAGGATGGGGTGCAGATCCAGGAGGCCCTGTGCCAGGCCTTTGAGTGGGGCACATGGTGAGCCCTCCCCCACCCTGCACACACACACACCACCATCCTGCACATGTGCATGCACACACATGCTCACATACCACCGCACTGCACACTCCCCACCCCCACCACCACACATGCACAGGGGACATGGGGTAGAACACAAAAATAAACATTTTAATATAAATAACAACGTGTAAGTCTTTTTGACAGTTATTTACAGGGGGGTGGAATGGGTGCTGGGGGCAGGGGGGGTAAGTATTTACAGGGGTGGAGAGTCCCTGGGTGAGCTCCCAGGGATGGGAACAGCATTAGTGCTCCTGGGGGCTCGATGGGCTTGAGCCCCATCACCCGAGCCCGCCCATCCCCCCTGTGTCTGGGGGGGCTGGGCCAGGGCTGGTGCCAAGGGCAGGTAGGGGAGCACCTGGGATGAGGCCTCTGCAGGCGATGCAGGGTCGGCACAGGGGGGGAGCAGGGGGTGGGAGCCATGGCCTCCTCCTGGCTGGCCCTCGCCAGCAGCATGTGGGCCAGCTGGATGAGGTTGGCCGGGGGCAGGTGGGTCAGGACCAGGGCAGGCAGGAAGGGCATCGGGGGGGGGTTCACTGTGGGGGGTGGGGTCGGAGGGAGGACTGGGAAGTTGGGGGGGGTTTGAAAGGGGGAGGCTGAGCAGGGGATAGGGGAGGGTGGAGGTGCGGGTAGGTGGGGCGGGGCAGGTGGGTAATGGGCGGACGGGGGACAGTGGGGTGGGGGCAGGGAGGGGCAGCTGCGGGAGTGGGTGGCGATGGGGCGGTGGCCGGGGCCTGGCAGCCGGCCATGGCTTGGTTCAGGGTGTCAAGGTTGGCCACCATTCAGTCCCAGGCTCACCGCTCCATGTCCAGCCACTCCCACAGCACATGGGATAGGCCCCGTAGTGCTGCGGTGTGGGCAGCCTCCCCTTGTGTCTTCCTCCCAACCCAGGTTGTGCCGGTGGATGGCCCAGCGAGATGCACGCGCAGGGACAGCGCAGGGTCCCAGTAGCTCACTCTTGCCCTCTGTGATGGGGCTGGTCTGGCCGCTGGCTACAGGAGCTGTGGAGACAAAAGGGGAGAGTGGAGGGGTGGGCATGAGTCCCAAGCACTGACCCCGCCCACGGGGTGCCCTGTGATGCCCGTGTCCTGCGGTTCCCTGTGTGGGTGCCAAGGGCACGGGCTGTCCCATGCTGCCCCCCCCCCCCCGCTCACCCACGTGGTGCTGAGTGCTGCATGTCGACCCGCCATCTGGGACCGGGGAAAGTGGCTGTCTGTAGTCCACAGGCCCTGGGGTGGTGGGCATGTGGGGGGGGGCTGCGGCAACCCTGGGCAAGACCGGATGCCCCCTCCTCAGTCCCAGGGTGGCTGGTATGCAGGCCACTGACTTGTGGCTCCCTCCAGGAAGTCGGGTGAGGTACAGGTGGATGGGGCCTGGCTGGGTGGTGTGGATGGGATGTCACTGACAAGGGCCCCCTTGCTTGAGCCCTTGTCATCACTGGAGGTGTCCACTTGGTGGCAGGCATGGGTCCCGGCAGGTCCTCCCCCTCTGTCCCCATCTTGGGCTCCTGCTCCGATGCTAGGACCCTCATGTCCAGCAGCATGGCCAGGGGTCCTGCCTCCTTGGGCGCAAGGAGGTGGTCCAGGTCTTTATAGTAGGAGCAGCTGGTGGGCGCTGCCCCTGACCGCTCAGCCGTGTCCTGGGGCCTGCAGTATCCCTGGCACAGCTCCTTCACCTTGGACCTCACCCGTTCCAGGGTCTGGGTGGGGTGACCCCAGCTGGTGAGGCATGTGGGGAGGCACTGGAATGCCGCTTCATTCCTACTCTGGACCCCTGACTGGTGCAGGACCTCCTCATCTGCCCGGAAGGCAAGGAGGTCCCGCTTGTCATTGTCTGTCCAGGAGGGGGCCCAGCACTTGGGGGGCTGGCTTCCCTCCTAGGAGGGCTTCCCAGTTTCTTTGAGGGGGGCCCTGCAGTGGGCAGGGTTGGCGGTGCTGGCCATGGTGCTGAGGAGGGCTCTGGGCTGGCTGGAGTGTCATTATAGGGAGTGTATTGTGCAGCAGTATGGGACCCCTGCTGCCTGCACGCTCTCAGCTTCCTGCCTGAGGGTTTCTGGGAGCGTGCATCCTGAAACGTGGCTGGACGCTGGAGCCATAGAGCCCTGCTTGTTCTGGGAGCAGTGCTGCCGCCTGCCAGCTGCTCGCGGCCATGGAGGACCCACTCTTTCGAAAGAGCAGGCCGTGGAGCGTCTATACTTGCTCTCTTTTGAAGTAATCTTTCAAACGAGGGCGCTCTTCCCATCCCAGGAAGGGAGGATCGACTTTGAAAGAACAGGGGAGTTCTTTCAAAGTTAATTTTGAAAGAGCACCGTGTGTGTAGATGCTCCACGGGTTCTTTCGAAAGAACTCGGTCTTTCAATCTGGATTTCGAATGTACTTGCTAGCATAGATGCACCCTAAGGGGTAAATTAGAGCTAAATAATAGCACAGAACATTGAGAGCCAGGACCAGTGGCTGCAAACAACCTTTAAAGGACTGCAGGAAACTTGATCACACCCATGATAAGTGGTCATCCAGCTAACTAAAATCATGCCTGATTATGGATGTGCAAGACAAGAGAGTTCTGGATTAGACAGGTTCACACTGCACCAGTAGTAATAGTGGCATCTTACTTAGACCATGAGTTGAATTACAGGTAAAGGTTCTAATGACATTTAAACTATGCATGGTAAGAAAACAAAAATGTAGTTTAAACTGAAATTAATTTGTAGGGACTGTAATTGCATAGCTATGATTTGAATACTGGGCATGAAATTCTAACCCATTGACTTCAATTGCAAAAACCTCACTGAGTTTGATGGGACCAAGATTTCATCCTTGAGTACTTTCCACAGGTTTGCCACGACTGGAGGCAGCATTGTTTACTGCTTAGCGCAAAGGTCCGGGCAGCCTAGATTAAGATTTTTAGAAGTCACTAGTTGCTTTAAGTGCCCAAGATGAGGCTCTGGAAAATCACTCCTCACTTCTGAAAAACTTGGCCGTGGGTTTTATTCTCAAATCTGCCTCTGGCTCACTGTGTGCATGGAGCTTTGTAAAGCTATTGAGACTATGATTCTGCACAGAAAGTTCAGAGTATTATTAGATCAGCCACGCTACTAAAAGTGAGGCAATTGCTAGGCTCCTCGTACTTTAAAAAGGCTCCAATTTTCAAACCTTAGTGCACGAACAACAGGCACACAAATTCCTATGTAGGCACTTACATAAGTGAGCTGATTCTTATGGATTTAGAGCCTCCATTGCCCTCATAGAATGCCCATAATAACTGTGGGCTATATTCAAATGGAAAATTCAGCAGTATAAGTCTGCATGAAAAGTTACTGTGGATTCAATTGTCAACGTCACTGAGAGCAGGAGCTAGACCAGAAACTTTGTATATAGCTGGATTCCCCTTCACACATGTCCACACACACATCTATCTCTCCTTTCCAGGGCAAATTGTTACTGTCACTCGAAAGAAGGTAGGTGAGGTAATATATTTTATTGGGCGTACTTTGGTTGATGGAAGGTACACGATCTCAATCTACACAGAGCGCTCCTTCAGGTCCTGGGTCCAACATAACTGTACAGCCACACTGCCAACGACACACAAATGTGAATTGTCCATTTATTCTGTCGCTTGGTGACTGAGAATCAAACACTCTAATAGTCAGATGATAGAATTTTGTATGATGGTTTCTTTCAGCACAGGCTTGTCCGTCAGCTGCAGAGGAATTGTACAACAGCCCGAGACTTTCCACTGGAGGTGCATTGTGGGTGCTCCAAAGCAGATAGTGGGCTGGTGGATGTATTTACTTGTAGGCTTTTCTACAGTGAGATACTTTACTCCAGCATCTGAGCTCCTCAACTGTGACTGACTTTAATTTGTGAAGCTGACAAATGTGGTATTCATGTATGTGTTTAAAAATAGATTAGCAAATCAAGGCCTTGAGAGGGTGACTTGTCCAAGTTCAGACAGTAAATCTGTGGCAGAGGTGAACTCACATCTCTTGATGTGACTCTGCAATCAAGAAACCATCCATCCTCAGTCCAATTTCATACATCCCATTTTGTGGCCTTACTGCTTACAGCAAGAGGCACTGTTGTTGCTTGAGAAGGAAATTCCTTTTACTCTAGCTGGGGCTGTAACTTCATCTGTAAGTGCCCTTTGTTTCTACATACACAGCCTCATCATCTTCTACTTGCTTTCAACTGACTTGCACATTCACATAAAACCTTAAGGTTAACAAACAAATACAGGCCAAAAGCCAACATGACGCAATTCCACTTTTCTCTTCTGCAGGTCACCACTTAAGGAAGGAAACTGTTGTTTCCACACTGTGATTCTCTGGTCTTGTCTACACCACAAGTTACTTACGCATGGTGTAAACCTACAGAGCACAGGCTTTCTGTACAGCAACAGATCATGTAGGCGCTGGTACAGACTATGGAAAGAATAACATCACAAAAAATGATGCTTGTCCCTTCCTTTATGTCAGCATGACAGCTAATGCTCTAGAAAAAGAATGCTATTGAATAGGTGAGTAACCACAGTAAGAAAGTGCATGTGTGTAGCATGCACATACAATTACATGTCAGACACATTCAACATAGAATTGCCCTTTGTGCTCACTCCTGGGTATCTCCATCCCTTTCTCTCTCAAAATGGAAATTCCTTTCTCTTTCCTTTCAGGGCTGATTTGATTACAGCTGGGTTCATTTGACTCTTAATTACAGTTACTCATCATTAAAACAGCGTCAAGTGTGGAGAACGCAATCCTTTTGTCAACAGCTTTTTCTGCAGGAGAACATTTGCCACTGAGTGGATGTGAATGTCTTACACTACTCAGAAATGCCAAACAAGTTCAGTCCCTTTTAAATGAGAGATTTTTCACATATTTCAGCTTTGTTGTTAAAAGGGGAGAACTCATTGGCCCAAGAGATTTTTGAGGTCAAGGGTTTAGCAGAATGCAACAGTGGCCATTTATAGGGTTGAAGGAGAATATCCCAAGTTACACTAGAAAGGATTAAACACCCCCAAAGTAGAAGGGCTGTAATCTTCTTGCTTCAGGGAGGAAGCCACCATGATGTAGTTAAGAAGTAACATTCCTTGGGGGGCAAGTTGTCTGGAAATGGCACGATTTCTTGCACCTATCTCTGATGTAACAGGTTTATACCTGAGTAGATGCCCCTCTCTAACCTGGTGTGGCAATTGCTGTGTTCCTAGGATGTCCTTAGGGACACATGGCTCACTCCTGAAGAAATCCTCACTACAATAGAACTTGATCCATACGCCCCATGGAATCCTTTCCCACAGTGAAGTCACTTCCTCCCCATACCTACTGAATGACTTCACTTAAGGCCAAGTGCCCTGGGTTGAGCTGTCATATCCCAGGTGAGATTCACTTCAAGGAAGGGCCAGGGACGTTACCATTGTTGCCACTGTGGGCCTTATCCCATGGAGGCTGGAGCAGTTAGTTGGCCTCCACATCTCCGTTGGAGCCCTGCTGGTGGATGCTGTTTAGAAGGTGCTCTGGATGTGGCCTCCTCCCAGAACACTTTTGGGCTATTTAAGCTGGCTTCAGGCCCTCTGCTGGAAGGAAGAGAGCTTCCACATTCCCCCTTCTGGTTTTCCTTCCCATTGTTGTCATTTCATTGGGGGGGGGGCGCGGGGGAGGAGGCAGAGGTCTGCAGGGGAAAAGATAGCATGCGATTCTGTAGGTGAGGAATGCATCGTCCTGCGTGTGCACAAAGGGCCTGAACTCAGGCAGCAAAAGCTGGTCCTAAATTTCATGCTTGACTTTGCACCAGAAGCATGTTTTTTAAACCCTTGTTTGTGTATATAATTATTAATGAGCCTTACAGAGTATGTGATGGCTATGCCACTAGATGAGGGGTATGGGTGGTGTTTTGGGCAAAACAATGGCTACGCTGTTCCCCTTCTGTTCTGTGGCTTTCTCCAAGATGGGCCCTGGACCATCAAGTGCTCAACACTCTCAGCGTAGGTCCAACAGTCCAACTGGCAGGGCTCAGGTCACACCTATGCTGTTGGATCAGTGTCCCCGCTTGCTTTGAGAATCAGATGCGGAATCAGAGACAGAGGAGTGAAGTGACTTCACTCAGTGATGGCCACACAGTGGGTCAATGGTATAACAGGGCCTAGAATGGGATGGCCAACCTGAGAATGAGAAGCCAGAATATACCAGTGTACATTGCCAAAGAACCACGTTAATATGTCAGAAGCCCCCATCAGCTCCCACCTCCTGTCGATCAGAGCTTCCCTTTCCCTCCATGTGCTGCCTCCCCACTGCGATCAGCTGTTTCACAACATGCAGGAGGTTCTAGAGAAGGAGGGAGGAGAGAGCATGAGACAGGCTCAGAGGTGGGGTGAGGATGGGCTGGGACTTGGGGAATTACAGAATCATACAATTGGAAGGAACTTCAAGATATCATCCGATCCAGTCCCCTGCACTCATGACAAGACCAAGCAACATCTAGACCTGTGGTGTACAAATAGTTCTGAAGCACAAACCACTATAGTGGCTACTGCTATAGAGAACTAGCCACATTATTCTGAAAATATGTTTATTGTTCAAGCCAACTAACCACACTCAACTTGCCAAACAGCCACATGTGGTTAGTGTGTTAGACACCACAGAGCTAGATCATAAGAGCAGGAGTGGGGGCAGGCCCTGGAGCAGAGCTGGGGGTTGAGCTGCAAGCACCCCTAGCACATTGGAAAGCCAGCACCTGTACCTCTAGTTCCAGAGTTGGTGCCTATGCAAGGAGCCACGTATTAACTTCTGAAGACCCACAGGTGGCTCTAGAGCCACAGGTTGGCCACCCCTGGCCTAGAATCCAGGTCTCCTGACTTTGTACAAAGCCCTTAGTATGCTCTGCTAGCTCACACTGGCATGATTAGGTCCTCACCAGGTAGCAAACATTTTCACATCATGAGTCTTCCTTTCAAACACACTGAAGAACCAGAGACAAGGACGCATTTTAGCTAGCTCAGCACACTGACGATATTCAGGACTTGACTTCAGTGGCAGTTCAGCATGCAAGACTGAGACCCATAGAAATTAGAACTCTTGCCAACAGTATATTACCTCTGACTCTACCCAGTTCTATTTTAAATGGCCAAGTCAGTGGGGACCCACCGCTTTCTGTGGTTCACAGGTCATTAGGCTTTACTATCAGAAAAATTATTCCCAGTAACATCCTGTCTAGCAAATATTGGCTAGATTAGATTGTGTGAGGGTCAAGAAATCACTAACATTCACTAAAGCAGTAAAGTTTGTCCTACTTTGAAATAAATCCTTGGTAACAATGAGCCAAAGTCTATTCTTTGCTACATGGGTGTAAACACAGTGCAAATTCGCAGCAGTCAACGTCAGGATCACAGATGCTCTGCATGCACACCACACCACAGAATTTGGGACAGAGGCTTTTGTCTAAGATTTATTTCTCTTTCCTGCCATCTCTGGAGAAAAGTTTAATATGCTGAACTAAACAACAAGAGCAAAGGAGTTGCTGCCTGAGCCACTCTGAAAACACAAAGCTTGTTCTCTCATTCACAGCAATTTTCTTGCCTTTGCACACAATAATACTATATGATAAATCTCAGAAGGGTTATTAAAAGCCTTTAACTGGATTAGAGGATTTTTTTTCAGCGTGTAGTATTAAAAGCTAGAGGGGAAGATCACTTGACAATTAATACGCGGCTGGAAATTCAACTCCATTATGATAAGTGATTTAATTCCAAGCTCATTGCCCAGAGTTTTCAGACATAACAAGAAATGGTACCAAAAACTCTGCTTGAGCACATAATATATCTTGCGTGTTATTGGCTAGTGTCCTATTTCCTGCCTAGGCAATGATGATAAACCCACCATTGAAGTGATTTTAGGAGACGAAATCACACAGAGATCTGAAAATAAAAAGCTAAAGACTTTCGTAGTGACCAACAAGCAGGTCACAAGGCTGCTGAAACCTGGAACACAGAGTCCATTTCAGAGTATACTTTACCATATGCTGGCTTGGTTCTGAGTACAGAATCATGTTGTACACACAATATATACCCAAGGCTGGTAAATGCAGTAACCTCTGCTCATAGCTGGAGTTTCTGACATCTCATTTCCCTTTCCCGTCATTTGTGATTTATGCAAATGGCTAAAACACTGGGGGAAGGGAAGCAGAACTAATAATAATAAAGCTTTTTACAAGAGGCTATTTGAAATAATTTCTAATTGACATTTTGAATTTCAGCAGAATTTGAACAGCTTCAGCCAAAACCATAGAGAATAAAAAATCAGGAACAAAAGTTGGTAGAAATGTGACAAGTTTTTCTCTCCTAGGGCTTTATCCAAAATTTGAATTTTTTTTGTCATTTCTACAGGTAAGCTAGTTTCTTAGGGAAGAAGAACATACACGTATACCAGGTAGAACAATACATCGGCCGTGTCTACACTAGCCCAAAACTTCTAAATGGCCATGCAAATGGCCATTTCAAAGTTTACTAATCAAGCTCTGAAATACACACTCAGTGCCTCATTAGCATACAGGCAGCCATGGCACTTCAAAATTGATGTGGCTTGCCGCCGCGTGGCTCAGCCAAATGGGGTTCCTTTTTGAAAGGACCCCGGCAACTTTGAAATCCCCTTATTCCTAACATCGTAGACGTAGCCATCTGGTTACTACCCATTGGACTGGAATAAGACAAAGATTCACACCCCCTGCCCCTCCCTGTCATGCAGTTAGGTGTGTTGTTGCAGTCAAAAGTTATCTCAGATTAGACACTGGGTTCTGTGAGTACAAAACACTCTGTCAATATATCTGTTCACCACAAGCAGTTTATTGGTCTGACCAGCTTTAGCAAAATGCCCTTAACCAAGCAAGAACATGATAGAAAAGCAGCATCTCACGTCTCTTTGGCAAGCTGGGGACCCCAGTCAGCTGCAGAAGAGTGGGAGGTCTCTAGTCTTCCAAGGCACCAGCACTGTGGCCCATCGGTGAGGTCCAAATTGCATTGGTTTCTGTGTTGGTTATATACAGTTTTCCTGCTTCATTTTACAGTTCCATTAGTTAGGGTATTTCCTTAGCTGTCAGTTACTGATCTGTTACCTGTTCTGTTACTTCTTGTTCTTTAACCCTGCTTACGTGTTTACCACATCTCATCATACAAGATTGTTGTATGTTTGTGCCCTTCCTCTTACACCTGTCTAAAACTGTTCTGCTACAATGCCATTGCTTGTATTGTTTGGTAGTTTTTCCCTGAGGTTTGTTCATGGGTCATTAGACTGGGGTGGGGTGCATGCCTCATCACCCCTAAGCTTTCACATACAAAGTTCTTCCGCAATAGACCACTACATGGATGAAGGTGCACCCCAGTTCCTGCATGAAATCCCATTGTCTACAATTTGTGGGGAGGGGGCAATGAATGGGTTGGAGTGCATGGCTCCCATTTCAATATGATGGTGTAAATGAATACAAATCTTCTGAACTCAGTAGATGCCTACATTGGTTAAGAGAAAGGAGAGTGAAAATACAGGCATGTTGGAGCCTAAGTTAGTGGAGAAAATGAAATCTAGATTTCCTCACTGGTGCATATAAATTTTCAGCACAGAGATGAGAGTCAGCCCTGGTTCTCAGATAGCTGGTTAAATTATTCTTTTGAAAATACACAGTGCGTGGTAGACTACGTCAGCAAGCAAGGCTTGCTTCTTTTAGAGCATCCAAAAGACCTCAGCTTGAACCAAAGTTGAAATAAGACCATCCTAGATAGTGCCCCAAGATTAGACAATGTTTTGAAATAGATTTTAATGGAAGTTTCCTGTCCACTAAGCAGTAAGTTATCACCCATTCTGCACACAGAAAGGAATACCATGCATTTCCCAGAGGGCTCCATTGACAGACTCAAGCCAAAACTCGCTGTGTACCATGTTTACTTTAGTTGTGTAGCTCACACTAGTGAAGTACAAGAAATAATCACTTTGCACTAGGCAAAAGGATTACATTTATAAAAGGTCAGGCCACCAACTGGTTATGGTTTTCCTACATAGATACATACATCACACCCCTACAAAAGCACATTTGAAAGTCTGAATATTTCTCCCATCAGGTAATGGACTAAAGCGGGAAGGCTGAAGTTCAATGACATTTTAAAAGACAAGAGGGGCGAAGTAATATCTTTTATTGGACCAACTTCTCTTGGTGAGAAAGCCAAGAATTTGAGCTCATGCAAAGCGCTTTTTCAGGTCTGGGACATATACTCAGAACATCACAGATTATGTAGCATAAGAGGTTAACATATATTTTAAGGGACCATTCTGGGTGAAGTGAGCCATTAACATCTCTCCAGCTGTAACAGTGTTGAGGAAGGCTTAGTGGGATATAGCTTGTTGTAATAAACCATAAATCCCTATTCAGTCCATGATTTTTTAGTTATAAGCGTAAGCTTTTGGGCTCACGTTTTGAAGGTTTTCTGCAGGTTTTCTTTGTGGATAAAGGTTGAGAGGTCAGTTATGGATTGATTGGTTTGCAAAGTGTCCGTCTACATGTGAGCTGGTGGTTTTGTCTGTAGGAGTTCGTTGGAGAGTATGGTGATGGTCTGGTTTCACTCACACTTTTGTTATTGGAGCAATTAGTGCAGTGGATGAGGTACACCATGGGCGCGTCTACACTAGCTCCCTACCGCGAAGGGAGTATAGTAAGTAGGGTGTCGGGAGATTATTAATGAAGTGCTGCGCTGCATATGCAGCACTTCATTAAGCTAGTTTTCCCCTGCGGCAACGTCAAAGTATTAAACTTCGAAGTGCCAGCTCGCATGTAGCCACTGCTAACCCGCCGGTACTTCGAAGTGCCTGGGCAACTTCGAAGTCCCTTTACCCCTCAAAATTTTGAGAAGACTATGTGTTGGGCTAAGCATGCATAGAACCCATGATCTTGGAGGGTGTGTTTTGGAGAGCATAGACCATTGTAGCAGTGGAGATACATCTGCACATTTTGCATTATTTATTTTGGCAGGGTTGAGTTGCTGCACTGAGTTGGCAGGTCCTGGATTGTGAGGATCTTGCTTCTGATCATGTGCTTGGCGAGCTGACTGAAGGCCAGTACAGATGGGTTCAGGAAGTATTTCTTTCATAGTCAATGGAAATTGCATCCTGAATTATAATTCTTTACTGATCCTCTGTGTGGGTTTCTGTGTTGGGTAACAGATGACAACTCAAGGTGTGTGTTTGGAATGGGTTTTATTTATTGAAGAAGTGTCACTTAAGGGATCTGGGCACCCTGTTGCCTGATACCTACTCTGGTGGAGCTTCACTATTTGCTGAAAACTGTTTTAAAGTGTATATGCTGGACTTTCTCATTGGAGAGCTTTCGCTGCTGGACATTCTCAGGTATCTGACAGCCTGGCTGCTGCCCACAGATTTCTTGGTGTATTTGAGGTGGTTCCTGGATCTGTGAAGGTAGGTGTGGTGATCTATGGGTTTCATGTGTATTAGAGCAACACCTCTGAGTCACAATTTTTTCCCTGCATCCTTCTGAGAGCAGCAAATTATAGCCAGCACTTGGCTACAGCACTAAATAACGTCCCTTGCTTGGTGACTCATACTATGCCAAGTCCCTGCCCATTCCCATACCTTCTCACCCACTGCCAGCTCACTGGCTAAAACATCCTTCCTACATGCCTGAACCCAAAATTGGAGCATCTGGTTTAGGAGGTGAGAGTGAGGCCATGTTCTCTTACCACCTGTATGAAGAGAGACAGGTCAGAGAGTATCTGAAGGACACTTACTGTTTTACTGCACATTTAAAGTGTGTTTAGTGTATTATGCATCAACTACAAAGGCCAAATTTGTGTGTTCACAAATCAAGTAATCAATTTGTGCATGCAAGGAATCAATAAAGACTGAACATGCTGGCTTGTCTGTGCAAATCAGCATTTCCCTGTAAAGTTGTCTGTTTTGTCCATTCAGATGCAAAGCTTAGTCATATCAAATGGATGCATCTACTAAGTTTGTCATCAAAATTTAAGGAGGCAGTTTGAACACTGTTATGACGTGAAATAATTTTCTAAGTTCCTACCTCCCCCCCTCCTCAAGTAGCTTTGTCTATTTTATGTGCACAGATGTGGTCATGCCTCTGTAATGAAGGCATTTGCTGAGTAGAAGCAAAATACAATCAGCTACTCAAGTCCCTTATCAGTGGCAGGACTTGCCCCAATGTGTGTGCAGTACATCTTATCAGATGAGGCTCTGACTGAGCTGTGGTGATCCCCAGGCAGGACATTAGCTCTTCCAGAGAAGACAGAAGTGAAACACTCTTCAACTGACTTAAATTCATCTCAGCTGGAAGATGCTCATTGATTATCTTATGGTGGTCTGATGAGATGAAACTATTACATGTTCAACACATGCTGGAGCAATGCAAATGCTTGCCTGGCTGATTCTTGTGAAGTTTTCCTGAAAAGCTACACCTTTCAGTCATTCACAAATGCCCAGAGAATGACAAGGATTTGTCAGAACTCACTTCTGACATCTGTTTTTCTGGGCCACCACCAAAGATCCCATGCCTGCAAACGAGACCTTGATGCGGTGGGAAGGGTTTCATAACCCAATCACTCCAAGAGCTATGAGGGTGTTAACCTCTGCAAGGCATGCAAGCTAGATAAGGTCAAAGAGAGGGAACCAGACACAAAATAATTCACCAATCTTCTGTTTGGGGACTGAGTGACTCTGCCTTCTCAGTGGCTCCAGAACCTGTATGGAGCATAATAAAACCTCCTTCCAGCGGAAGCTCAGCCATGAAAATCAATCCCACTACCTGGTGTCCAGCAGTGGCAGCTGAGCCTTCCCTGGCCTGTTATACCTACTGCCCATGACAACAAGGGAAGGATTCAGAGGCAACAAAGATCAGAGACATTTCCACTGGGTTCTTTGTTCTTTCCTTTTAAGTGTGTTACCATGGTGCTGTTAGTCACCGCATATTAACTGAGTTAGGCAGTGAACGCTCGGGTACTAAGCAGATGATAAAGTATATTACAGATATCAAAAAAAGTAATGAAAAGAATTCCAATGCCTTGTGTTGCCACAGCTACAGAACGATCACCTAGCCTGCAAAGGGCATTTCCATTATATCCATAGTTATAAAGATGGACATGCTTTCATGTGAAAGATGTTTTCTACCAAGGCAGTCTGGTACTACAGGTTGAACCTCTGTTATCTGGCACCCTGAGGACCTGACTAGTGCAGGATGAGAGAATTTGCCAGACTGTGGGAGGTCACTATTGTCTAACACAGTGTTTCTTAAACTATGTTCTGTGGACCAGTGGTGTTCTGTGAACAGCTCACAGGTGTGCCATGGGCATCTGACACTTTTTTGACATCATGCACTGATGGCATATATTTTCTGTTGTTAAAAGGAGATAACCAGATACCTGATTCAGTTACTTCATTTTGTTTTTGCTGTATATGTTGCTGGGTGGTTTTTTTGTCTGACAATTTGTTTTTGAAGAAAATTTTCATAGGTGTTCGGCATAAAAATGTTATTGTTTGGTGTTCTGTGGAGTCAAAAACTTTAACACTGGTCTAGCACATTTCCAATACTTTAATTGTTTACTGGGCTCTTAGAACACATTTAGGGGTAAATACAGCTAAATAACAGCGCAGACCATTGCGTGCCAGGACCGGTGGTTTTAAACAAACTTTATGAAACCATGGGAAACTTGGCCATGCCCATAATACGTGGTCATCCGGCTAACTAAAATCATGCCGGATTATGGCTGTTGGTGGCTGTCTGAGTTCCGGATTAGAGAGGTTCAACCTGTTGTGATCCCCTGAAAGGCCAGAAAGGGACCACCCTTCTCACGTGGGAAAGTATTGAAGTATAGCTCCTGAACAGGGTGTTTCTTACAGACATGGCAGCCCCGCTTCACAGCAAAAATCATGTGCCACATCAGTATTGGGATCCAAAGACCTCTTCAGTCCTCCAGTTCAGAGGGGAAAAAGGAGCATCTGATATTTCTTATGATACAAAAAAAAGCAAATTCTTCTGGGTTTTAATGGGGAAAAATCACCTTTGAATCAATTTTTATGCCACACTAAGACAGGAAAGTGCAGACACTTGGGCTGGGACTGATGACTGTATACATCTGCCTACTAACAGGCTACATCTACAGGAATCTATATGCAGCCTGCTCTGCCGTTGTTAAAACAGCTCATTGTGTCTACCCAGTGACATGCTTCTCACCACAGCTGCACATGGACCATGTTGGCTTCACTCATCCACATCTACCACACTGTCCAATTCAGCCCCGTTTCCTTTTTGCCTTTTCAGATGGCTCTGTGCCCTTGTAAGCCCTACCTACAGCTGCAGTGTACTGCTTCTTCAGCGAGCCAGTCACGCTTCCTCATCTGCTGGGCTGTTGTGGAACTTGTGGTTTTTATAACTTAGCAACTTCAAACAAAGAGCAGCATGCTGTCGCTCGTCTGCCTCAACCAAAGTAAATAATCAGGGCTGGCAGGTGCTGTGACCTTAATGACACAAACTGGTGATGTGGAAAAAAAGATACAAACTCCTCTTCCCACCAGACCAACTCACCACAGAATAATTAACCATGAACTGCCCGGGCATGGCAAAGGACAGGATTCCAGTCATTCTTTATTCACCCCCTTCTCTAGCCTGGGAAACAGCTGAGCAGTTTGCTAACCCAAAGGTTTTAGTGCTTACTGGCAAAGAGCCTGGGAATGTGCATAGGCATCCTGGGGCATGAGACTGGCAAACGGACTCGCAACAGTCACAGGGTTATCATACCTGATCTGTCTCTGGGACAGAAGTTATCCTGTTCAGCCAGTCTCTGACATTCCTTCCTGCATGTATTGTGGTCAACTTATTCTTAAAAGCTAAAATTGGACTCGGGCTGTGACACCTCTGAACTCCTTCCCTACCCTTCCCCATTTCCCTGTCCTTGTTAAACAGTGGTGTTTGAGACACTCAGAACCCAGTAATAGTTGTCTAGGCACTATACAGACGTGTGAGAGGTGCTGGGAAAGGAAACCGAGAAGTGAGGTGATTTGCTCAGGGTTACGCAGCAGTAAGAGCCTGGAGTAGAACCCAAGACCCCCAGTCGAAGTGTGCACAGCTGCGAGGAAAGAACAGGAGGGGGCTGCACCACAGTCTGGGGGGCCCTGCCTGGTGAATGCCCTAGGTCCCCCTTCTGGGGCACAGCCCATGACCTGTGGCAGCTGTCGTTGTTGGCTGTGACTTAATGTTCTACAATCTGATCAGAAAACTGGAGCAAATCATAGTAGTTTGTACAGAGGGCTGTACAGACAGTAACTAATTAAACCTCAGCTCAGTCCTGAGAGCCAAGTAAGTATAGTCCCATTCTGCTGAGGCCAAAACTGAGGAAGGCCACTCGTCCAAGGTCACACACAGGAGATCTGTGACACAGTAAATCTCTTAGGAGTTCAAGGTTGCCAAAATCACACTGATTCCTTTGGACCACCCAGTATCATCTCGTGCATGGATGTTGACTCTCCAGGAACAATGTGTCTTCACAGCACTAGGATATCAGGCTGAGTGCCAACACAGTGGGCAGAAACCTGTTTTCTGAATCATTCCCTCACTGTACCACTCACTGATTCCTTGGAAGCCCTCATCCAAGTAACAAAGCAGTCCAAGGTATCCCAGCTCAGGAGAGCCAAGTGTTTCCCACAAAAGACACTAAGGTTGTGATTCAACAGCTTTTCCTAGTATACAGTATATGTGTTTGTGTGCTAATTCATGATCTCTGTGCCATGATGAAGGCTCTTAAATGGTACTTTAACTGTAGCCAGGGAGAAGACAAATAAAAAATCAGTCAATAAATGAAGACAGTACTCTGTTTCTAAGAGCTGTTTCCATTAGGCCTCCAGGGAATTTGTATCCCATACTAGTGTTTCTGCAATATTCTGTATCTGCACAACTGAGGAATCATTTTACAAACCCTTTGCTTCCCAGAGTTCCTGTCACATCAGAATATGGATACTTCTGTTTCACGTCCTTTATCATTTGCTTTTTTTAAAAAAAAAACACTGTGTATGCTGCTAGTGCTCAGGAAAACCAAGGGAACTAGGACGTCTGTCTTGCGTATAAATGCATGGGCAGGTGCTCTGCAAATGCCACTTATATAGTACCGCCCATGGGCCTCATTTTTCATTTGGGCCATGCCTGCCATTCATAGTCATCTGCTTTCCTGCAACAGGATCTGCTGGCTTGGGATGATAAGAGAGGCAAGTAGAACTGAAGTACTTCTAGAAGAAAAGATTCATACATTAAAATAAAATAAAATAAGAGCAAGTAGTTGTAACTGTCCCCAATTGCTCTATCACAGAAACAAAATTAAAGGGAATGGAAATGTTTGTAGTTATTTGACATTAAGATTTTTCCCAGCAGAAATCAAAAACACTCTCTCCAGTCATGACTTTATTGCTAAGAATGTTCTCATTTTATGCTTGAACTAGAAGTTGGGAGGGATGGCAAGTGCACTGGAGGGTAATCGGGTTATAATTCAAACTGATCTGGACTAACAGGAGAAATGGTAAATAGGATGAAGTTCAATGAGGACAAATGCAAAATATTTCATTTAGGGAGGAGCAGCAATCTGATGAAGTGGATCACAAAATGAAATGAAATGAAAGCTCATCAGCTAATAAATAAAATAGCTAGTCTTTGAGGTGCTACAGGATGGCTTGTTTTTGGAGAGGGTGTGTCTACACAGCAAAGTTATTTTGGAATAACAGCTTCTTTTCTGAAACAACTTTGTGAGCATCTACACAGCAAAACCACCTATTGAGGAATAATTTCAAAATAGCAGCTGGCTTATTTCCAATACTGTAAACCTCATTCTATCCTCACGAACGACCACAGTCTATACCCCGGGAATACCAGTCCTGGAACCTTTCCTTGCAACAAAGCCTGCTGCCAGCTTTGTCCACATATCTTCTCTGGAAATACCATCACTGGACCTAACCAGGTTATTCACAGAATCACGGGCACTTTCTCATGCTCCTCTACTAACATCATATATGCCATCATGTGCCAACAATGCCCAGATGCTTTGTATATTGGACAGACTTCTAACTCCCTTAGACAAAGGGTTAATGGGCACAAAACAGACATCAAAACTCTCCAGATCCACAAACCAATTAGTCAACATTTTAATGGAATGGGCCATTCTGTTAATGACTTAAGAGTATGTGAGTTATTGAAAAAAAATTTTCACACTGCTATTCAAAGGGAAGCGGCCTACCTGTCTTTTATATTCAAATTCAGCACATTAACATGTGGTTTGAACTGATATGGGAATTTTCTGAGTCACTATAGGGGCTCATCTGCGTACTTGGCTTAATCTAATTCTTGACCTTCCCCCCACCCCTCCACTCTCTGATTTGCTCACCTTGATCATTTTTTATCTGATTTGTCCTCCTTGCTTACTGTTTTTGGTTCTCTGTGCCTTAAATATTGAGTCTGTTCTGGTCTGGATATGGTCTGAAGAAGTGGGTCTGTCCCACGAAAGCTCACCTTATAAACTATTTTGCTAGTCTTTAAAGTGCTACTTGACAACTTCTCATTCTCTGAGGAATAGTATCTGTTCAGAAATAGATATTTTGGAATAGGGTCTGTATAGACAGGGAATAGAGGCTATTTCTAAATAAACTGTTCTGGAATAGCTTTTACTTGAGATCAAATTCACTCAGACACACCATCTGAACCCCAACCTGGATTATTCTATTTACTGCCTAAAATCCAACAACCTGGAAACCCAGGAGGCCCTATCATTTCAGGTATTAGCACCCTTACTACTGGGCTGTCCAGCTACTTAGACTCCCTCCTCAAACCCTATGCATGAAGATGGACTACAAGCTATCAGGAATAACATCCCTGATGTTACCACAGCAAATCTGGTGGCTGACCTATGTGACTTTGTTCTAATACACAATTATTTCCAATTTAGACAATTTGTACCTCCAGATTAGCAGCACTGCTATGGGCACATGCATGGCCCCCACAGTATGCTAATGTTTTTATGGCTGACTTAGAACAACGATTCTTTAGCTCTCGTCCCCTGTTACGCCTCCATTGCTTATGCTACAGCAATGACATCTTTATCATTTGCACCCATGGTAAAAAGACTCTGGAAGAATTCCACAGAGATTTTAACAACCTGCATCCTACCATCAATCTCAGCCTTGACTATTCCAAATGAGAAATATGTTTCCTGCATAACACAGTGCAAATCACTGATGGCCACATTGACACCACTCTCTACCAGAAACCCACAGACTACTGCACTTACCTACATACCTCCAGCTTCCATCCAGCACACTCCACACGACACATTGTTTATAGTCAAGCCCTTAGGTACAATTGCGTCTGCTGTGATCCTACTGACAAAGAGCAAAAACTACAAGACCTCTACCAAGCATTCATAAAACTTACCCACTGGGAGAAGTAAAGAAACAAATTGACAGGGCCAGATGAATACCCAGAAACCAGCTTCTTCAAGATAGGCCCCAGAAGATCAACAACAGAACACATCATCTCCTATAGCCCCCAACTCAAACCCCTGCAATGCATCGTTATAAACTTACAACCTATTCTGGATCATGATGCTACACTCCAGAAGCCCCTAGGTGACAGGACTGTCATCTCCTATAGACAACCTCCTAACCTAAGAAAGCTTCTCACCAGCAATCACAGGCCACACCACAGTAATAATAATCCTGGAACTTGTCCTTGCAACAAACCCCTCTGCCTACTTTGTCCACATATTCATTCTGGGGATACCATCATTGGACCTGAACATGTTAGTTATAAGATCAAAGGCACATTCTTGTGCACTTCCAGCAACTTTATATATGCTAGTGTGCCAACGATGCACTGCCACTATGTACTGTGGACAGACTGGGCAAAACCTTCACCAGAGAATAAATGGACACAGAGCAGACATCAAGAAACTCAATACACATAAGCTGGTCAGTGAACACTTCAATGGAGTGGGCCATTCTCTTAAAGACCTGAGAATTTGTGCCCTGGAGCAAAAAGAGTTTAAAAACAGATTAGAGCAAGAAATTTGTGAGTTGGAATTCATATTCAAATTTGACACATTAACACACGGTATGAACAGAGGCATCAATTACCTCACGCATTACAAGGACTGCTTCCCTTCCTTTAATGCTCACAATTATGTCAGGCAGGACAATTAACATCCCCCTGCCCCTCATCTACCTGGGTCAGTTTTTATTGCTTTTTTTTGGTCCTCTGTACTTACAAATGTCAGTCTGTATTGGAAATGAGATTGATTTTATGAAGTGGATCTGCCCCATGAAATCTCAACACTGAATAAATCATTCGGTTAGTCTTTAAAGTGCTACATTTCTGGTGTTTTGTTTTGTTGGAGTACAGACTAACACCGTTACCTCTCTATTACTATTTTGGAATAGTTTTTGCTTATTTTGGGGCTTTCCTGTACAGTAGACATGTTATTCTGGAATTGCATATTTTGGAATAACAACTCTGGAATAAGATATTCTGGAATAACTCTGTGGTGTAGACATACCTGAAGGTTCAATGATGGTATCTCTAGTATAGATATATGGACAGAGCTGGTAATGGAGTTTGTTGCACAGATAGCTTCCCGGGTTAGGATATGTGTGGCTGCTAGTGAGTATTTTCTAGAGTTTGGGTGGTTGTCTGTAGGAGAGAACAGGCCTGTTACCCAGGGTCTGTGAGAGTGAGGGATCATGTTCCAGTATAGGTTGTAGATTGTCAATGATGCACTGGAGGGGTTTAAGATGAGGACAATAGGAGATGACAAGTGGTGTTGTGTTACTTTCCTTTTGGGGCCTATCATGAAGCAGCTAGTGTTTGGGTATTTGTCAATCTGTTCTTTTTCCCCTCCTTCCTTCCCCTGCCCTTGCTATGTAAACCCTGGATTCTAATTGTTCTCAAACAGACATCTTCATTGGTTTAGTCATCTGTCTTACAAAGGATGTCTGCTATGGAGGTGCTCCAAGGCCATTGGACTCAGGCTTAGGTTCAATAATGATTGCAAAAACGACTTGTCTACACTGGGGGATTTTTGCGGAAAGAAACTTTTTTTCTGGGGGAAAAAGAAAAACCCTTGCAGTCACACTTCAAAGCTTGTTACTTTGGATTAACAAGGCATCTAACTCAAAATAGTAACTCCACCAAAACAAATGACTTTTGCCCACTCCGCCTCTTTCAATTTTGAAATTGACTCACTGTATACTAAGCAGAGGTAATTATGACTTAATTGGCCTACAGGGAGGCATCCCATTACTGCTCTTATTTTGAAACTGGGCTCTCTAGTGTGAAGGCTGAATTTCAAAATCCTCTTGTAGTGTGAATGCTCTTTTCAGAAATAACTTAATTTGATGTTAGAATGTTGAAATAAGTTATTTCTGAAAAAAACCTGCACTTTAGACATAGCCAACATATGTTGATATCAATACCACCATCAAAGATGATGCAGGTAGCAAAAAGGTATCCTAGAGGGCTGATACAGCAGGGAGATAAAGGATGGCTGAGGCCAGGTCTACATGAGACCAAAAAGTCAACCTAAGATACAGAGTTACAGCTATGACAATTGTGTAGCTGGAATCAACCTATCCTAGATCAATTTTTCTGGCTGTCTACACACAGTTAGGTCGACGGAGGATTTTAGGACACATGGCTTATTGTCACATTTACATGGCACAAATAATGAATGGAAAGTGGACACAGCTTTTCAAAGGGACTTTAATTCCACCCATATTGATCAAACAGAGCCAACCCTACTATCTAAAGATACATTACCTCTACAGTTAAACTAAACAGCTTAAGCAGAGCCATTTTTTTAAAATGCATATTATTTGGAATAACTTTAATGCTGGGTTTGAAGGTCAGGAGAATAAAGTCCTCCATTCGTATGTTATAGCCTCCCAACCTTCCTCATGTTCTTCAGCCAAGTTGCTTCTATCTTCTCTGCAGACACCATCTCAAGTGGTTAGTCATTTAGGCTATTCAGCTCTTATTGAAGGGCGATACTTAGTCATGGTGGTGGCTCTTCTAACGATCCCTTATCTTTTGGAAATTGATGGGAGACCCACACAATGGACATATCAAACAGCTGTGAGATCAGAACTCGTTTCTATTACCATTGACCTAGGCTGGATTTGAACCAGCAGCCTGAGGCAGAAGGTGGTGTACATTATCAGGAGATGCTCTATGGATGTAAGAGTGCATTGAAGACCTAAAAAACGAACCTTATGATTTACCTCCTTCCTTACTGCTGGAGTGCAGAGGACTGCCTTGCTTACTGGAAACAAGTGAAGTACCACCTCCTACATTCCCACTGAGGCTGAGGCAAACAATAGGGTTTCAATATCACCTTGGGGAAATGTAACTGGATGAGTCTGATTGCCTCCAAGTCCTCAATCCAAACCATTGGAAAAACTCTTACGCCTCTAGTCTATTAACGTTCAGTCTTTGTAGCCAGTCCCTCACCCTCTGTTTGCTATTCTGTCAGTCACATGGAGTTGTGTAATGCTCCTGGCCTGTTTTATAAATGCCAGCTATGCTATCTCAGGGCAGAGGCATCTGGAATGAGCCCGGCAGGGTGCCGCCAATACCACAGTGCCCATTAGCTCTCACAACATTTCAAAACAGTGACTCATTTTTAACTCCTTTGTGTTAACTGACAAAGGCAAGTGCTACCAACAAGGGAGCTGGCCAGTCCAAGGCCAACCTTTACAGAAGGAAGCATTGAGTAAGGATTAGAACAAGGGACACCTGGCTCTGGGGGTGGCTTGCCTTGTAGTGCCAGAAAGACCTACAATTTCTCCATGGCCCATCCGAAATGTCTCAGAGGGATAGCCAGGTTAGTCTGTATCTGTAAAAACAACGAGGAGACCTGTAGCAACTCAGAGATTTATTTGGGCATGAGCTTTCATTGGTAAAACCCACTTCATCAGAGGGAATGGAGTGGCGATACAAAGGCAGGTATATAAGTAAGTATATTTCACAGTAATTTTCTTACCTATATTCCTGCCTTTTATTTTCACTCCAATCCATCTGACTGGATGGGTTTTACCCATGAAAGCTTTTGACCTAATAAATCCATTAGTCTCAAAGGTGCTACAGGAGTCCTAGTTGATTTCTCAAAGAGTGAGGCTAGCACTCATCTCTATTATGTGCTTTGAGATTCTCAGCAGAAAGATACTACAGTACATGGTTCAGATCTCTGGTTGGTATAAATAATCATTGGCTTCATGGGAGCTTTGCCCTTTTGTCCAGATGAAGACATAGCCATGTTCATGTAAAGCTTTATGACATTAACAATCTCCTCACAAGCGCTGTATCATTTAAGTTTTTCTTGGCTTCTCCTACCCACTGCCACAGTCCCAACAAGAGGCCCCTTCCTTACCAAGCCAGGAGAGCACAGCACACAGTGGTCAGAGGAGGATTCATTTGACAGGATGGATTTAGAAACTGGTTGGAGTTTCTTCTAGGGTCTGCCAAGAGCATCGAAGAATTGTACAAAATGTACAAAAACTCCAAACCTCACTCTATACAGATAAAAAAGGTGCAGTGTAAACTAATAGACCCACACAACTAGATTTCCAAACACAGTGCAAGCACACACACACACACACACAAGCATACAGTACAGCCAGAGTCACTGGCAGCGTATGACCAAGTGCAAACTGAATACAAGGAAATGAGAGGGCAGTTTCTCATTTGCACACAAGGCTTATGTGTGAAAATGTAGCCTGCTCGAATACACAGGAAATCAGATGGACTGTTTGTGGCATAATGTACTACTTGCCATGAATAATGAGGCAGAATCAAGCTCCCTAGACAGATTGTGTTGTCACTGAACTTACACTGACATTAATGGATTTGCCCTAGTATAATGAAGAACAGAGTCTGACAATCTATAATTTAGCAGGAGATTGCTTGGTTACTTGCTCAATTTTGCACATTTTCAACAGCTCTAAAATAGATTCTCAATATTTATTGTGCGTCCCTGTTTTAAGGGGGTGGGAAAGGTACCATCATTAACTAATCTGTTTAGGACTATTCAGTTCAGCTGAAAATTTCCACAGACAAAGAAAGAAAATGCGGGTGGGACAGGGGAGAGCAGACGAAAGGTATATGGAGGTCAGGGATTTACTTTATCCATGGTCTAAATTAAAGCATTTAGACAAAATGTCATCTTTCCATTTCAAGCCTGGAGAGCTGAGGCTGAAGACAGCTGGCAGGTAACAGTCTGGCAGTTACCTAGCATTGACTTTTGTGCTACTTTGAGTATGTTGACTTGTAGAAATACTGCAAATCATTAGGGTGTGGGTGTGTGCTTAAATAATTAAAAATGGCCCGAGAGAGTATCCTGGGTAAATGACTTTCATGCTAAGTAAATGACAGCACTCCAGTCCGCAAGATGAGAGTTATCACAGGCATTACATGGAAGTAAGCTTAATCATCGTTTATTTTCAAATGCAGGCCACAGGGGTTAATCAAACGAGGCAGCTTTTAATTTTCCCTTTTTAAAATCTCTGTGCTTGTGCACTGACATTTCATCCATTATAGTATGTCAGCAGACAGAAGTGAGGCAGAATGGGCAGTTAGGACAGGGACAGAGTTGCTTAATTCTTGTTTGATAAGTTTCAGACTATGGAACTATCAAGGAAAAAAGGTCATTTACAAAATGGAATTCAGTGCTGCCAAAGAAGTCTCACTTTAGCCATTATACATTGTCTTGCCAATCACCTCCATTGTGTTTTGAAGGAGCCAGTTTTGGAGCTGTGGGATGGTACTGTTCTGTCAGTGGTTGGCTGTTCCAAGATAGAGATGTGGCTTCCAAACCCTGCTTTTTTCCTTACCGCTCTCTGGGTACTTCTTCACTACAGGGAAGATAGACCCTGCCATGGTCAATCTCCCAGAGCCTGATTTAGCGTGCCTAGAGGGGAGGCGCTAAATCAAATTTATAGGGTGCCCCTGTCAACTGTGGTACTCTTGCCCCATGTTAGGCGTAAGGGAAATCGACAGGCGTGTATGCTTCCACTGACCTTCCTTAGTGCCGATGGTGCGGAAGCCCAAACTGAGGTTTGTTGACTCTAGCTACATAATTAATGTAGTGGGAACTGCATATCTTAATTCGACCTTCCGCTGCAGGGTAGACCTGCTGTTGGCAGAGAGACATCATCTTGTGGAATAAATACAAGTTAACCCCCCATGGTCAGTTCTCAAGTCATCATCACTGATGGGCTGCTAAATTGATTTGAATCTGGGTTCCACCTTCCATAACATCCTCTCAGGCTTGGTCTACAGTAGGCCTTACAGTTGACTGCAGATACACCATTCTAGCTACGGAAATTGCATAGCTAGAATTGACGTTTCTGCAGTTGACTCTAAGGTCTGTCCTCACTGAGGGATGTAGATGGGAGCATTTCTCCTGTTGACCTTCCTTACTCCTTGTGATAGGAGGAGTACAGAGGGTCAACTGCTGACCCCAGAGAGATCGATTTCATGCGTCTTTACTAGACATGTGAAATCGAACTCTGGAACAGTGACCTGAACAAGTTGATGTTCCCGTAAGCATGGCCAAGCCCTCAGCTACCTTCAAGTGAACAGAAAAATGATCCTTTGACTCACCTAGCATCATTTGGTCCTGGGGAGGGAACACCTCCTCTACACAGCTGTGGGAACAGAATAAATCAGGCTATGTCCTTACATAATAATTCATGTCCTCCAAAGACACGAGTGGCCTCCAAGGAACTGAGGAGCTGATATTTCAAAGCTAACAGGCAAGCAGGAAACAGCTTAGAAGATGACTGAGAAGACAAAGGGCGCAGATTTTTAAAACACCACAATACTTGGTTGTGTTGCTAGGGGATTCCAAGCATACACACTGATAAAACTGTATGCTCCTAAGTGGGCTGCTTTTTCAAAGTTTGAATTAAGACACATGAAGAAAACCAGATTTCAGTGGTCCTGGAGTTACAGACCCCAGGAGATTGTTTGCTACTGTACATTTATTAGTGGGTTTTTTTGCTCTAGTGTGAGCTAAATGAATTTCCTGGTTTATAATCTATTTAACACAAAACCTCACATTAAAGATAGTATTTGTCTGACAAAAGGCAAATTGACAGTTAAATAGAAAACATTTCAGCTGTCTCAGAATATTTAGGCAAAAAAGATACATCAGAAAACTATTAAGATTCTGCTTTGCTGTGCCTAGCCATTGTGATGGAAAGTACATTTAGAGCATTGAAAATTTTAAAAAGCACAGAAAGACATAATCCAGGCAAATAGGCGTCACAAACCTAAAATCCAGGCTGGCAAACTGTTGTGCCAAGCCTCAGCTAAGCACATTGGCTGTCATCTGACAGATTCATCTAATTTACTGCTTAGTTTTGGACATTGGGTTAAAACAATCTGAACAAAAACTGAACCAATACAGCCCTGGAATGAGTTTTCCAAGCATAATGATTTTAGACTGCAAAGGAAATGGGTATTTGACCCACTCATGCAAAACCTACTCTTTTCTTAAATATTAAAATACATATATCACAGTCTTATTAGAAAATATGTTACACCGTAATACCAAGGCAAGATTTTAAGAGTGTTAGAAGAATCCTGGTTAAATCACTGGACTGGGACTCATGAAATACAAATGGGATTTAAGCACATGCTTAAAAATAAGCACTGGCTTTGCTTAAAATGGATTTTAAGTGCGTACTAAGATGCTCTGCTAAACTGGGAACTTAATATGCCTGTACTTCTGTTCCTCATCGAGAAAATCAGGATCTTACTACTTCGTTTCTCAATCTTGTCTATTTAAATTGCAATTTCTCTTTGGAGGAGGAAGAAGAGGACAGTTTTTTTGCTCAGTGCCTAGAGAATGGAGTCCAAAAAACATTGAGGCATCTGGATACTACCATAGCATTACCACTATCTTATTATCTTTCTTTCATGTGAGACACAAATCTAAGGTTCTGATCTCCTGTGGTCATTAAAAAGCTGCTGATACAGTTTTATTATTAGACAGGCTTCTTGGCCAAATCCCAGCTAAAACAATTATATGCACTACACCTGACTTTTCTATGCAATCTTAGATATTTATCACTTTTTACCTCTACTTTTATGCAGTATTTCTTTAAGAGGTTAAAAAGGTGGCAAACTTCATTCTAAAAATATTGTGCTGAGGAACCAGTACTGCCTGTCTATATCTATCTATTGTCTTTGACATACTTAAATGATAAGTTCTTTGAGGCATGGACTTTTTGTTCTGCATTTGTACAGCACGTAGGACAAACAGCCATGATTCTTAGATGCTACAAAAATGGAAATTGAATAAAAATAAAATAAATAAGTCATACCTTATATGCTAGTCCATTAAGTTTGTAAAATATTAGCAGGATCTCTGGGTGAAGGGTGCTATGGGACAGTCTATTAATGTCATAATTTCTAAATTTACACCTATAGGTTGAACCTCTCTAATTTGGACCTCTCTCTGTCATGACTTTAGTTTGCCAGATGACCACATAACTTGGGTGTGGCCAAGTTTCCTGTGGTCCCATAAAGTTTGTTTACAACCACCAATCCTGACTCTCAATGGTCTATGCTGGTATTTAGCTTGCCTATGTCTACGCTGGGCAAAGTAAGCCGACCACAGACACAGAATTCTAGGTATGGCAATTGTGTAGCTTGAAATCGACATATCTGCACTCAGCTTACTTGGCCATTCTTACTGAGGAAGGTTCATGGAAAAGTTTCTCCCATCGACGTCCCTTGCTTTTTGCATCTTGTGAGGAGTACAGTGGTCGACTGAAACTCCAGAGAAGTCAATTTTGCACATCTCCACCAGAAATGTGAAACTGAACCCTGGAACATCAACCCTGAGCCATAGCCTAACATTGACTGGGGGAACAGAACAATACTCCTAAATTTACAGAATAGGCAAGGGATTGCAAAAGCCATGCAAGCTTAGCCACAGATGGGGATGGAAGTGCTAGATAAAAATTGCTATTGTCTCCTGGACAATATGTTTTAAATGCTGTTCTATGATGCCTGCCTCTAAGGCTGAGGGAGCAGTTCGACCCCCAGTCTTATTCATCTCTTTGTCTCTCTGGTGTTCTGGGCTGCCCCAACAATACTGCCATATTTTGTAGGGTGGCCATATGGTTACTGGGAATAGTCCAAAGCCACCGACAGAGGCCATTAAATAGCTACCAGGTTATAAAAATTCTTGCTGACTTTCTACCTAGGCTGAATGTGGAATGATCCAGCAAGAGAAAGGTTCAGTATCCTATTGCTAATTCACCAGACTCTACCCAGTTCCTTGTTCAAACATAGTTGAAAGATTTTCATGCTTTTTCCAGTCCTGTCATTCCATTCCAGGCACTAACTTTGCATGAGAAAACAAAGCCAGTGAACCAAGAGCATATTTGAGAAATAATGTGGAATTGTCAGAGAACCACATCAGAACTCAAGTGGGCATGTGACCTGGGGCTTCCTGAGGGTAAAGAACACTGTAGATGAATCCCCGTTAGGCACTCCAAAGTTTAAAAATAAAGTGAGAAGATGGTTGATTCTGGTCCTCAACCAAAGTATACTGGTTCATTACGTTGAACCAGCCTATTATAGAGTAGGGCGGAAGAATGACTTCTCATGTCTTAAAACAAAAAAGCAGTCAAGTAGCACTTTAAAGACTAACAATACAAGACTAACTGACTCAGTATAGTGACTCAGAAAATAGGGGCTTGTTTGCACACTTGGCTTAATCTAATTCTTGGCCTCCCCCACAGCCTTCTACCCCTCTAGTCTTCTGATTTGCTTACCTTGATCATTTTTTTCTGATTTGTTCACCTTGATTACTGTTTTTTGGTTCTCTGTGCCTTACATATTGTCTGTTCTGGTCTGGCTATGGTCTGAAGAAGTGGGTCTGTTCCACGAAAGCTCACCTAATAAATTATTTTGTTAGTCTTTAAAGTGCTACTTGACTGCTTTTTTTGTTTTAAGACATGAGAAGTCATTCTTCTGCTCTACTCTGCATTGGTTAGACCTCAGCTGGAGTATTGTGTCCAGTTCTGGGCACTTCAGTTCAAGAAAGATGTGGAGAAATTAGAGAGGGTCCAGAAAAGAGTGACAGGAATGATTAAAGGTCTAGAGAATGTGACCTATGAAGAAAGGCTGAAAGAACTGGGCTTGTTTAGTTTGGAAAAGAGAAGATTGAGGGGGGACATGATAATGGTTTTCAGGTATCTAAAAGGGTGTCAGGAGGAGGGAGAAAACTTGTTCTTCTTGGCCTCTGAGGATAGAACAAGAGGCAATGGGCTTAAACTGCAGCAAGGGAGGTTTAGGCTGGACATTAGGAAAAAGTTCCTAACTGTCAGGGTGGTCAAACAGTGGAATAAATTGCCAAGGGAGGTTGTGGAATCTCCATCGCTGGAGATACTTAAGAACAGGTTAGATAGATGTCTATCAGGGATGGTTTAGACAGTACTTGGTCCTGCCATTGGGGCACGGGGCCGGACTCGATGGCCTCTCAAGGTCCCTTCCAGTCCTAGTATTCTATGATTCTATGCTGAAGCTCTGGAATGCAGGGCCGGTGGGCCATGCCAGGCCTGTTCCCCCCACTCCCTGCCAAGCCTGTGACCACAGCACCATTGCC
Source organism: Carettochelys insculpta (assembly GCF_033958435.1). NCBI lineage: Eukaryota > Metazoa > Chordata > Testudines > Carettochelyidae > Carettochelys > Carettochelys insculpta. The sequence continues at coordinate 63,665,742 of NC_134143.1, forward strand.
ATGCCTCTACTCCCTGTGGTCCTAGCCCTTTCCCAGCCCCACCAGGGACCCTGGACCTGGGACGGCAGGGGCTCCCACAGCCAGCATGTGTCATGGCCTACCACCCGCTCCCAAATCCTGGTTCATGCGCCCTCACTACACTGTACATAGTCCCCCGGCATTTGTGTGGTTGGTCAAAGACTTTTCATTGTCGTGTTAACAAGTTTATTTACAACCATCCCTGTGTTGAAAGTGATAGTTGGGGGAAGGGGGGTAGGGTGTGTGTGTGTGTGTGTGTGTGGTGGGGGGGGGCAGTGGTGAGGGGCATGTGCATGGGGGGCAGTGGTGGGGCATTGTGGCAGGAGGGTCATGAAGGAGGGTGCCTGGGGGATCATCACTGGGACCTCCAGCAAAGGCTGCCCTGATGGCCTCTGTGACCTGCACCCCATCCCAGTGAATCTGATGACATGGGCTGGCTGCTCATAGATGGCCATAGCCTCAGTGGCCCACCCCTGCATGAATTGCTCATGCTTCCTCTCCACAATATTGTGGAGAGCACAGCACAGCCCCACCACTGCGGGCACATTCTGGAGGCTGACCTCCAGCCACGTGAAGAGGCACCAAAAGCATCCTTTGAAGTGGCCAAAGGCCTGCTCCACCATGCTCCGGGCCCAGTTCAGGTGTCCAATGAACTGCTCCTGGGTGGGGTCAGTTTGTCCCATGTAGGGCCGCATGAGCCACAGGTGCAGGGGTGGGCAGCATTGGCCACAGTGCAGGGGGACATGGAAGTGTCCCTGACAGGGAGCTCCCGGCGGGGACGTAGGTCACCTCCTGCATCCTGTAGCCAAGTTAGGAGCTCTGGAAAACCTGGGCATTGTGGGTTCACTCAGACCAGCCCATGCAGACGTCCATGAAACAGCCCTTGGCATCCATGAAGGCGTGGAGGACCACGGAGTGGTACCTGTTTCTACTGATGTATCGCCCCACCCTGTGGTGCAGGGCCCAGATGGGGATGCGTGTTCCATCCAGGGCCCTGAAGCAGTTGGGGAAGCCTGGTCTGGCAAATCTCTCAATGGAGGCGTCAAGGTCCCTGACTTGGATAACCCTCCGCAGGAAGATGGTGTTGATCGCCCAGATGACCTGCATGGAATGGAAGGCGTGCACAGTGCGAGTGTGTGTTGGGGTGTGCCGGAACCCCCTATCTCTGGCCCCCACTTCCCATGCCCTTCCCCCTCTCAGCCCTCCTCCAGGGCCCCTCACGTCCCCTTCAGGGCCCGTGCCCCAATCCCTGATGGTACCCCTTGCACAGGAGCCCCCTCCCCCCCATGGTGGGTGTGTGACCCGAGCATTGCTTACCTGCAGGAGGATGGTCCTGACAGCAGCCTTACCCACCCACAACTGGTGGCCAACTGAATGGTGGCTGTCCGGGGGGGCCAGCTTCCACATGGCGATCGCAACCCTTTTCTCCAGAGGGACTGTGGGCCACATCCACGTGTCCTGGGCTTGAAGGGTGGGGGCCAGCCAGTGGCATAGCTCCAGGAAAGTCTTCTTCCTCATCTGGAGGTTCTGGAGCTATCACTTGTTGTCTCACGCAAGCATCACCACTGGTGGAGTAGCACCACACGCGCCAGATGGCACAAGGAGATGGAACATGGACGGTGCCCCATGGTGAGGACCTTCAGGACTGGGGTGGGAGGGGTTGGCCACCAGAGGAGGCTGAGGATGGTCGTGGCCAGCAGTCTGACCTGGTCGTCAGTAGAATCCCTGTTGAGGAGCTGAAGGAGATCCATGGGGTCCTGCAGAATCCTGGCTTAGCTCCAGGCACAGGGTCTGTAGTGCTGTGTCTTGCAGAGCAGCCCTTGGTGTGTGCCGGGCAGGGGGGTTGGGAGGGGACCTTTAAGGGATCGGCTGGCTGCAGGGCTCGGGAGAGCTAGTCAGCCATGCGACCCTGTCTGTGGCGTTTCCTGGCTTGTTCTTTTGAAAGGGTGCCCGTTGCTGTGTAGACACACTGTGCTTTGATCTTTTGAAAGGAAGGATTGGAGGATCGATCGATCTGCTTTTGGGTGTATGTGCGCTTTTTCAAAACCCGCTCTTTTGAAAGACGCTTTCCAGATGATCCCCTTTCAAATGCGCGCAGTCATGTACATATAGCCAGGTGTCAGCTCTTTAGGCCCCTCTTTGTTTGGGCAGGGCTTTGCACAGTCAGGCTGAGACCTCCAGGCTCTATCACAGAATAAATGATTTCAGTTAGAGCTATCTGGAAAATATGGTGTTCATCCCATGGAAACTGACATTTTCGAATTAGCTGGTATTTCAAGTTGGAAAAACTAAAGAAATAAACCCTACCAAGATTTCCCAGAACTAAAAATTCCACACAACTTTTAAATTTGAAACAATTTGACATTTCAAAAGTAAAATTGACATTTTTGATCAAAATGAACTATCAGACATACTGAAACATGGAAAACAGCTTCACTTTGAAAGATTTACTTGACACTTTTTTTTAGAAGAGTTTCCCAATGGAGAAACTGAAAACTTATATAGGAAAATTTCCCATAGAGTATTTTGCTTCAGCTACATTTTCCAGTGGAAAAGGTTTTCACGATAAAAATTTCTGCCAGATCTAGGAACAATATTCAACTAAAGTCTCTTATATTGGGATGTTAACACAAAATCCTATTGTGCAAAGTACAAAACAGCCTCAAACCTATTATAATTCCAGGACGACACTCAAGTGGATGTGTGTCCACCCTTTGACCAAGATAACATGGAACATTAACTATTGAATTGTCTGGGTTGGAATGCTGGCTTCCTCAGTCTTTATATGCCATTGAGATATGCCTTGGATTTTAAATTGAATCAGCTGGTTTTACGTTATCTTAAAAGGGGGGAAAAATCAGGAAGGCTTGAAAGAGGTGAAGCAGGTTTAATGAAACACTGCACGTTGGATCCCACCCATATTGTAATGAATCTTCATAAATTACATCTAGTAAAATGAGAGCAATTAAAACTAGGACATCATATGTTTAATCCTGAGGAATTTCTTTAAGAACAAAGCAGGCTAGGGGACGATTTATTATACGTGGCTGCAGAAGACTGAGAGAAAAGTTTATGTATCTATCCAAGCATTTACGAGTGCTCCTGGATTCCTCACTGCAGCCAAGGATTCACAAAGCAGCTCAATGGCCTGGCCCCAGTATGTATGTAATGCCATCTAAAACTCCAGAATCCAGAATGCTGGATTCTCAGGCTCAGAGGAACTTTCAGCTGTGCAGGAGATGGAGCTTTGAGACCCAGTTTGAGACTGTGAAAGGAACCTGTAGAACTAAGAACCAACACAAGCCTCACCCTCTTCTGCTACAAGTGCAAGGTGAGCATCTTTTACGTTGTCTTCCCTTTCATACACACCTTGAGCCTCTGGTCCAGCATTCTCTCATCCAGCAACATCCACAATCCAGCACGATTTTAGTTAGCTAGGTGACCACTTATGAGTGCGGCCAAGTTTCCCGTGGTTCTGTAAAGTTTGTTTCCAGCCACCAGTCCTGGCTCTCAGTGATCTGTGCTATTAGATAGCTGCAATTTAGCCCCAGATGTCTTCTAAGAGCCCAGTAAGCCGTGGAAGTGTTGTTAACACACTGGACAATATTGACCTCCCGGCATCCGACAAATTCTCTCATTCAGCACCAGTCAGGTCCCAAGGGTGCCAGACTAGAAAGGTTCAACTTGCACCACACAGCCATGGGGATATGTATTAAAAATAATCCCCCAAACTACAAACCCTTTCTTTGCATATACAATTCCCGCTTGGGGGAGAGAAAGAACAGACTGTGCATGACACACATTAGTCAAGGTGCTTAAGGTGCTCAGATGCTGCAGTGATGAGAACCAAGTCGAACAGAATCATCATCATAGTGCCTGAGCACTTATCTAGTCAAAGAAGGGTGAGCATATGTTCCAAAAAGGAAAATGGAACACCCCACAGGGCCAACCGAATGCCCCCTGCTTCTCCCAACGTATGGGGCAGCCCAAGCCCTCTTGCTGTCTGCCTGCTTGGGGCTTGCCCAATTCCTGCCTCTCCCCTCTGCTCATGCAGCCAGCTTTAGCCCTTCCTAAACCTCCCACCTGCACAAGGCCATCCCAAGGCCCCTTTCTCAGCCCACCCTGCACAGGGTGAGCCCAATACCTCCTGTTGCTCACCAGCCTGGCCAGACCTGCTCAAGCTCTCTCTTCTGCAAGGGGCTGGCATTGCCCCATGCCCCCTGCCACAGCTTGCCACACATCCTGCTCGGTGTTGCACCCCACTTGTGTTTGGCAAAACTCTGCATTTGTCCCATTTGCTCTTCTCTTGGCAACAGCAAATGGGACAAAGCGCTTTGCCAAATAAGTCAGGATGGCTTAAAAAGAGACCATCCTGGCCAAAACAGAACATATGGTAACCCTGAGCCTGAGACACGCATGTAACCCTGTCGTGTAACAGCCGCCTCCCCGCATGGTCCCAAAATATTTACATAAAATGTTCTACAGATGGTGGCTCAGACTTTTGGGCATAACCAAAGATCAGAGATCGCAGCTCCTGAAAGGCGTGTGCAAAGCCCCGTAACATCCTTTTGCTACCTGGATGTTGCTTAGTACCTGATGCAACAGAGGCTGGATTCTTGTTCTGAGTAGCACTGGCTGACAATTTATAAAAGCCAAATCTTGCATAGGGTCATCCTGGACATACCACTTACTCTAGCCCATCCAAGTAGGTAGGAAGATGACATAGGAGCTTCTATGCTGACCCTACGATGTCCCTAGCCTAGAGGATCCTGCTCTGCTCTGGGGACTCCAAGCACTGACTGTGTGCCTTGAATTGGCTGGCAGCATGGAATAAAGTGGCTGTTCCACAGAAGAGAATGAGGCCCAATGTGCATGAATGTGTCATGCTGTTTAAAGGTGGATTAATAGCAAAACTTCCTCCTGATCCCCAGGAACAAATTAAACAAACCAAACAGTGCCACATTCCTGCATTATCATGGCATTTTTTTTCCAGCGTGTGATCAAACATCTGTATGAAAGGCAAGATGAAAGATCTAGCCTCCCTATGGGCTGAATCTGGAGGATGTTTATGCAACTGAACTTCCAAGAGCCTTGCAGAATTACCAGACTAATAATTTAATCCATCTAGAGGCATTTTTTTTGTTCTGTGTGTTGCTAAAATGGCAAGTGAATAAACAATAGGAGCTTTGCACATGCAAAGCTGGAAGAGAATACACTGCTGGAATGATGGAAGTGAGATTCTATAGAATATCCCCCACTTTTTAAGAAGAGATGTTTTGTTAAAGTCACACACTTCTAGGGAAAGACATGAGCTACACTAAGAGGTATCTGACAGTAAACATGCCTAAACATATCCAAGTTAGTTTCCACTTTTCTAGACTGATAAAACCAGAACACCTGTGCCAAAGACGGACTTTTGTTTAGAATAATATGTAGCGATGATTCCCCAGAGAGGATAGAGCAATACTTTTAAAAGCCATATGCACTCTGATTCTACTTTTCAAGGTAACAAAAGGTCCCAAACATACAAAACTGCCTCATTCAGTCCCTGCCCCACCTCATTCTTCTGTGCTTCACTCATCTCATTTCTCCTACTTTGTGCACTGAGGGAAATGCTAGGTGACTGGCTTGCAGCTGGAGTTCTTGGGTTGGCCTAAGGGCGCAGAGTGGGGCATTGCCCTCCTGTTTGCCCTCCTGTTTGCCGAACCCGCCTAAAATCCACACTGCCAGAGCCGTTCAATAATGTTGCAGCTTTTGCATGAAAGCACACTAAGGCAAATAGTATTTGTTCCACATCCATGTCCATGAGAAAAATATCAAGCAAGCTGAGCTTTAGAGAGAAAAATATTTATTTTTATTTTTCCATGAAAATGCTCTACAAAGCTTTAGAGGAGGCACCCGATCTTAATGATAAAACTGGAGAAGCCACCACACCTACCTTAGAAATGTCATTCCATCCAGAATACTAAAGTTCCTTTGCTTCATGTTTTAATATTCCTCAAAAGATGTTAAAATATCAAAACACACCATGCAAAACATACAGTTGTAACTGAAGATCCCTTACGTCAATGCTCTGGAGCTTCTGTACTTGTTAATATGTAACAACTAACTTGTACATGTACATTTAAAATGGGATGTGGCTGTATTATATGGGGCATATAGCAGCAGTGTCCCAAAAGGAATTCTAAAATTTTTACACACAGGAAAAAACAAAGCCAAGACTTAAGAGACATTTAACCAGCTGTTTAGGTGTGAAAATTTGATCTTCAACATTGCTAAAATATGACACACTTTTTAGAATTCTTCGAGACAGACTCTCAATGAAGCTATACAGTTTTATGTCAACTCGGGAGCTAGCCCTTAATATTTATATCTATCATCATTCATACGTTACATGAATGTGACCACATGACTTAAAAAAATCTTCCAACTTGATATAGCACATGTAAAATCCAGGGGTGAAGCTATGGTCCCAAGGAAGTCAACAGGATTTGTGCCAATGACTTCAAGTGAGCAAGGATTTAACTTTGAGGTCTACAATCATGCATATTTCCATGCTAAATACAACAGAGGGACAAATCTAAACCTATTAGTTCCAAGGGATCTGTGTTGACAGAGAACAGCAAAGGATATGGCAGAGAATGTTTTTCTTGTTATAATTATAGTTTAAGGTGAAACTCAATAGATCTAAAGTAAGCTAAATCAACAAAACTAGCAATTCTGCTCCTTCGAATTTGCTGACATTATGAGATTACATTTTAATGTGTAAATCACAGCCCAACAGAGTAATCTTGAATACTGTGTGGCTTAAAATCACAGACCATTGTTTAAATGAAAAGCAATTGAAAAAAAAAGTTCTCTTAGTCTTTAAATGTTAAATATCCCCAACACAGTTTTAAATAATCTTGTTTTATTGACCATTGTCAGAGTTCACAGAAACATTGTATCTTAAACAGGCTAAACAGAAAAGAGAAAAAAATTGGCATGGCTGGAGTTGTGCATTCTCTGGCAAAATGTTAAGTGCAGAACTTTTCTATGAAGCGGAGTTAAGTGTGTATTTTTATAAGTTTTCCCCACCCCTCCCTCCATCATAGATACTTTTGGGAATTAGGTAGGATTTGTAAATAGTTACAATTATTTTTCTTAGAGCTGGGGCCTTTGGGATGGCATGCCAAGAAAAGCTAGAAAACGTTCTATGGTATGCTCAAGAAAGGCAGGCCAGCAAAGTACATCAAACAGGACACATCTACACAACAGTGATCTTTTGAATGATATTCCGGAAGATCTCTTCTGGAAGATCCTCTTTCTAAAGAGCATGTCCACACATAAAAAAAGAGGATCAAAAGAGCCTTTTGCTCTTTTGAAAGAGAGCATCCGCCCAACCCTGGCTCTTTCAAAAGAATGGGCCAAGGAATGAAAAATCTGGCACCACGAGGACTGCTCTTTTGAACAAAGGGCCCCTGGTGCATCTACAAATGCTTTTTTTCCAAAATTTTTCCTCATTTGGGAGAGGAAGAGGGCCTCCTGAAGAAGCACCATGTTCTCTTGAACGAAATTTGAAAGAGTATTTTGTGTGTTGACGCTCTGCTTGCTCTTTTGAATGAGGGCCTGTCTGTTGAAAGGACTTCCTAGTGTAAATGCAACCATAATGAACAGCCAAGGCTGTGCAAATATTCTCCAACACACAGCTAGGGTTTTCAAACTTCCTAACTGTGGCACTCATGTCAACCTTTGATGATAATGAAACCAAAATAGCAACAAGGTAGAAAATGGGAAAAGGTATATTTTGCAGACAAAAGGACTTTAGTGTTTATTTTATAAAAATCAAGGATTATTCAAGCAAAACCCCACTGAGTATGTTGCAATACTATGTGGAAGGCTGCGGGAATATGGCAGGTTTTGATAGCAGTAATGCCAGTATAAACCCAGAGTAAATCCAGGGGAGAGAGGTAAAAAACCAAAATCAATAATTGCTCTATTGACTGCACTTACATGACTGTAACTGAGATCAGAATTAACTCCATTTTGTTTGATCTGTGGAGTGAAACAGATACCAACTGAATGATGGATCACCATTGTTCACTGATGGTTTAAAAAACAGTTGGAGCCACAGCCTGGATTTACACCTGGGGAAATCTGCATTCCCTCCTCCCCCCAACAAATCTGTACCACATATATTTCTGTGCATAGTATTTCAATTATTTTGGTGATTTATTTCAAAACACCCATTGGCAGGTATGGCTGTAACAACAGACGTGTGCAAAAACTCCGCTAGGAATAGAAAGTAAAATACACCCTAGGCAATCCAGTTCCTGTTTGTCTGCCCTTTCCTGCGCAGAGCCAGCCATGCACCACCCCTCCTACCTCACAGCCCAACCACTGAAGGCCTCCTCTGCCCAGATACCTACCTCTCAGAGCTCAGGTATCCAGAGGGTGAAACAGCCTGATGCTCAGTCCTAGGTTTGTCTGGCATTTCCTGTGGACCACCATCTCCTTTCTTCAGGGCATGCTGGGCACTGCAGATGTCAGGAACAATCTAGCTCCACCCTATCCCCCTTCTCTCTGCCACCCTCTTTTACATGCTAGCTTGGCTCTGACAAGTCTAACGGTTCCTGGGGCAGCCAGCAGAATTGCAACCCGCTTCTGTGGGGGAAAGGAAATTCCACAAACACAAACATTTCTGCAAAACTGTGCTTTGTGCAGTGGCACAGAATTGCCCCAGGCATCTTGGCTGTGCCCTCTCATTGCCCTTAATAAATAAGCAAATGAAACACAGGGTGAATCAAATGACTTGCCTACAGTCCCACAGGAACCGAACCTGCCTCTCTCTAACCTGAGGTACGTGCCGCCCCCCTTCCTAGGCCTCCAACTGCTCTAAGCAGAATTTCTAACTTCCTCTGAATATCACAGACATATCAAAATCTGCATTATACTAATTGAGTGCACATTTTTCCTTAAAAATACTAGCTGGAAAGTGCTTGCTTGAGACACAATTGTACCTTCTGTATATTGGGGAATGTGTTTTCTATTTTGGGCATAGAACCATCTCAGGGATGTCACTGAGGACAATTTCTGGCTTTGCAGCTAGTAAAACAATGGAATGGGTATAATTTACCAGACAATTTGCAAAGTGCAATGAGATGAGCAAAAAGTCATAAATGTAATCCAAAAGACTCTTGGCTCTGGCCTGCCTTCTTATGATTACACTGCTTATAACTCCCCTCCCCTGCAAAGAGCATTGAGATTCCAGTCACAATTGCAATCTGCATACCTTTCCTCTACAGAAAAGAATAAATTGCTCTAAATAAAAACCAATATAACCCACCCACCTCATAGCCTCTATTGCTAACACACAAGCTGCTTCCCAAGACTAGAGTAACTTGTAGTTGACCGTGATGAAAATTTCCAAAATTCTCTTATGCCCTGACTAGACCACATACCTATGTGCCTGTGATGTTAATCTCAGTGTTTAGTAATCTCTCTTCTCTCCCCAATTAATTTAGACTTGAAAAATAGAAGTTTTAAATTAACTCATGAAAATGAGGGTGCTTTAAAAATCTGTGTATGGCCCTTCTGTCAGTTTATACATGAACAGTTAGGCACAGAAGACCAGAGCTAATTCTATATTTAAAGCTCTGAGCCATAATTATATTTACATAAAATAAGAGCTGCAGATAATTTTTCTAAAGCAGTAATCTCAAAAAGCATCACTAAAATATAACAAATTGGTTAATCCTGTACAAGTGTTCTTAATCTAGGAAATTGATCAAGCCAAATTTTCGTTATCCTGAGCAACATGAATGGACAAATACCAGTTATCTTAAAGTTTAGAGCACAGTCCCATCTGGCTGAATGAGATACTCAAGAAAACATCTCCTTTCAGGTGTCATTTTTAACTACTGAAGCTCATGTTTGATAAAAGTTTATTTTTTTGGTAGAGGGCATGAAATTTATGAACTAGATGGTAGTAGAACTCTCATTTCCTGGCTATTACCCAAGAGGTTTACGTGTGTGTACACAGACACACACACACACGCGCAAATCTCTTGGATAATAGCTAGGAAATGAGAGTTCTACTTCCATCTAGTTCATAAATTTAATGCCCTCTATATATATTTTAAGAGAAGAGCTTTTGTTACACTAGTTATAAGGTCAGATAAATTCTCACTGCCTTTTCCTTAACCCCACAAATATCATTTGCAGACAACAAACAAACCCAGAAGCCACTTTCTTCTATTTCAAACACAAAAGGAAAACACTCATTGGCTCATCCTAAAAAACTAAAAGCATAGGTGAAGAAGATTGCTTAAAAGATTAATGTTCAGTCCTAACAGTGCTGATGAATATTAAATAGAGATCCCGCAGATCACAGACGTAGTGGCATTTGATTTTAAGAGGGAAGGAAAAGTCACACACCTCAGTATTGTTCTCTCAAAACAAAAGTCTCACAGTTCACAAGCAACATTTTAATTTGTTTCAGAGCAGGAAGAACCTTTAACAAATCATCTCAGCTGTACACTCATAGGTGTCAGGAACTATTATAAATATTTTAGGAAGACAGGTTATTAAAAATATTCAATGACACATGCTAAAATGTATTTTATAACATCTACTTTAAAAAGGTATTTTAAAAGTATGTGTGAATTCATGATGCACATTAGAAAGCTAGTCTATTTTGCTGCAGGCTTTTCTTTTACCAGAATTAAATCTTGTGACTTTGGGCCTGGCTCTCAACAGGCATCCTTCCCAATTCATGTAAAGAAATTTACTTCTGTCATTTACTGTGATAACTGATAATGATAAAACAAAAAAAAATTACTTGCTCGACAAAACTTGCTTGAAGAAAACCAATTTTTGTATTATGGTTTCACTGTTGGAAAAAGACCGGCACTGACTGCAATCCTCCAAACATGCATGAGTTATTGACCAGATAAGTTGCCCTAACTGAACACAAGACCTTTGGATCTGGTCCCAAACATATAATTACTGAGGAGCACAAGTATTTTCAGAATTAGGAATCTTCTATTGTTCACATTGGAATTGTAAAAATATAAAAGGAAAGTCATTCATGTGATAGAATAGTGGATATTTAATTGCTGAAAGTTAGAGCCAGTCACAAATATTACTTACATTCTACACTCTACAATACAAATAGAAACACTATTCAGAAAAATTCCTTCATGCCAGTTTTGTGCAGGCACATTTGGTGTTTGACATTATGCATGTAACATTTCTATATGACCTGAAACAGCTCATTTCCCAAAAGCTTTTCCACACAATTGTGGTCCTCAAATAAGGCATAAATATCTAGTCTTAAGAAAAATAGAGACTTTATTTTCACAAAAATAAACAGTCTTGCACCCACTTCATGATGTTTTCAAAAATACTGTTTTAAATGCTTTCATAGTAAAATAAGAAAAATAATTCTTTTATGACCTGCAGAAACAAAATTTAAGTTAGCACTTTATTAAAAACAGAGGGTATAAAAACAAAACTTTGAAGTTGTTCATCCTCAAACCATTTGGATGTTGCTATGGGTGCAGTGCAAAAGAACTTATTTAACAAGTATCACAATGTAATACTGGTTCTTCAAAGATGATCTCTTAAAATTGTTGCTCACTGCTTAAAATTACTTACGTCCACCCTATTTACAAGAGCCAACCAAGTTTAATGATGTTATTGCTCACACAATCACAAAAAGAAATAAAAGGGTCAAAGAGTACATTACAATTTTTCATGACTCAGCATGAGGCGTTTCTACTTTATCTTACAAAGTTTATTATGCTTTAGAACTCTTCATAAGCTCCTGGAAGACCAGGAACAAAAAAAAGTCAACATTTTTTCTCCATAAAAATGTTAGAAAGTAAATTAAACTGTGACTCTGTTGGGTTTTTGGCTTAGTTAAATGCATATGTCAGCTCTGCTTGAGCTATACCTCCTTGGCTTGTGTTTGCTATCTGTAATGGTTGATTGAATGAGATTCCTTTCATCATACAGGCACTGCTGTCTTTGCTACAGTAATAGAGGCACACTTTGATGGACAGTACAGCTTCAGAAGACAGGCAGCTACTGGGTAACTGTAAGGCAATGATAGGTTGACGGGAAATGTCTTCAATTTCTCCAGATGGATTCTGTCCTTGAAGCAGCCACTCATTACCTGGAAAAGGAAAACATGTTGTCACTGCCTCCTATACACAGATGTTAAACCTTAGGAGTTATCACTTTGTGCACCATTTTAGCTTTAGGACAATATACGTTTTCTATATGTGCCACCATAGTGGAAAACTTAGTGGAGACCACAGTGGATTCTCTAATTCAGGTTGAAAATGTTTCAAAATGCTTCTTTAGAAGCAAACTGTAGCTGATGACGTTTTATTTTAGAAAGCCTGTATTTAAACATATGGTGCACCATAGAATCATAGAACACTACAACTGGAAGGGACCTCAAGAGGTCACCAATTCCAGTCCCCTGCCCTCACAGCAAGACCAAACACCATCTATATCACCCTGTTAAATATTTATCAAACCTGTTCTTATTTATCTCCAATGACAGGCGAGTCTACAACCACCTTTGGCAATTTTTTTTCTAATGTCCAACTTAAAGCTCCCTTGCTGCAATTTAAGTCCATTGTTGCTTGTCCTACCATCAAAAGGTTAAAGACAATAATTTCTCCTTTCTTGTAACACCCTTTTAGGTATTTGAAAGCTGCCATCATGTCCCCTTTTCAGCTTTCCCTTTTCCAAACAAACCCAGTTCTTTTAATCTCCCCTCATAGGTCATATTTTCTACACATTTAATAATTTTAGTTGCTTTTCTCTGGATACTTTTCAATTTCTCCACATCCTTCCTAAAATGTGGTGCCCAGAACTGGATACAGTAATCTAATTGAGGTCTAAGCGCAGAGTAGAGCAGAAGAATTACTTGTCGTGTCTTGCTCACAATACTCCTGTTAATGCATCCCAGAGGCTATGTTTATACTACAAAATAACTTCCAAGTTGCTTACTTCAAAGTTAATACTTAGAAGTAAACAGCTTTGAAGCAGAGCATCTACACACAAAATGCACCCTCCCTTACACACAATTAGCCTCTACTTCAAAGTAAGGGGCCAGGAAATGACGCAGGTATAGGGTCGCATGGCAGACAATCCCTTCCAGGCTCACAGCCAGCCAACCCCTTAAAGGACCCCTCCCAACACCCCCACCCTGCACGTGCTCAAGGCTGCTAGACTGCAGACAGTAGCAGAACATGTGCTGGGGAGAAGAGATGCGCACCATGCCTGCTCCCACCCTCCCCGAGAATAAGGTCCTCTCCACCCTGGCCAGCCTGCTGGCCATGCCGATTGCCTTACTCTTCCAGTGGCGTGGCTGGATCACCAGCAGGGGACCCAGCCTGCAGACCCTGGCCAGGGCACTGCTGCCCCTCCCCCAGGCCCCCTGATTCAACACTGGTGGGCCTTTGCCTCCACCAGAGAGTGGAGGCCTCCACCAGTGAGTAGTGGGACCACCTGGTGCTGGAGGATTGGGATGACAAGCAGTGGCTGAGGAACTTTTGGATGACCTGTCAGACATTCAAAGACCTCTGCCACTGGCTCACCCCAGGACTCCAGGACCGGGACATACGGACCCGGCCAGCAATCCCGGTGTGGAAGAGGGTGGCCATCGCGCTATGGAGGCCGGCCACCCCCGACAGCCTCCGTCGGCCATCTATTTGGAGTTGGCAAGGCCACCGTCAAAGCGGTGATGATTGAGGTAAGTCCAGCCAACGCCATGGACCCAATCTGGGAAGGGGACTACTGGGCAGAGGGCCTCTGGTGGGGAGGAGGCAGGAGGCCTCCCGGTCAGGTGTTCATGGACATGTTGCCCTTCCCCATCCCTGCAGGTCATCCGAGCCATCAACAGGGTGCTCCTGCCATGACCTGTGATCCTGGGGGACCTGGACGTCACCCTCGCCACGTTTGCACACCTGGGGCGAGGCTCTGCTGGAGGAGGCTCTGCTTGGTGTCCCGGAGGGGAGGGCAACAACAGGAGTCCCGTCACTGGAGCCCTTGTAATTGCCCTCGGTCTCAGTGGGCCGCTCTCCATGCAGGGGGCTCGTGGTGCCGGAGGAGCCCACCTTGTCCTCACTGTTTGCGGGGGGTGGGGTGGAGCGGCAGTGTCCACCAGATGCTCTGGGGTGGCCACCTCCCTTGGCCCCAGGAGCCGGTGCAGCTCCTGGTAGTGATGGCAATGGCCAGGCTGGGCCCCTGACCGGCTGGCATCATCACGGGCCTTGATGTAGGTCTGCCTCAGTTCTTTTACTTTTATCCAGATGCTGCTGCCAGTGCAGTTGGGGTGGCCTCTGGCCAGCTGGTCAAAGGCCTCTGCATTCTTCTGCCGGGCGCCACTTTGGCGAAGGACCTCCTCCTACCCCACAGAGCGAGGAGGTCCTTCAGATCATCTTTGGTCCACAAGGGTCCCCTCCTGGCACAGCCCTTGCATGGGCACTGTGAGTCCTCAGACTCCTCATCTGGGACGCATGGAGGGGCAGGGGGTTCCTGACTTGCCACCATGGTGGCCAGGGGGTGGGTAGGGAGGTGGGCTGGTGCTTCGAGCAGGGGCAGTCTGAGTGGGAGCTCATGCTGCCCCTGCTTGTTGCACAGTCTCAGCTTCCTGCCTGGGGTTGCTGGGGGGCTGTTTCCTTTAAGGTGGCTAGCAGGGACCATACAGCCCTGTCTGGGCTGGTCAGAGTATCTCTGTCCTCTGGGGGGGGCCACCTCCAAAGCAGAACCTTACTTTTAAGTAAGGAGTGCAGAGTGTCTACACACACAACTTTGAAGTTACACTTTGAAGTAAGCCACTATTCCACTCCCAAGAATGGAGAAGTGATTTTGAAGTTCGCCTCCCGTACTTGGAAATTAACTTCAAAGGAAGGGAAAGTGTGTGTAGATGCTCTGCATGCCACTTCAAAGTAGCAGCTTACTTCAAGTTAACTTCAAGTTAACTTGGGAGTAAGTTTGTAGTATAGACACAGACATGTCCATCGTTTCCCCTTAATCCACAAGGCTTGTTATTCCATCAAACACAGGATACCTTACACTGAGGCTGCTTCTAACATGCTAACTCCATTCGGAGGTGGCATGGTAATGAGGCAATTTGAAGCAGGCTAATGAGGTGCTAATGTGCATATTGAGTGCCTCATTAGCAAAATGGTGGCCGCATGAATTTCAAAGTGCAGACTTCAAATTGCAGATTGACAGTGTACATGGGGGCAGCTTCAAAATAAGCCCCCCACTTCAACATTCGCTTACTACCACAAAACTAGATCGGATAAGTAAGCGAGTGTCGAAGTGGGGTGCTTATTTCGAAGCTGCTCCCATCTTCACTGTCAATCTGCAATTCAAAGTCTCAACTTTAAAATTCACATGGCTGCCATTGTGCTAATGAGGTGCTGAATATGCAAGTTAGCGCCTCATTAGCCTGCTTCGAATTGTCTCATTACCATGCCACCTCAGACAGGAGGTGGCATGTGTAGAAGCAGCCTGACTCTCTTAAGTATCTGAAAAGCACATGCAATTTGGTTGGTAAACAGATATTCAAGTTTCTCTGCTTAAAGGAAGTTGTACACATATATACAAGACCTAATACTCAAGATCAGATGACTGAATGACCCCAAAGTACGTGAAACTGTAGATTCTTATGAAACATTTTCACATAAAGTGTTGGCTTTATACATGGTTTATACTGGAAGTATAATAATGCT
Source organism: Carettochelys insculpta (assembly GCF_033958435.1). Lineage (NCBI taxonomy): Eukaryota > Metazoa > Chordata > Testudines > Carettochelyidae > Carettochelys > Carettochelys insculpta. The sequence continues at coordinate 63,681,500 of NC_134143.1, forward strand.
TGGGCTGGCTGTTGAAACCTGAAATTTCTCTGTTTAAATATTTAAGAGTACATAAGCTGAAGACATTTAACAATAGACATATGCAAAATGAAAATGTGGCTAATTTACTGCTCCAAACCATGTCTTGCTGTGAGATGGATGAAGTACCCTTTTTGGCATTTTTCATAAAATAACTACAACTTCAAAAAGACTAATGGATTTATGATCTTAAAAGGATTTGTGCATCTAAATTGCTGACTTTCTATATTTTTACTAGCCCTCACGCCAAATGGAATACAAACACACCTCTGTACCATCTACTAAAAATATATTGATCCTCTTAGTTTAAAAAATTAAATATTGCCCAAATAAGTGTTGCAGATGAGTGAAGTAAATTTAAAGGGCTAAAAATTGTCGTAAGATTTTGTATTTGAGATCTACTGCTGTAACAAATGTTGTAATTTGGACCTTCAAAATCTGACCTCAGAAATGGAAAATGAAGATTAAAAACTACACTGTATTAACTTTTAGAAAAATGTTCCTTTTTCTGTTTAGTGATGCTTAAGGAAGAACAGATTGGAAAGCCTTTTAATGTACTTTTCTGGCACAACAGATGAGGAGTGCACGTCAAGTATATGTAGACAACACCTTTTTCTGCGGGCATCACTTATCCTCTATACACCTGGAGATAATCAGTAGGTAGTTATGCTATCTTTCAAAAACATCTCAGAGGAAAAAACGTTCCTAGATAACTGCACAAAGATCATGAACTCACTTTTCAAGAATGACAGGCACTATGGCATTCACTTAAGTTCAGAGTAATATTTTCTGAGTAAAACATTCTATAGTGGCAGTTTGAGTCACACGTGAATTGGCTTCCAAAATTCTAGAACCCATAGGTAGAAGCACATATTGTTAAAGCTGAGACGAAAGAGGAATTTATAACAGAGATGCTTAATATGGGGACAGATTTGCCTCTTTCAATTATGGGTATTATGACAGCTCTTCTCATGGAAAATACTAGCTTGGCATTCACCAGAAGGATTTAACATTAGATAAGGAAGAAATAACTAGTATTTTTTAATTAAGATGGTCACACAACAATTTCTCAGTTGATAATGGAGATTACATTTTGTTTTAGCTGATTTTGCAAACTGTGCCCAGCAAAAATCAATCAATGAGGAGCATTTGTATCATTCTTAGATTATTCCAACATAAGACTTTGTTCTGAATGAAGCTGGAAGATACCATCATTCGGCAAAGACATTATCAAGGGATACTTTATGTATGTTCTGGAGAATACGTTTTATACTTTTTCATGTAATAAAACCTGCCTACTCATTTTCATATGTATATTTAAGTTTATTCATGGCAAGATGAGTGTCTTAATTTTTCCGGCTAACAGGTACACATTTTTCTTTTCTCAGAGTAGTGAGCGTATAAGGGCCATTCCCCTCAATGAGTACAGCAATACTATTCAGATACATTAGAAATGATAGCTAGATGGAAAACGTACTGTATTTAGTAGAAAAAGACTTAAATGTAGGAAACTTCTAGTACGGGGTGGCCAACCTGCATCTCTCGAGCCGGATTGTTCTTTGAGCAATTAAATGAGGCTCCTGCTTGGACCCGCGTGCGGGGAGTGCCGTCTGCCACTCTGCACGTGTCCCAGTGCTTGGTGGGAGAAGTGTGTGGTGGCAGTGAGTCACTGACTTTGAGTTTAAGTGGGGGGTTGGGTGCCTGGCTCTGGGGGAAGGATGGGAGATTGGGTTATAGTGGGGAGCTTGCAGTGCCTGGCTCTGGGGGAGGGCTCTGAGCCACATATTATATATTTATTTTTATCTATCGTATGTGGCTCTTTGCACTCTATGGCCACATCTACACTACATTCCCCTCTCTGTGGAGGAATGCAAATGAGGGAGAGCAAAAATGCTAATGAAGAGCTGATTTACAAATCTCACTTCATTTGCATAATCTCACATGATCACATTTCTGGGAGAGCCTTTTCCAAAGGCAAAAAACAGCAGTATAGATGAGGTTCCTTTGGGGAAAAAAATCCTGTTTGTGAAAGAACCCTTATTCCTGAAAAAAATGAGGAATAAGGGTTCTTTAGAAAATGGGTTTTTTCCCCCAAAAGGAACCCCGTCTGCACAGCTGTTTTTGCTTTCAGAAAAGTCTCTACCAGAAATGTGATTGCGCAAGATTATGCAAATAAATGATGAAATTTGTAAATCAGCACTTGATTTGCATTTCACTCTCTCTCATTTGCATTCCTCCTCCGACAGGGAAAAGTAGTGTAGATGTGCCTTAACTTTGGCTCTTAGTCCCTTAACTGGTTGGCGCCCCTGTACTAGTATCTGAGCCAGGCCTGAGCATAAACAACTAAGCAAAGCTGTGTGCACTACACCTCACAAATGTACATAAAAACATATTAATACACTCATCTATGGTGCTTATAAATACAATAAATCAGATCCTAGGGGACAATGAGCTTAGGTTCACAGCACTGTTATGAAGCAATGAAGTCTTCTTCCCATTTTAAAAATAGGCATCTGGGGCACAGAGAGATTACACAGAAGGCCAGCAGAAAAACCAGGAACAGAGTCCAGTTCACCTTGTTTGCAGCGCTAAAACCACAATACAGTCTATAGTGTAACTGTGTGCCTTGCTGCATACGTAGTAAGGTGAATCAGGTTCAAATTTTGGTTGGTGCAAATTTAACCTAAACATAATTTCTCGCTCAGGATAAAATGCGACTTCCCTCAACAGTATACATCAGCCTTCTTGTTAAACATTCTTAATAGATTTAGCTGTCTGCCTCCTAAAAGACAAATGGTAAGGGAGAAGCAGACCATCCCCAGATGATGATGGGACAGCAACCTCTAAACAGCACAACGGGGCTGGTCTCTCTGATTGTCAATAATAAAGGAAACTTGATATTTGTCTATCCAATACATCATTCCCTCTGAATGTATGAGTGAGGAGAACTTTCCAACACTGCTATATATGCATTATTTTTAAAAATGTAAGCAACTTTACCTTCTGCTGTGAGAAACCAGGAACTGGATGCTTCTTCAGTCAGCTTTGTATTTGCAGGAAGGCTTAACTTTAATAAAAACTGAAGAGTCTGGCCAGGGGTTACAGTCAATGAAGGAAGTTGAATGTTCGGTGCTGATTTAGGCAGTTTGGGAATGTTTGCTGTTTTATTGTTTTGGACAAATGGATGATCTACTACATCAAATATTTCAGTGTTCAGGATAGGCAGCTGTCAAAGAAATTAAAGGAAACATTAACAAGTATTTATATTTGAAATGCCATAAGGTTGTACAGCATTTTGCAATTATGAATTTATATCACCAAAATACATAGCTGGTACGTGAGCAAGAAATTTGTACCAAAATTAGCATTTATATATTTCAATATATTTACTGTAAGAAATGGAGCCTTCTTAGCCATCATACATGAACACTGCTCTACTGGGAGAGGGAAGCGAAAATGCAAATAGAAATACTATTGGGGGAAAAAAAATCAAAAGAATTTCCTTTAAGCACCATCAATATCCCTCATTTTTTTAATGCTTTTGTCTTCTCTCATTTAGAATTTGAATAATTTCATTAGTTACCATTTTCATAATAGACAAAGAGTACTTTTCTGTTAACTTGGTAATAACTGTATCCTGAGATACAGTAATAAAATTCTTGATCTTTCTGCAGATTATACACTCCAGAAAATGATTCTCATATAGGCAGAAGCATCCTGTAGTTTGTATTTAAATATTATAAGTGTATTAAAAATGTAGATTATTTAAATTCACTCCTCTGTTCTGAGGAAGACAGTCTAGCCTCTGTGTTGACGTATTTCCACAGCAACAGCTATTCAGGTACATATAATTCCACCATCACACTCAGAAATTCATTCACATCTGTTTTGCCTTATTTGTAATAAGGAAACAAAGCGGACTCCAGTTGTGAAATGACCTATTTTTAAAGACATCAGGACTATACAAAATTCCACAACTGCTCCTGCAAGAATAAACACTGTTGCAGAGAAATATATATAAGAGTATGGTGAGCTATTTTGCTTTCTCACCAACAACCACATGAAGTAAAAACATTCTCAAAGTCTTTATTGCAAGTGAACTTTGTTGTGATGCACTTTGCATTCCCACTGTTCCATGTGCATTTTGCCTTTGTTAGAAGTCAGAGAAATAACTGCAGAACTACGGATATTGGCAACTGCACATGTAACAATGCCATGAAGAGATAACTAGTTGGCCACCCCTGTACTAGTATCTGAGCCAGTCCTGAGCATGAACAACTAAGCAAAGCTGTATTGCACCACACATCATGAATATATGTAATACACATTAATACACTCATCTATGGTGCTCATAAATACAATAAATCAGACACTAGAAAACAATGAACTTAGGTTCACAACACTTTCTTTTGGGAAAGAAGCCCTTCCTTGTGGGATTCAATCCAGCAAGCAGTTGAGTAATCTTAACTCCTATTAATATGAAACAAAACAGCAGTCATGTAGCACTTTAAAGATTAACAAAATGACTTATCAGGTGATAAGCTTTTGTGGGACAGACCCACTTCTTGGCTGCTCAGGGCCCTGATTAGGTGTTCACCACCTTGCAGGACTGGGCCAAGAGATGCTATTTTTCAGAGGGATGAAGTTTCTGAATTCTAGCTCTTTCGTGCAAATTTAGCAATTTCTTTCCCTCTGCACAAGGGTCCTTCCCAAACTCCTAACAGAGATGGACCATTTATTTTAAGTCTAATAGCATATCCTTAAAGTAAAGTAGGCAGCTGTTCTATTTGTCAGATTACCAGAAAATATTATGGATATATTTTTACTGCACTGAATAAATTCATCAGCTATGCTATTTTATACAATGCAAGATCACTTTAAACTGAGAAAAAACATTAGCACAGGTTGAACCTCTCTAGCATGGCACTCTCTCATTTGGCAACATCTGTAATCCAGCATGATTTTAATTAGCCAGATGACCACTTTTCATGGATAGGGCCAAGTTTCTCATGGTCTTAAAGTTTGTTTACAGCCATCAGTCCTGGCTCTCAGTGTTCTGTACTGTTATTTAGCTGTAATTTACCCCTAAAAGTCTTCTAAGAGCTCAGTAAAGAGTGGAAGTGTTGGTAATGCTGCTGGACAATACTGACGTCCTGTGATCTGGGAAATTCTCTTTCAGCACTGGTCAGATCCTGAGGAAGCCAGACTAGAGAGGTTCAACCTGTAGCAATTCACCTTAAGAAAAATCTTTTGTCAAAAGCCTTTAGTAAGTTTTACTTGCCATGGAAACAATTTTTGTTTCTAAATCCAGCACTTTAATTTGGTGGTTATTTGTGTCAGCAACATAGAGCAGACGACCATTCTCTTCAACACATAATCCTCCTGGTTCATTGAAAGCTGACTGCATAAGGCAGGAACCAACAACATTACTTGCTTCTCCTGTGCCTGCCAGTGTAGCACAATTCTTCATTTTAGGATCTATAAACTTAATCTGGGGGGGAAAAAGAAATTCTGAAAAGTCAGATTTATAACAAATTATTGTGGCTAGTATTTTCAGTTGTTACCCTGGTTGAGTGCCCAAATTAACACACCACAAGAAAGAGATTTGCTGTGGGAAGATGCCTAACACTTTGGAAAACAAGGCACTTTCAGGTATATCAGGTTTGGTACCTAAAACCAGGGGAATGCAAATTCACTAGTCAGTTCTGAAATTACTGGCCAATTTCCCTGCTCCTGAAAATAAAGCTAGAAATACATTTGCAGGAAAAAAAGAGATAGTAAAGAAGTTAATCATAATTTTTCTAGAACAGGCAATGTAACCAACATTAAAGGTAACCAAACTCATATCTTTATGATTCTATGCTACTTTTAAATTAATGAGACTTAACTACAGTATTAACTTATAATGTATCTGTGCAGCCACATACTCTCTAGGAAGAAGTTTGTTAAAAAGCAACAATAATTATTAAATGGATCTCTATTTTGAACCTGCACATGCCTCTACTGCATAAATTCACAATGCTAATCTTATTTTGTGAGATTAGTTTACACGCAGATGGGGATAGTGCATAAAGCGGTAAATGTGTAGGAAAATTGGAGATATTTGGTTTTATTCCCTCCCCCTCCCCTTTTTCAAATGTCACTTACTTCTTAGGCCGACAAACCTGCCAAGTTTTCTACACATGCTTAAGTTTTACAGCCTGCAAGTAGTCCCACTGAGTTCATCGGGATTAATGAGAGGTTAAAAACATGCTAAGACCTTACAGGACTGGAGACACTTGGACTGTTAGGTCTTTGGAGCGCGGACTGTCTCTATATACTTTTATAGTACCTTGCACAGTAGGGCTTATGCATGGTAATGTAATATGAATACTAAACAAGAGTAAAAACACTGAATAATAAAAAACCTCTTCCTTCTCATTCTATTAGTTTTGTGTATCATGAAATAAAAAAAACAATTGACAAGGTTTGGTTTGAATGGAAAAGCATTTGAATGTTTGTGCCAGAAATGTACAATGTGATTTTAAAATTATTTTTAATATTATTGGAACAAATACCCCAATCAGGAGCTGTACAAACTCAATATCTATTTTATGTTCATGTATTTAAATTTAACAAACAACATTAAGAAAAAATGAAGGACTCTGCATCTTAAGATAAGTTTAAATATTGCTTTTTAACTCTCTTCCCAGTCTAATATAAATGTGTTCTTAACAAAAAAAAGATACAGAACTTGAGACTAGATAAAAAACAAGGGCTAATATTACACCTGTAACTCATAACATTCAGTATTTAATGTTTGTTGCTGTTTTTATTTCCTTTTATAAAATTTACAACACTGACTTAATCATATTATGTTGTTTTAATTGATTCAGTAAATATTTAAAAACATCATAAAATAATCAGTTTACCAGCAACATAAAACAGCAAATGCAACTCCAGCCTTGCAGATAATTAAGATATAGGATAATAAAAACTATACAAACATATGCCACTTCAAGCATCTGTATTTTCATTATCACAATTGAAAATGAAAAAAATTATTTTTCTGAGAAGTTTTGAGCTGGATAACAGAATTCACTGGTTAAGTGGCATGTCATCTAATTCTATGTAAGAGACGGTGAGGACTGACTGAGCTTATTTAATCACAGGGTTGTCAAGTTCCTTCCAACTTTCAGCTTTTCAATCGGAGCCTGGGGAATTAGTTGTTTTCCCCTGAAGCTTGAGTTTAGCTATTTATTACTGCAAGATTGAAGCCTGGCATAAGTATGGCATAATTTATGGCATAATTCAAAGTGCTTTGTCATGAGTGAACTAAATGTATGCCCTAAATGTAGAAAACAACAAACTAGTTAGCTAAGAATTATAGTCCTGTGCTGTTCTTTCAATTTCCTGGGCCAGCAATGTAATAAACTACAAAAGAGATGTTTGAATGGGTTACGTAATCATGAAATTTCTGCCACATAATTCAAAATTTGGTGGGTATTTGTACTGTTTTTAATACATGCTAATATCTGGTAATACATAACATCTGGTATCCCACTTGCTTCTTTTGTTAACCTCCCCTGGTTCCCTGATTGACATCCCCCCTTTCTGGTCTTCATTCAGTGCTCTCTCTCACTCTCTTTCACCATTTCAGGTATTCCTAAGACATCTATCAATGTAGTATCTACACCTGATGTTGCTGAATGGCATGCTTCCCTTACTTATACAATATGAAGCCTGCACATGACTTTTAAACAGTTTTTAAAATGAACAAATACATCCACTTTGGTTTTAAAGTACTGAAGGAAAATAAATCCTAAACATTTACCTAATTATTTTATAGACTCTTTTACTTAAAAATCTACTATTGCATAATGGAGAATTACATTAGATACTTAACTTTTCATCTTAAGTGAAAAAAAAAAAAACATGTAATTTAAGGAATAATTTACTTCTATTTAAGTGATTATTTTATTATGAAACACTAAGACTAAAAAACTTTAACACGCTTCAAGGAAATTTAGGATTAAAGGCTCATCATGAAAATAAGTGCTGGATTCAGCAGTGCTTGCTAACTTGAGTAACAGTTTCTTATGCTTAATTATTATTATTATTTTTAATTTAAGGGTATAACTGTTCATGCTAAATAAGTGTCTGAAGTGCTGTGGTAGCTGTATTGGTCCCAGGATATGAGACAAGGTGGGTGAGGTGACATCTTTGTTTGCTGGTGTCTAAACTTGAAACTGGTGTCTTTCGCCAACAGAGGTCAGTCCAAAAATTACCCTTCTTAAATTTACTCTGTTTTGTATGGAAGACATTAATAATTATAACTATAGAGGAAGATTCTTGATGAAAAGTTTCAGCTCTTGCATGTGAAAAAAATAAAAATTCTTCAAATTACAATAGAAATTTTAATGAGAATTAAGTATCAGAGGGGTAGTCGTGGTAGTCTCTATCCGCAAAAACAATGAGAAGTCTTGTGGCACCTTAAAGACTAACAGATTTTTTGGAGCATAAGCTTTCATGGGCAAAGACCTACATCTGATGAAGTGGGTCTTTGCTCTCAAAAACTTATTCTCCAAAAAATCTGTCAGTCAATGAGAATTAAATAATTTAATAGAAAATTTTTCCAAAGTATAATCCAATTTAGCTGTTAAAGAACCAAACCTCCTACTGAAGAAAATTAGTTTTATGTATCAAATATGATAGCTTCAAAATTCTTCTAGCGAGCATTCAATCACTTTAAATCTAAACATGAAAGTGTTTTACATACCAGATGAAATACTTGCCCTAATGAAGTCAACAGCAAAACATCCACTGACTTCATTAAAACCAGGTTTTCACCCTTTGTTAACCCTTCTTGAAAGAGCTTTCGGGTTAGTCTATGCTAGAAAAGATTTACTGATATAGCTAGCTATGATAGCAAACCATCGTCTTATACACATAGTTTATACCATCAAAAAAGTTCTCTTGACAATACTGTTTATGATGATTCCCTGAGCAAAATATGCTATGCAAAAAAAAGCACTTTTATGAATTTTATAAATATTAATATACCTACAATCTAAATACTATTCAAATACCTTAATATTTTTGATCCAGACAAGTTCATATTAAATTTTAGAAGGAAAAATATCACTAGCTTCAAAATTTTTTCACAGAACAGTTTGGGAAACGCTTGCCTAGATAAAAGCCCAAGATCAAAAGTAAGGGGGGAAAAAGCAGTATGTCATTTATGTCCTTTAGATCTGCCAAACACAATTTTATGTTACTGAATTATACAGACACTCTTTTGATGCTACCCAAATCTGCTACTGGTGGTGAAATGAATGATATAAGTACAGGTTTACTTAATATATCATACCAACTTACCTTATGATTATAGGAATCTGCTACATAAAGCAGTTTCCTTTTCTTGTCCCACGTTACACCAAGGGGATGCTGCAGCTTTGCATTTATTCCTGCTTCGTCAACATCACCAAAGGCAAATAAATTCTAAAAGAGTGCATTAAATTTGTGCAATTAGCTGGATACGCAATGTTGACATAAGGCAGTAGACAGTACAAATCACTGTAATTAAACAGAAATTAACTGGCTATTTTTAAAAAAAATGAACTCATGGGAACAGGAGCACTTAAGGAACTGGATATGGATGTGGCGCCTTTTCTTTCCAGACAATAAATGCGAATTCAGCCCATTTCACTAGGAATCAAAACCTACTGAATAACTATGTACGGCACTGTATTTTGTGAATGTGTTGGTCAGTCCAATTCTTGTTGGCCAGAAATCTGAATTACAGAACTTATGTTGGCACACTAAACAGTGAAATTAAGAAATGTAAGAACCTGGAGACAGAACTACCGTCTTGCCCATGAAAGCAGTTCCTCTAGGTCAGGCTTGAGGAAGAATGGTAGGGGCATGCAGGTAAGTTTGAAGCTGCATGTTAGTCTATTACCAGTGGATCTCTCTCTCCTCCCACAATATGTTTCACTGCTCCATCTTTCAAGGAGATTGTTCGCACGGTGCTGCTCTCACTGTCTGCTACGAAAATACAGTTCCAGGGTTCTTCAGAAGCCAGAGAAAGACCTGAAGGCTGGGCAAAGCCTGCCTTATGGGGGTACGCATTGTTTCGGTTCTCTTCATTCCCACTCCCAGCAAACCGAAGACAGGTTCCTTTCTTTAAATCACTAAGAAAAATAACAAGGGCCCAGGTTCAAAGACAAGTCTGAAACAGTTCAGATAGAATTCTTATAGTTTACATTTTGTAAATATAGTTACCAGAATAATGGTGCCACAGAGCACAGTAGATTATTTGAACTGCTTTTATTTTAACTTGTATTTTAACTTGGTTTATAATTAATATTTAAACTATTTAGCTTAATGCAAAGTCTATCTATCCATCCACCTATCTCTGTTTTTCTAGTGTTTTCCAGGAGTATAAGTCTCCTTCAAGTTGTAAGGCGCTTGTTCATCAATAGCTAAATAGCCAAGTTCTAATGTCTATTATTACAGTGGCGTACCTTCCTTTTGGGAGTTTTCCAGATTCCAGCATGAGGGCCCAGACTTGATGAGTACCTGCCATGGCTATCCACAGAATATTATCTTCATTGGTCCCTGAAACTTCACCAAACATGAATATGAATATAGTAGAATGGACCTGGGGCAATACTAGCAAAAAGGAAATATTTCTTGTCACAAAAATTTGACAAATTATTTTTAGTTAGCTGGTACTTTTACTAGGGGAGGAAAATCTGTACTCTTTAGTATTAGCTGAAGATACCACTTCTGCTAGGAAATGCAGTCAGCAAGCATTCTGATAGTGGATATACATTTTACTCAATTACTGACGCTGAAAAACAAGCCCGTTATATTGGCAAAGATATTGAAGACCCAAAGTAGTTGGAAAATTGGAAGTGTTCTTCAAATACTACTTTTTGCAGGATTTAGGAGATAAACAGTGAAGAGTTTAGTTTCTCACTTACATTATATATTCATTATTAATACATTTAGCTTGGCTTTAAAACGTAAGACCTCGATTTTGAAACATACACACAACCTTACGTTTATTACCATGAGCAGTCTCATTCAAAATGAATGGGATTATCCATGGTAGTCAAGGATCAGGGCCAACAGAGTGTGGTGATGTCAGAAATGCTCATCGATACTGGAGACTGAAAATTTGAATATAAAAGAGAGTTCAGCAGCCTCTCTTTCCAAAGTAGTGTGAAAATTCCTCTCCAGTCCTGGGACTTATCCTTGCAACAAAGCCCACTGCCAGCTTGGTCCACACATCTATTCCGGGGATACCATCACTGGACCTAATCAAGTTAGTCACAGAATCACGGGCACATTCTCATGTTCCTCAACTAACATCATATATGCCATCATGTGCCAACAATGCCCAGATGCTTTGTATATTGGACAGACTTCAAACTCTTAGACAAAGAGTTAATGGGCACAAAACAGACATAAAAACACTCCTGACCCACAAACCGGTCACCTGACATTTTAATGGAGTGGCACACTCTGTTAATGACTTAAGAGTTTGCATCTTACTGAAGAGGGAACATTGCTGAGCAACTACTGATTCTTTTAAAAAGCTTGGTTGCTGCATAATACAATGTTCAACCTCTATTTTTGCCTAAAAATATTTTAATGATGCTTTTGTATGGATAAGCATACTGTGGGGAAAAAGAGAAAGATTTCTAATACCTAGAGTCAAATATGGTAGATTGAAAAGGACCTGTCAGATCTCTTATCCCAGTAATTCAGGGCAGGCTACCTTAACACTATGCTTCAGCTTCTACATATGAAAAATGCGTCAGAGTCCATATAAAACAGGAATGCGAATGTTCTGGGTCAGTATAGGGGCTCTTTTGCATATTTGGCTTAATCTAATTCTTGACTGCTCCCCCCTTCTACCCCTCTACTCTCTGATTTGCTCACCTTGATAATTTTTTTTCTGATTTGTCAACCTTGATTACTATTTTTGGTTCTCTGTGCTTTAAATATTATTGAGTCTGTTCTGGTATGGCTATGGTCTGAAGAAGTGGGTCTGTCTCATGAAAGCTCACCTAATAAATTATTTTGCTAGTCTTTAAAGTGCTACTTTACTGCTTTTTTGTTTTGATAGTATATAGACTAGCATGGCTTTCTCTCTGTTACTAATATAAAACTTAATTATGGTCTGTGAAGTGATAGAGAAGGTGCTACATTGCATTACTAAATACGCACTTTTATGCTCTCTTGAACCACAGCATGACTACATGTAAAGTATCCAATCACAGGTTCCGGAGAACACAGCAGGCAGCGATTTAGAGTGAGTCTGGTTAGAGAGGGTTAGATTTTTGGCTTTGGAACAAGTCCTGTATATGGGGTGGCATGTAGCCGTGCCACCACAGAAGCAGCATAAAGAACAAACTGAGCCTCTAGGGAAAGGTACAATTTGCAGCTGGCTACACTCCGAATGCTAGCTCTGATGTATTAGCTGGGTAATTGGTGTGGGATCAAAAGCTCCATCCCTTCCCATTCTCCTCCTCCATGAAGCATGCATGGAAGAATATCGGATACAGAATATCCTCTTACTTTACTACTGCACTCCTAAGCCTGTGGTCTAAGGAGCCTTCATGAAGTCGTAAGGGGTTCTTACCCCCGCCCCACATCCCCAGTCTCTGTCCTCTTGCATATGGGATTCTAGTTTAATTCACTGACTATCCAGCAATAACTGGTAAATATCTAAATCACTGTTCTGACTAATGAAACTGGAAGAGAAGCCAGGAAAATGTAAAAATATACTACTTGAAATAAGGACAGCAATCATGCAGCACAGAGTATATTTTAATTCTTGCTTTCCATTATTTTATTTAGTATAATCACACAATAGATATATAGCAAATCTTTAAACCAATAGATATATTCCTTAACCTTCTCCTAAGGAAGAGTTCTTCCACAAATAATTTGTAAATAGCATTTTAGAAAAATTTCAAAATTATGTACTTTGTACTGTCTGTATATATCTTCAGTTTGAAAAACAGTACATTCTGATTGACCATGACTAAAAACTTATCATTAGACTTTTGCCCTGGAACAAACCTATTAGAACACAAATAATCAGCTATACTAGTACTTTTCATTATCTCCTTTGCCACTACTTAGTGTGTGTGTGTTTTAAAGGCTATCTTTAGGTCATATCCCAGCTTCTTCTGATGGATCCAACTGTAAAGTTATAAACGAACACTTAGAGCATTAGTCTTAATTTACAGTAATTTTATTTGTACAAGAGAAATTGGTGTAAAACCAAAGTAAAATTAAGCAAACAGAAATTTAAAATATGGTGTCACCCTCTCAACGTGTGCAGATAAATAACAAATTTCCATGCTAAGAGATGTTATTTGGGAAATATAATAGCCTCATTATTTTCTACCTGGGAAGAAGTCAAAGGGAGCATGGTTAATTCTTACAATCTGTCTGATACATCTAAAGATTTTAAATATTTTCTGAAAAGAATCAAATGCTGATCCCTCTTCTTTTCTATTTTAAAACAGATTAGAAATTTGATATATTTGCAGTCCAGTACAGATAATCCATTCAAAATCACCAGCTCAAAAAGACGACAATTTATCATTAGCTCACATGAGATTCTGACGAAATACGCTACAGAACGGTGCATTAGTAACTGCTCACATTTACAGTAATTTTATTATTCTATACAGAATACAATATGGCATAAATTTTCAAAAGTGAGTCACTGTTGTGGCAACTCAAATTCGGTATTGACAATCATGAGTCACTTTTGTAAACTTAGTTTTTTATTGTACATTTATGTGTGCAAATTACCCTGTAGGACCTCAAAGTATTTTATAAATTATTCAGTTTCAGCTTCATCCAGCATGTTTCCAGGTGGAAGGTAGCAGCTGTTTCAACATAAGTAACATAACTGAAACTATTTAAAGGACCAGATGAAGCTCACTTTATTTGAGTGTAAATGCAGGGAAGGATTTTGATAAACAATGTAATCACCCAAAGCAGAATTTACCCATAAAATCAGGTTAAAAATTCTAGGCCAACTATTTCCCAAATTGCCATAGGATCTTTTAGGGTTAAAAGTGTCAGTACCTGTAATTTACATCTCAGATTTAACATAAGATCTCTAAAAGTACAGAGGGCCATTGGTTCAAAACGAACTAAGAGGTGAGAATGCTACATACTAAGGCCTTGATACTGCACAAAATTACATACCTATAACTCTATGCAACGTTTTAAGGATATTCACATGAGCACAGCTATTTACAGGATGAAACATTAGCACAAAAACATCCAGGTCACCCATACATGCCTTAAGTTTCCTTTACGCTACTGTCACTGACTTAGCCTAATTCTGCTTACATACTAAGAACTGAAAAGTCCACAGCCCCAAGTACAATATATAAAACAGGAATGCAAAAGTTTACCTCAGGCAGGCAACCTGGTAGGTGAAAACACACACTCAGATTACCATTTTAAAAGTTGCACGAAGGGAAGTAAACTTTTAACCAAGTGTTTGAAGAACAACTTGGACATCACCACAGAGACATATGAAAAATGGAAAAACCCAAGTTAAAAAAACGAGGTGTTGAAATCATGGACAACATAGGTATTATCTCATCAAGGTAGAGACTTGTGATTACTAGATAACAGCTTGATGTTCAAGAATGATGAGTATGCGAAGATGCATTTTTAGAAGCACTCAGGATCTTAAAAGTCCCTATAGATTTCAATAAATCCTTATGAAAATCCAACCTCTAAATTCTAATATGGTTCAAATACAGGCATTCTATTAATGGAAATTCAAGATAGTGTAAAGATACTAAAATCTAAACTTTCTTTTCAAATTATGTGTCTGTAGAGCACACTGGAAGTGCTGCAGACAACAACTATAAAGATTTTAAGTTTTATTAAATATACAAAATATCAGTATAGAGAAACACCCTTCTCTCCCCAAAGAATGAAGAAGGAAGAGTTATGAAAATACTCCACAACTGCAGTCATGCAAGTCAAGCACTTCTTTCCAACACAACTACTAGAACAACAAAAGGAAGCAGATTTGGCAACAGAACAAATGGTTTGGATTATGGAAAACAAGAAAAGACCTCTAATCTCAATATTACCACAGAAAAGCAAAACAATTAACATCTGTAGTAGCATATCCGTGGGTATTTTTAAAAGTAAGTCGGTTTGTTTGTTTCACAGTGCCTGATGATAGATATATTACAAAAGTTTATTCTTCTTCCATGAATGACAGAAAGTGTGCTAATTTGAAGAGGAAGCAATTTAGAAAAAACAGTAATATCAGGAGAGTACACAGAAAGAAGACACTGACAAAAGCAGGATGGAAACCAAATGTTGAACGGGCTTGTCTACACTACCACCTTCCTTCGAAGGAAGGATGGTAATTAGGGTGTTGGGAGTTTACTAATGAAATGCTGACATGCAAAGGCAGAACTTCATTAAGCAAACTCCCCCCCGTGGCAACTTCGAAGTTTTAAACTTCAAAGTACCGGCATGCGTCTAGCTGCGGCTCACCCGCCGGTACTTCCAAGTGCCAGGGCAACTGAGGAGTAAGGAGACTTCGAAGTACTGGCGGGTGAGCCGTGGCTAGATGTAATAATCACCCAATAAAAGAACAAAGTAATACTTTTCCATTTACTCAACCGAACACTACATTTAAATCAATTTTAGAAGGCTGTTGTAAATTCAGTGTAGCTTCTCCGCATTTGGTATGCATAGTTTTTATCTTTTGTGCTGCTTGTAGCAAAGCACACGTTTCTCTTGTGAATGGGATACACGTGTTAAGGATCCACTAACAAATTATAGCTTTTGATTCATTATTTCATGCTAGAGCATTTGTCTTGCAAAATAAAAAAAAGTATACAACACATTTTCAAAGTGCACCTTCCCCCAGGCAGTTCTCCACTTTACTTCTTGAGTTTCCATGACCCTGTATTTTCATCTTCTTTATAACCTTACTGTTACGGGTATATGGTCCAGATCTTGCAAAAACTCATGCACTTATTCTAACTTAAGCATGTAGTACTTTTGACTAATCACTAAAGTTAAGCACACATACATGTGATTGCCGGATCAGTGGGTTTGTATCATAACCACAATTTTTTCCAGAGAGGAGAACTGGAAAGGATTTACTTTAACACTCATCAACAAATATCTGTCACATTCCCAGGACTACAGCAAATTTCCAACCTCCTCTATCCTGGGCCTGCATGCCTACTTCCAGCCTGGAGATAAAGAGGCTGGGAATCAAAGCCACGTCTCTTGGATGGCAGCACTGTTTCCTAGATGGACTGAAGATTGAAAATATTTTCCCATCTACTAATTTTATCTTTATGAATGTGTAGGGTAGAAATCCGTCAGCATACACATCCATTGCCAACATACCAGAGACAAGAAAGAATAACTTTCATGGAACATATCACACTCCCTTTTAAGTATATGTGGATAGGCACAGTGGGTAAAACACTGGCCCCCCTGAAGTCACCAGGAGTTTGGCTTTGACTTCAAGAGGGCCAGGATGTCACCCACCTAGAAAACAGTGGATTATTTTAGATCAGTCCCTCAGCCAGATTCAGAGCCAGAGAGAGTGAATCTAAGAAAGATGGCCATAGCTTGAGTTCACCTTATTAGCTCAGTATACTCTTTCATATCGAGCAGCCCTGGGACTGGGACGCTGCTGGATATGCAAATATGTTGGATAATAGACATGTATACCTAGCAGCACAGAACACTAAAGAAAAACAAAAAAAGAAATAAGAAAAATGTGTGCAGAGTACTTTATTTACTGACAACGGCAGTATTATACAGTAGTCCCTCGAGTTACGCAAGGGTGGTGGTCCCATGCACCTTCGCATTTCACTGGGGGGGGGGGACATGTGGCTTTTTTCCCTGGTGGAATGCATGTTCTGCAGCCAGGGAAGCAGCAGGAGCACCTGGAGCTCCTTTGGAAAAGTAAGTTCTGGGGTTGCGGGGGTCAAGCCTGGCGTTGGGCTGGAGCTGTGGGAGGGGGCTGGGGGGTTAGGGCTATGGGGGGGCAAGGGGATGGAGTTGAGCTGGAGCTGTGTGCTGGGGGTTTGAACTGGGGCAGGAGGGTTGAGCTAGAGCTGCATGCAGTGGGGGGTAACTGAACCAGGGCAGAGGGGAGTCGGGGGGGGGGGTTGAACTAGGGCAGGAGGGTTGAGCCAGAGCCACATGTGGGTTGGTGAGCTGGGCCATGGGGGGTTTGAACTGGGGCTGGTGGGGCAGGGGTTGAACCAGGGCCGAGTCAGAGGGGTCATGAGCTCGAACTGTGCACAGGTGCCAGGCTGCAAAGAGTTTGAACGAGAGCCGTGTGTGTGTGTGTGGTGGGGGGTGTTGGACTGGGGCTGCACGGGGCTAGGGGGCTTGAACCGGGGCCGCAAGGGGCCAGGGCTTGAGCCAGGGCTAGAGGGAGCAGGATTAAGAATTGCGGATGATAGAATGTCAGAGCTGAAAGAGTTTACTGTAGATGGGGACTGCCCTTTTTGATATTTTCTTGTATCTTTAGGGAGTTAAAGTTCCTGTGCTTTATTGAATTATAAAATACCAAAATCACGTACAGTGTTTTATCCTGCAAAAACCAGTGCGTGTGAGTGAAACAGCACAGTTCTTGGAATGTTTTTCATTAATTAACTGCAACTGAAGACACAGCATGGCACTTAGCTGCCCCCATTATGTGTAAAATATAATTAATTTCCTTAAATTTCATGGTGAAGTATGTTTACACATCTCTACAGGTGTGCATGGCCCTCTGGAGGGAGAAAAAAAAAAAGGTAGGACAAATCCTTAACCTGATGAACTTTCAAGAAACTTAGATATAAAACTTCAAGGAATGTCGAATCGTCGAGGTAAATGTGTGGTTGCGTAGGTGGTGTAGCAGAGTAGGATTTGGCTTCCTTGACCATGGGATTCTTTTTCAGGAACAAGGACTACTAGGAAGAGATGGAATCCGCCTAATGAAGGAAGGAAGAGCACCTTTGCAGGCAGGCTTGCAAACCTAGCGAGGAGGACTTTTTAGTGAGGAGTCTTCTGCTGTTTTCCAGGATCATCTGAACCTGCGGTGGGCACAGGAGCTCCAGGTCTGTCAGCCAACCAGGTACCATGTGTGCAGATGGAGATGGTTGATGGCTGGGTAGCAAATCGAGCTGTTCGGAGTGAAGAGCAACGGAATGGGAGGGAAGCGATGAGGGAGATGCCTGGAGAGAAGCAGCAGGTTGGAGAACCAGGTTTGTCTGGTCCATTTGGGTGCTAGTAGGATGACCCAAGCTCCATCCCACTTTATCTTGGCTATCACCCTCTGACTGAGGGGTATCAGTGGGAATGCATACATTAAAGGTGCATTCCATGTGATGTTGAATGCATTCTCTAGAGAGTTGCAGCCTAATCCAAATCTGGAGCAAAATGGGGGCAGAGAGTGTTTGCAGCTGTGGCAAACAGGTTTATCATTGGGAAACCCCACTTGCGGAAAAAGGACTTGTTGATTTCCCACCTGTGGTCTGTTGAGAAAATGCAACTGAGATTGTCTGCCAATATGTTGTTCTTGCCTGGGATGTAAGCAGCAACAATGTGGATTTGCCAGGGGATAGACCACTCCCAGAGCAGTATGGGGGAAGGGATAGCTCAGTGGTTTGAGCATTGGCCCTCTAAACCCAGGCTTGTGAGCTCAGTCCTTGAGGGGGCCGTTTAGGGATCTGGGGCAAATAGAAATAAAAGCGGGGGGAGGGATGGTACTTGGTCCTGCCAAGGGGGCAGGGGACTGGACTCAACAACCTCCCGCGGTCCCTTCCAGCTCTACAAGATGTGTATCTCCATACAGCCTTACTGCTTCCTGGCAGAGTTGTTTCGTAGGTACTCCGCCCTGCTTGTTTATATAATGCACGGCTGTCATATGGCCTGTTAGTATGCGTACTGTAGTGTTGGAGATCTGGGTGGAGAAATGCATGCATGCATGCATACTGAACTGCTCTCAACTCTAGGAGATTGATGTGTTGCAGTTGTTGCTTGGGGACCATGTATCCTGGACTACTTGGTCCCCAAGATGAGCATCCCATGGGGAGGCATCTGATGTGACTGTGCATGGGGGAGAGGGTCCCTGGAAAGGCACCCCTATGCACACATTGCTGGGTTGTGTCCACCAGGTGAGGTAGCTCCTGACCTTGGCTGGGATGCTCAGTGGGTGTAGTTGGGACCTGAATACCACTCTGACCCATGCCTGCATGGGTCTAATTCGTAAATGTGTACGTAGCACTACCTGGGGTGTATGGGGTGTACAGGGAGGGGTAGTACCTCTGCTGGAGGGACTTGTCATACCCCTTCAGGGGTAGTCCGTCCACTTTGGTCCCCTGCCTGTCACTCAGCTCTCACTTGTGGCTCCAGGTAGCTGCAGCATGTGCAACGACCGCACCCCGGGCAGCGGCTTCGACAGGCCAGCCAAACCAGGTGAGTGTAACCGATGGGGCTCAAACCCTCGGTGAATTTTCGGATGTGCCTACCCAGCATGTGAAGTCAGTTCCGGCGGACTGGGCAGAAGAGAGAATTTAGATCCAACGGCCAAGAAGGCGGTTCTGTAATGCTTTGTGGAAAGTGAAGGGCTTGACAAGGCACGAAAGACGTCAAGGCCAACCACTGCAACCAAAGAAGTTACCAGTCATGACGATTCTATGTACCACTGGTGCCTGGCTTCCAAGGTCGAGACAGTGGGCTTGCTCCCGTGCAACGGCTCTACCACTTAAAAAGCTTTCATGCATGGGTCCTGTGCAAATCATCATACCATCACATCACCCAAGTCCTGCAGCGATGGGGGAGGGGCAAAGCAACAGGTGGAGGTTACCACTGGGAGTCGTAGTCCCAATCCCACACGTAGGCGGCCTGTGGACAAGTGGTCGTCCAGCTCTGTACCTGGGGCAGCAGAGTTGCCTGGCAGCATCCCAGGCATCTGAACAGTCCTCTTTAGGACAGCACTGCTCACCCTAGCAAGGGAGGGGCCTAGAAAAGGTGGCCTAAAAATTGCCTGCCCTACAACAATAACTGGCCAGCAAGCCTAATAGCCAGTATTTCCGAGGCAAATCTACCTGAAAGTCAATGTGGTTTTCGACCTGGCCGGAGCTGTCAGACAAATACTAGAGAAGTGCACTGAACAGAACATGCACCTGTATGCTGTCTTCATAGACCTGACTAAGGCTTTTGATACCATCAACAGGGAAGCCCTTTGGACCATACTAATATGACTTGGCTGCCCAAGAAAATTTGTCCAGATTTTCCGCCTTTTCTATGACAACATGACAGGTGAAGTACTGTCTGATGGAGCCACATCAGCCCCCTTCAACATCACCAACGGCGTGAAACAAGGATGTGTTCTTGCTCCTGTCTTATTTAACCTGTTCTTTGCATGCGTCCTTAACCATGAAATGAAAGATCTGGACCGAGGTATATACCTGAAATAGTGGCGTGATGGTTCACTTTTTGACCTCCGTTGCCTGAATGCAAAGACTAAGACAGTGCAGAAACTCCTTTCTGAGGCACTCTTTGCTGACCCTAACTGTGCCCTTATGGCTCACATTGAAAACGATCTTCAGCACATTGTCAACAAGATTGCTGAGGCCTTGCAACTTTTTGGACTAACTATCAGCCTCGGAAAGACAGAAGTTCTCCATCAACCTGCACCTGGATCAAATGCTCCTGTCCCGAGTATCTCCATTGACGGCACTCAGCATAAAGTAGGGGAGAACTTTAAATACCTGGGTAGTGTCACATCCAGTGATGGATCACTGGATAATGAGATCAACCCGTTAATATCCAAAGAGAGCCAGGCACTTGGCTGTCTGTGTGTCAAAGTTCTAAACCATCATAACATCCGGATGTCAACAAAACTGCTTGTGTACAGAGCTGCTGTTCTCTCATCTCTTTTGTACAGGTGTGAAACATGGACACTATACAGGCGTCACATCAAGGCAGCTCGAAGCATTCCACATGCGCTTCCTCCGTAACATCATGAAGATCTGCTGGTAAGACAAAGTGCCCAATCTTGAGGTCCTCGAGAGAGCCCAGATGACAAGCATCGAAATGATGATTATGAAGTCACAACTACATTGGATTGGTCATGTCAGCTGCATGGATGCCAACAGAATCCCTCGCCAGCTTCTGTATGGTGAACTCTTCCAGGGCATCTAGCATATAGGTCGTCCACAGAAACACTACAAGGATACCATCAAAGCCAATCTGCAGTACAGCAGTATCAAACCGAGGGACCTTGAGGACGCCACCAGTGACAGAACACAGTGGCATGTAACAGTCAGAAATACCTGCATTGCCTTTGAGGAAGACCACTGCTGGCGTCTACAAGAGGCACGCGAATGAAATCACAGAGCATCAGCAATGCACAACCCACAGAATGCAAACTTCCCATGTACCATCTGCAGCAAAATGTGCACCTCTAGAATTGGCTTATACAGTCACCAGAGGGCACACCATAAGACCAATAACAGATGACCTGCACAGATTTGTCATCATCAGATCGATGGACTACCATTATGTGGCACCATCGATATCACTGCTGCCATGTGACCTAGTAGGCATAGGCATTGTCTGGCAAATATGGTTGGTGAAAGCTGCAGACTGGTGACAAAGTCTTGTATCACCTTCAGCCTGTGTGATGGAAACAAGGCTGTAAAAGTCTAGGAGTGCCCCTATGAATTCGAGTCTTGGGGTCAGTGTAAGGGTGCACTTTTGAAGGTTTATGCACAGGCCTAGGCTGGAGAAAAGAGTCCTGGCGAATGACATTGCTTGCTCGTTCCATGCTTGCGATTGACCCCTTATCAGGCAATCGTCTAGACTAGGAAATATAGTTATCCCTTTGTTCTCAGGAAAGCAGTGACCACTGCCAGGACCTTTCAAAAGATCCTCAGTGCTGTACATTTAAAGTCTGTCTGTGACCATGGCTGTTGTCTGAATGCACCGCACGGGTCCCAATACGGTCAGCTGGGTGGTATAGGTGGGGGTGCCCAGTGCTCTTGCCAGTGTTGTGGCTGAGGTAGATTAGGATGCCTCTGTGTATGTTTCTGAGGAGGAATGTTTTCCTCTGAATCTGAGGAACTGGAAAAACCAAGTGGTGGGGTGCCAGAATAGGAGAGCTTCGGGCTATGTAAAGACCTCTCATTTAGCAGAGAAGTGCCTGGAGTGGAGGTAATAGACAGCTTCTCTGTCGAAGCATAAGGCAGGAATGGTGGTAGGGGTATCGGTACTGGAATGCCCTGCGCTATTGGTAGCGAGAGGAGAGAAGCAGCAGTTGTGGTTGACAGAGTTTTGGCGCGCATCCTCAGTACTGGGTTCTCAGCACTTCTCCCTGCAGGCTCTGGAGAAGTGAAAGCAGACACCGGTGTGCTCTGGTCAATTACCAGCTTAGGCTGCTGAAGATAAGGAGGGTTTGGACTTCTCCTCTCGCCTCTTAGCTGAGGACACCTGGGCTGCCTCCTTAATTGCAGGGAGGGTAGCAGCGAGGTGTTTTGATGCGGTCCCTTGCACTCTAGGGGACGCAGAGCCTGACGAGGCATACAACCTCTTTATGCCTCTGCGGGATTTCCCCCTCTTTGTAGGGCATCCAGAGGCAGAGCCCTGACAGTGCTCTCCACGCCCTGTACACTGCACCTGAGGAGGCAATCCAGTTACTCTGCCAGAGCCAAAACCTGCTCCACAAGCAAGATGCGGAGCTGCTGCTCTCTGGCTCTGCGGGATAGTTTTGAAAGGCTCCTGCAGTGAGAACAGCCTTCAGTTTTGCACTGGTATCCCAAGCACCAGACACAGCGAGAGTGGACATCTGACAGGAGAAATGAGATGGCACAGGCAGAGCACTTTTTAAAGCCTGGGAAACTGGGCATGAGTAAGTGGCTGGCTGCACTTTAAAGTGGAGCTGCCAAACAGCAGGGGCCGTTAAATGAGAAGCCGCTTCAGCCGCTCTCCTTGTCAGTCCTTCTTTGTTTCTTTTTCTTGAAAAAGCTTTCAAAGTCTGAGGACCGCCTCAAAACAGCATGCTGCCACCCTCCCTGCAGTTAAGGGGACAGCCCAGGTGTCCTCACCCAAGAGGCGAGAGAAAGAGTGCGTTGCCCAGAGAGGTAGTGGATTCTCCATCCCCCAAGGTTTTTAAGTCCCAGCTTAACAAGGTCCTGGCTGGGATGACTTAGATGGGGTTGATTGTGCTTGAAGCAGGGGGCTGGACTAGATGACCTCCTGAGGTCCCTTCCAGCCCTACGATTCTATGATGACTGACTCTGTTTAAAGACTCTTCTTCTTATCCTAATTGATTGATTGTCTGTTTGTTTTTCAGGTCTGAGGGAGCTAAAGTAAAATGAGACTGGAGCTAGCGGCAAGAAGAGAAGAACTGAGGTGACAGGCTGCCCACACATGTGCAGTAGCTGTCACAGGGCCCCCGTGGGTGCTCCACCTTAGAGGTGTGTCAGAACTGCTGCACTGACAGGCCGAATATTTTCTTAGCAGTGCCCCTCAGCTGCCCTGCTGTGCTGAAATGGGACTCAGTTTAATTGGTTTCAAGGCGGGATTCCACCTGTCAGCCATTAAACCAATTAAATTGAGTTCCATTTCAGTGCAGAAGGGCAGGGACTGGGAGCTGGAGGAGTGAGCGGTGACAGCGGCGGGAGCCGAATACGGATCCTTAAAGAGTCACATGTGGCTTGAAGCCACCCAGCCAGCTACCCGTAGAAAATCTAATGGCGACCCGTGTTTGGTCCTGACCCAGAGGTTGGGAATCCCTGCTATAGAATAAAATATTTCCATGCTACTTCTGTTCAAAAGACTTTTTCCTAATAAACGGCAGTTTTGTGAAATTAATACACTTTTTTTTTGTGTAGCATATTTCTATCATGTACATGTGTACTACCAGTGGAATCTAAGGCACGCTAATAAACACCCTAAACATAGTCTTACCCCCTAAAAATACTCTTTTAGCTAGATAAAGGACAGTAAACAGAAGCAGTCAATCTTAAAAGCTTTAAGCTTAGAAGCTTAAATTGACTGCTGTAGTTATTAGGAAGTATGCCATGGTATCTGACTACCTGACCACAAACAATTTGTGCCAACTCTGTGCCAAGTCCCTCCTGGATTAGTTTTCTTCCAGATGCCTAAATAGAAAAAATATTGCCTACACAGGAGTTGCTACACTTGCAGGATAAGGGTGGTGAACATAGGCTACGCCTACACTAGAGAGTTCTGTCAACAAAACTTGTGGAGCATCCACACACAAAATGTGTTTTGTTGACAGTCTGTTGACAAAACTCAGCACCTTCGGCAACAGTGTTCTGCCTCTCCGCGATCAGGAATCCTTTTTCAACAGCTTCTGACAACCAAAAATCTATGTAGACACTCAAGAGGGCTCTCAGCTGACAGATGGGGCTTCCAGTTTATCAGGCAGCCCTGTTTGCTGAGCTTTTGGTTGGCCGTTCTGTTGAGAGAGTGGCAGGGGAATCTTGGTGCCCTCTGTCAACAGTGCAGACTGTTCTTTTGACCCACTTGTTTGTGTGGACTTGATCGGTTGGCAGAAGTTTTGCTGGAAGATCTCTTCTGATAGTAACTTCTGCCGAGAGATCACTGTAGTGTAGACGTAGCCTTATAGCATAACTTGTTTTGGGACATGTGAAAGTTTCCATTATATCTATTTATCCTGTCCTCCCTTGAGTTTTATAAGGCTGTTGCACACATTCAGACAATACGTACAACAAGGATATTGGACACTATGAAATCTTTTCAAAACAGTGAAAAGTTTCCTGGCTACTCTACCTGTTCATGACATGACCTTTTGCTGTGACTTTTTTTTTTTGGTAAATAATCTCTTAATAGAAACCTGCTCCAAATACAGCTTCATTTAAATGTGATCCCCATAAAAATTATAGTAGTTTGAAGAAAGTACAAACTTCCAACTAGCTTACTGAAACTCCGGTGTTTTTATAAATAGATTCAAATTGTGTAGCTCAAAACTGAATTTTGGAATCTAAAGCACACAGCTATGTCACTAAATGTGGGTCAGAGGTCTGCTCCTTTCAGCAAGAATGCAGCTATTGAGAACATTTCACTCGTAGATCAACTTTTCATGTATCACTTGCTTTCAACAGTCACTGAATAAAAATAAAAGAGGGCTTAAGAAGTTCCCAGTAATTAATAATACCCATCCACATGAAAACATGGGGTAAAAGCCTACTTCATTTAAGTCGATGGGAGTGATGTCATTGACTTCAATGAGGCCAGGATTTAACCCAAGGGTTTCACTCAAGAATTAAAAAGCAGACAAAGGCAACATTTCAAGGGACTCAGCAATGAAACCAGAGATAAAAGAGGATGTTATCAACCTTAATCATTTGCCTTGTCTTTGTAAAATGTCCCACCTTAAAAAGATATATTTGTTTCACTTTTCTTATGGTGGCTCTGCAGTCACATAACTGCTTGCCTCAATTCTCGCCACTGTAAAATGAGTACATAAAAACTAACGAACCTCACAGGGATACCGGGCACCTGATTTCAAAAAGACACTAAGAGCCTTGATGAAATGTGCACAAAGTGTTTTGCTTTCCCATCACCAATTTTTGTACTTTTAGTGTCTGACTATACACAGTACACCTTCCCTGAAGGTCCTGGTAAATTCATAAAGTACTCATTTTTACACACAGATCATGCTGATGACCCTAGAATAACATTCATTAGTGTACCCATTTCATTCTGTTTTGCTTGTCTGCTCATTTAAATGGTCCATCCCTCTAAATAAAAATTCTGAAGTTTACTAGGATATTCAGACCATTTAGTACACAGCATTTCACGCTTGAATTTAAAAGTCTGCCTCTTGATATATTGCAAAATAACAGCAAGCACACGGAACAAATTTTGTGAAACAGTATACTCAAAAATCCACAGAAATAACGTACGATCATAGAATCATAGAACACTAGAACTGGAAAGGACCTCAAGAAGTCATCAAGTCCAATTCCTTGTCCTCTCAGCAGGACCAAACACCATCTAGACCATCCCTGACAGGTGTCTGTCTAACCTGCTCCAAATATCTTCAGCAATGGAGATTCAACAGCCCCCCTAGGTAATTTATTTCAGTGATAAACCACCCTGACAGTTCAGAAGGTTTTCCTAATGTCTAATCTAAGCCTCCCTTGCTGCAGTTTAAGCCCATTGCTCCTTGTCCTGTCCTCAGAGGTCAAGAAGAAAAATTTTTCTCACTTCTCCTTGTAACCCTCTTTGAAGTACTTGAAAACTGCTATTAGCCGTGTCTACACGTGGACGCTACTTCGAAGTAGCGGCACTAACTTCGAAATAGCGCCCGTCACGGCTACATGCGTCGGGCGCTATTTCGAAGTTAACTTCGACGTTAGGTGGCGAGACGTCGAAGTCGCTAACCCCATGAGGGGATAGGAATAGCGCCCTACTTCGACGTTCAACGTCGAAGTAGGGACCCTGTAGTCGTTGCGCGTCCCGCAACGTCGAAATTGCGGGGTCCTCCATGGTGGCCATCAGCTGAGGGGTTGAGAGACGCTCTCTCCAGCCCCTCAGCTCAATGGTGGCTGCGTGGAGCGGCCCCTTAAAGGTCCCCTCCCCCTCCCTTCCTGTGCAGCAAGCTGAGGGAACGTGCAGGCGGCAGCCCAGACACGCGGCCAGCCTGCATGTCCCTCAGCCATCCAAACCAGCCACCCCACCTGCGATGGCTGCCCGGCAGCCCCCCCAGGGGACCACCCCCCCAAGGGGAGCCAGGGCAGCCAGCCCAGCCAGGAGGGCAGCCAGGCTGGCAAGCGGCAGCGGGGCCCCTCCTGGATGGAGGCCGAGCTGCGGGACCTGCTCGGGCTCTGGAGTGAGGAGGAGGTGCTCCAGGTAATGGGGAGCAAGCGGCGGAATGCGGATGCGTTCGCTCGGCTGGCCGACGGCCTGGCTGCCCGGGGTCACCCTGCCCGCACTCCTGATCACGTCAGGAGTAAGGTGAAGGAGCTGCAGCAGGGTTACTCCTGGGCCCGGGATGCGGCCAGCCGATCTGGGGCCGCCCCCGTCACTTGCCCCTTTTACAGGGAGCTCAGGGACATCCTGGGCCCCCGGCACACCTCCTCCCCTCCGGCCACCCTTGATACTTCAGCCCACGAGCCCCAGCAGGCCCTGCAGCCGGAGTCCGCCCCGGAGGTAAGCCCCGCACCCCGGGGGCCCCCCCCCCGGAGCCCACCCCCGGGACATCGCGGCACGAGGAGGAGGAGGA
Organism: Carettochelys insculpta; assembly: GCF_033958435.1. Lineage (NCBI taxonomy): Eukaryota > Metazoa > Chordata > Testudines > Carettochelyidae > Carettochelys > Carettochelys insculpta. Next base: position 63,708,810 of record NC_134143.1, read on the forward strand.
GGTGGGGGGGGGGCTCCTCCTCCGCAGAATCCAGCCTGCAGATCCTCCTCCTGCCATCCCGGAGCAGCAGCCGGGCCTCCGCCCCCCGGGGATCTCCAGACCGTGGGAGTGGACCGACAGGTATGTACCCGCCTCTGGTGTACACCCCTGGGCTTGAGGGGCGGGGGGTAATACATATGTGTCCAGGGCCCCCCACATGCTCACATGGCCATGGCCCCAAGGGCAGCAAGGCCATGTCCCTCACAGCAGTGCATCAGCCCCTGCCCCCCACGACAGTGCCATGCCCCATCCCCGGGGCAGGGGGGAGCGGAACCTCGAGGGGCCCCCAGGAGGAGGGGGTGGGACACCCCGCAGCAGCAGCAGCAGCAGCAACAGCAGCATGTGATGGAGTGGGGGGAGTGCAAAAGGGAGACTCAGGCTAGATATGAGCAACAAGAGCCGAATAGCTCCCAGGGGCAAAGGATGATTGTGGGGCTGCAGCTGGCAGGTGACACCTCTGCCCTGAACAAAGAGGAGGGAGGAGCCGAGCTGGCTTGGAATTGGCGGGGGAGGGCGGGGGCCACAGGTAGAGGCTAGGGGAAGGGAGAGCTGGAAGGCAGCCAGCCTGAGGGGGAAAGCTGCATCCCAGAGGGGCACCCCTTGGGGTCTTCTCCCCACGACGGGTTGGAAGGACTGTCTCTTCCGACAGCTGGTGCTGTCACTCCTAGGAGAAACTGGGCATCTGTGGCCTAAGAAACCTCTCCTGCTGTCAGACCCTGCGGAGTGAAGTGAGAGTCGCTCCCACCAGGGGACGGGGTGCAGTGCAGGGGGACCCCTGAACCCCATCCATCACAGCATCTCCTCCCGGGGACGGGGATGGGGAACCTGCACCACAGGGCTGGGGGGACAAAGGCCATGGCTCGGGGCCCACACTAATGCCTGTCTCCATTCTTCTTCCCCCCCTCCTCTCCTGTGTCCCGCACCTGCACCATCAGAAGGACCGGAAGAGAGCGCCGGCGAGGCATCAGTGGTCCCGAAGAGCCCTCCGGGGCCATCGCTCCAGGCAAGCCCCTCGGCCGAGGACCGACCGGCCCCACGGCAGGCTAGACAGCGGACCCCGCGCCACCAACAGCCGATGGCGACGGACCCTCAGCTGCTGGCCATCCACCGACGGCAGCTGGAGGTCGCGGAGCAGCACCTGCAGCTGCAGGAGCGGGCGCTGGCCTGGCGCCAAGAGGCATGGGGGGCCTACATGGAGACTTTCAACCGCCTGGTGGACTACCTGGCCCCCCATGCCGCGCCGGCCTCCGCAGCGCCCGACGTGCCTGCTCCACCCGCCGCACCACCAGCTGCTCCGCCCATCGCCGTCCCGTCCGCCGTCGCCCCGCCACCCACCGCCGAGGGACCCCTGGAGCCGGCTGAGACTCGCCGGGCTTATCTTCCGGTCCGCCCTGCCCCCAGCCAGCCCCGGACAGGGTTGTGGCCGCGGCGGGGCTCCCGGTCGCCCACGCCCAGTGCCGGACTTTACGGGCGAGGGGCCCGGGAGGTGGCCCCCCTGCTTGTATATAGTTGGGACTTATTATTTTGTGCCCCCCGTTTGCCCCGTCCCCTCCATGTAAATAGTTCTCCCCTTTATCCTCCCTGGTTTTCTTTTTATTACTGAGCACACTTTTTTCTTACTATTGTTTTATTTGTACATATTACTTTCGTTCCACACGTTGTATATAGTTTGTTCTTGTTTTATATATTTATAGTTAAAAAAAAAAGTTCTAAAAGAAAAAGCAGTTTAAGTTCAGCCACAAGTGCATGCTGTCATTTGTCCAGGAAAAGTGGGAGGGGGGTGCGGTTGGGTGCTCCATGGTGTGGGCGTCAGGGCAGGAGTGTGGTGGAGGAAGGGGCGGGCAGTGGGGGGCCTGGCAGAGTTCACCCCACGGCCTCATCATCGAAGTGGGCCCGCAGGGCCTCCCGGACCCGGGTCCCTTCGGGGTCCACCTGCCGACTGGGGGCAGCGGGTGGCTGCACGTCGGCCCTGCCGGCCTCCACAGCCCAGCCCTGAAAAAAGGCCTCCCCCTTGCTCTCCACCAAATTGTGCAGGGCGTAGCAGGCACCCACAATCAGGGGGATGTTGTTGGGGCCCGCATCCAGGCAGGTCAGGAGACATCTTCAGCGTCCTTTCAGGCGGCCAAATGAGCGCTCCACCACCTGGCGCGCGTGGTTCAGGCGCTGGTTGAAGCGCTCCTGGCTAGCGGAGAGATGGCCCGTGTACGGGTGCATGAGCCAGGGCCGGAGGGGGTATGCCGCATCTGCGATGACGCAGAGGGGCATGGTGGTGTCCCCCAGAGGGATCTCCCGCTGGGGGATGTAGGTCCCCGCCTCCAGCCGGCGGCACAGGCCCGAGTTCTGGAAAAACTGGGCGTCGTGGGTGCTGCCAGGCCAGCCCACATAAATGTCCTGGAAACGGCCCCGGCTGTCCACCAAGGCCTGGAGGACCACAGAATGGTAGCCCTTGCGATTCATGTATCGTCCTCCACTGTGATGCGGGGCGCGGATGGGGATGTGAGTCCCATCCAGAGCCCCGAAGCAGTTGGGGAAGCCCAGGGTGGCAAAGGCCGCGATGGTGGCAGCTGGGTCCCCCAGCCTCACGAGCCTGTGCAGGAGCATGGCGTTGATGGCACGCACAACCTGCAGGGAAAGCACATGGGACAGCACCAATGAGGGGTAAGCAGGGTGTGCGTGGCCCTGCCTTGCCCTGCCCTCCCCTCCTCTGCCCTGCCCTGCCCTCCTCTGCCCAGGCCCACCTCCCCTGCCCTGCCCTCCCCCCGTGGGTTCTCCTACCTCCATGAGGACAGCCCTGACGGTGGCCTTGCCGACACCAAACTGCTGCTCCACGGATCGGTAGCTGTCGGGAGTGGCCAGCTTCCAGACAGCGATGCCGACCCGTTTCTCCACTGTGAGGGCACGCCACATGGCGGTGTCCTGGTGCCTGAGTGCGGGGGTGAGCCACTGGCACAGCTCCATAAATGTCTGCCGGGTCATCCTGAAGTTCCTGAGCCAGCGGTCGTCGTACCACTCCCCAAGCACCAGCCGCTCCCACCAGTCGGTGCTGGTGGGGTAGCTCCACAGCCGCCGGCGTGTGAGGCGGGGGTGGGGGTGGGGTGCTGCAGGGTTGGGGGTTGAGCCCTGCTGCCCTGGGGGCAGCTCCTCCTCCGGTGTAGCAAGGAGATGCTCAGCTGCCTCCCGCATGGCATGGAGCAGGGCAAGCCCTGCTCCTGCCAGGAGGGCTGGGTGGACCTCTGGCTGCTGCTGCTGCTGCTGCTGGGGGTCCATGACTGCGTCGCCCGGGGTCTGTGTGCCTATGGCTCCTCAGACCGTGTGCTGTGCAAGCTGAGTGTGTCTGGGAGGGGCCCTTTAAGGGAGCGGCTAGCTGTTGCCCCGGAAGTGCTAGTCCGCCCTGTGACCCTGTCTGCAGCTGTGCCTGGCATCCCTATTTCGATGTGTGCTACTTTGGCGTGTAGACGTTCCCTCGCTGCGCCTATTTCGATGTTGGGCTGCGCAACGTCGAAGTTGAACATCGACGTTGCCAGCCCTGGAGGACGTGTAGACGTTAATCATCAAAATAGCCTATTTCGATGTCGCTACATAAGCTATTTCGATGTAGGCTTCACGTGTAGACATAGCCATTATGTCCCCGCTAAGTCTTCTCTTTTCTAAACTAAACAAGCCCAGTTCTTTCAGTCTTCCCTCATAGCTCATGTTCTCTAGACCTTTAATCATTCTTGTTGCTCTTCTCTGGACCTTCTCCAATTTCTCCACATTTTCTTGAAATGTGGTGCACTGATCCCTCACTATATGAGCACAATTGGTTCCCAAATTTCTGATCGTAGGTGAAAACTCATAAGAGCAACACTAAATTCCCATTAGAGTATATGTAAAAGTCTCCAATTTGTTCCAAGTGCTTGTAACTTGACATAAATCAGTCGAGTTTAGGTGCTTTTCTGATGTATTTGAATAGTTTGGCACCAGAAATAGGACGTAGTGTATGTACCTAGAGCAGGGATTCCCAACCTATGGGTTGGGACCCAAACATGGGTCCCATTAGATTTGTTAAAGGTCACCAGCTGGGCATTTCTCAGCTGAATGTGGCTGTCAAAGAAGCCATTTCCAGTTTCTTAACACTGCTGCCTCAGACAGATCAATAGAGATAGCTGCTGGAGATGAGAGCTCGCTCTATCATGAGGGATAGCAATTACCTTATGCCTAGGTGATAAAACATTAATAATTGAGTTAATTGGTTTTAATCACTGTTACCTGCTGGGAGCAGGAGTGCAGGCGGAGCGCCCAGCCTCGCAGCCCCCCTGAAGAGGCTGTGGGAGAAGGGGGGCTGTCTAAGGCTGGGGACATTTAGGCATGAAGCAGGGCCTAAGACTGGGGCAAGTTAGGGGCTGCAGGGAGAGTCTAAGGCTGGGGATGGTTTGGGGCTGCAGGGAGAGTCAAAGGCTGAGGGGCAGTTTAAGGCTGCTCATGGGCTCTAAAGCTGGGGGATGTTTGGGGCTGCTGTGGGGATCTATGGCTGGGGGTGGTTTGGGAGTGTGTGAGGGACAGTTAAAACCTCACTGAGGGTGAGGTCTGCAGGGTGGGCGGGGGGAGGGGGCTAATACAGTAAACCCTCAAGTTACCCCTGCATAACGTGAATTTTCCTGCAAGAAAGCACCATATAAATAGCTTTTAACCAATACTACTGATTTTAAGTTGTTTCTGTTCTCCAGTGCAACAAAAAGGCAATCAAAAATGTTATAGAAGTGTTTTACTCCACACTATAAATTACTTTTTAGAGAAGTATTAATCTCTTAAAACAGCAGACAGATATAAAAAACATGGTTTACTTTAAGCTGCAACCTTTTTCTCTGAGACTTTGAAAAAGGTCAGCACAAGTTATTTTATATTGTAAGGGTCTAGTACAATATATACAGAGTTTAAGCATTTAAGCCTTTTTTGCCTGCCTTTCATACCCTGAATATCATGGCTTTTGGCATACAAAAGGAGACTCTCAACTGTCTCTTGTTTAAAACCCCATGAATTCTGTATATAGATGCTCTGGATAAAATAAGTCTCCTTGTGCACCTGGGGCCTAGTTAAGTTATGCACATCCCAGTTTAGAGGACAGAGCACACAGGAACGTGAAAAATGTGGGCTATAGGTATTCTCCATTCCATACACTATAACACTTAGTAACAGAAGTCAAATGAAACTATTAATATATCACCAACCTTGATTTGCTTATGTGTAATCCCCAACTTGCCTGGAGGTATTTGCTGCATTTGCAAATAAGAGACTGTAGAATCCCACTGGCATTTGGACATGCACAAAAGTGACTTTAGAGAATCTGGTCCTTTATTTCATCAGTCCAAATCCACAACAAAGATATTAATACATCAATTCCCAATGCACAGTAAACATCAGTTCTGCTTACATTCATACAACCGAACATCAGCAAGAGGACAAAATCGCTGCCTGGTGATGAAAACAATGTTTCTGTAACTAGACTAGTGAGCACTTCCTACAAATTATATTTTGTGTATCATTGCTTGAACAAGGAATATATATTCTAACATAACAAATCACATACTTTATTACTATTAAGGTGGAGCAGTTTACAACAACTTGTGCTTCCACAAAAGCTTTAGGTGACATATTTCATCTTACCTCACATTTGAAAATATTCTGATTATAATAGTAATATTTTCCGAACACCATGGCTATGTTTACACTAGCCAAAACCTTCGAAATGGTCATGCAAATGGCCATTTCAAAGTTTACTAATGAAGCGTTGAAATACATATTCAGTGCCTCATTAGCATGTGGGCGGCCGTGGCACTTCAAAATTGATGCGGCTTGCCGCCACGCGGCTCGTCCAGAGGGGGCTCCTTTTCGAAAGGACCCCGGTACTTCAAAGTCCCCTTATTCCCATCTGCTCACAGGAATAAGGGGACTTCGCTGTGTGGCTCGTCCAGACGGGGCTCCTTTTCAAAAGGACCTCACCTACTTCGAAGTCCCCTTATTCCTGTGAGCAGATGGGAATAAGGGGACTTTGAAGTACCGGGGTCCTTTCGAAAAGGAGCCCCGTCTGGACGAGCCATGTGGCGGCAAGCCGCGTCAATTTCTAAGTGCCGCGGCCACCTGCATGCTAATGAGGCGCTGAATAGGTACTTCAGCGCTTCATTAGTAAACTTTGAAATGGCCATTTGCATGGCCATTTCGAAGTTTTTGGCTAGTGTAGACACGGCCCATATAAGATAAATCTGTATGTCCTTTACATACATTCAGTAGCGTAAGTGAATTTAGACTAACATCTAAACATGCAACTATAACCTAAATCAGATACAGGCAACAATGTTTCATGGAGGGCCAGTCTAAGAATTTGGTACTTTAGTCAAGGGCTGCACTCTTCCATGGTATTAATGGGAGAAGAGCAGTATCTGGGATGGAGGTTGGGCACAGAAGAGACCTTGGGGTAAGGGATTGGTGTGCAGGAGGTGGTGTGGTATCTGGGAGGGAGTTTGAGTGAAGGAGGGGGTTGTGACTGGGGCGGAGGAGGGGGGCAGTGTCTGTGAGGGGATCAGAGTTTAGAGGAGTGGTATAAGAGGGACTGCAAAGTTGGGGCAGGAGTGCAGGAGGGGGTGCAGGGAGATGCCAACACATCAGTGATCTGCAACCCGTCCTGGACAAAGATCCTTCACTCTCACACACCTTGGGAGGCAGGCCTGTCCTCGCCTACAGACAACCTGCCAACCTTAAACAAATTCTCACCAGCAACAATAGATCACAACACAGTAACTCTAAACCTGAAACCAATCTCTGCAACAAACCTCGCTGTCAACTCTGCTCACATAGCTACACCAGTGATATCATCAAAGGACCTGACATCAACCATACCATCAGGGGCTCCTTTACCTGCACATCTACTAACATAATATATGTCATCATGTGCCAGCAATGCCCCACTACAATTTACATTGGCCAAACCAGAAAGTCACTGTGTAAAAGAATAAATGGACATAAATCAGAAATCAGGAACGGTAATGTACAGAAAGCTGTGGGAAAACACTTCAATCTCCCTGGACACTCAGTAATAGATTTAAAAGTAGCAGTCCTAAAAAAAAGAAATTTCATAAACCAAATGGAGAGAGAAATCTCTGGGATGCAATTCATTTGCAAATTTGACTCCATCAACCAAGGATTAAAGAGAAACTGGGAGTGACTCGCCCCTTATAAAAGCAGCTTCTATGCCCTGGGTGTTAATATCTCCCCATTACACACTGACAATGAGCCCACATCCTCCTGTCTGATCTGACTTGTTTTTTCCTCTTTTGATACATACTACTGATAGCGGGCCATTTCCACCTTGCTGAATAGACCTTGTCAGCTCTGGCCCTCCCTTTTACTAGGACCCTACTCTTTAAATAGCCCTCTGGACCACCCTCTCCCCAACTCATGCATCTGATGAAGCAGGTCTTGGCCCACGAAAGCTTATGTTCCAAAATATTTGTTAGTCTATAAGGTGCCACAGGACTTCTTGTTGTTCTTGAAGATACAGACTAACATGGCTATCTCTCTGATAAAGAATATATATTATTCTCACAGCAAATAAGTTAACTTAATTGGTTAATAACATAATAAAATAACCCTTATTAATAATGTAGACAGGTTAATGATTAAATCATACAATGTTTTAATATCATGTGTTGCAAAGAGCGTCAGGAGACACACTAAAGCCCCTGCTAAGCATCACTGTTCTTGAGAATATTTATCAAATGTTATAATTGGTACTCAGTGGATGCCAAAGGCCTAAAGAACCCCTCTCTTGTCAAATAGAGATGAACCTTGAGGTCAGGTTTAAGTCAGAATGTCAAGAGAGCAAGCCCTACTGATGTCCCTGCTGTGCCTGTTCCATGGACAGTTAGTTAGAAGACTTCAGTCTCCAGGGCTGTTTCGTTGCCTTTGAGAAGCACTGATTTTTTTTAAGGTAAACAAATAAAGAAGAATTTAAGTCTTGTAAACACACATGCAAATGTACAACACATTGCCAGAACCCAATTCAGTGTGAAAAATCCATATAAGTTCTGAGATAAGAACATTTACAAAATCTGGTATATATAAATATCTGGCATATATATCAAGAATCAACACGTCAAAGCTAAATACCATGTAGTCCTGATTCTCCACTGCCTTTTATTATATGCAGTCATTTATATTTGTGAAATGTGAATGTAAAACGCTATCAAATCAGAAGGGGAAAGGCAGTGGAAAAATCAGGCACTATATTTTTAATGTGTCAGATGCCTAGGCTGTTACACACAGCTTCTATTCTTGTCTCTCTCAAAGAGTCTACCAGTTAATGCCTCATTTAACAATCAAGGCTATATTTTAAAAACCAAACAGCAAACAGATTTGTTTGCATCTGATAGACATAGAGGCTAGTACCATGAAATAAATTATAAGCATCATATATACTTGCCTAGTTGGACACTTCTAAGTGCTCCATTAAGCAACTTAAGTTACAGAAAGAGGTAGACTGCATAGTTTGAGTCTGTGTATATCTGCTTATCTCAGTTCAGGGTGTTGTATGGTCCCATAAAAGATCATACCCATATAATCAGGGCATCTGTCTACTCATTGCATCACCTTCCAAACTAAAGAAGAATGGCAAAACCAGTCAGGATAAAGTTAAGAAAACTCAACCTCCAGCTACACCACACTGCATAAGGCAAGGTATTCCTTTCACAGTGGTGTCTGGACCATCTGCAGGCACCCCTATAAAGCTCTGTGGGCAGAAACCACACAGATAAGAAAGATTATGTAGAACGAATACAGGAGAGGTGAAAAATGTTAATAATACATACAGGTGCAGTTACCTGTCACACTTCCCAATAACCAAGTCCACTGGTGGTACCAATCTCTATCACACAGACTTAAATTCTTTATATTCCCTCTCAGATTGTTCTTCTCTGATAGCTGACCCAATACAAAGACATAGAAAGTTTACTGTCCTGAAAGTATTTATACAAGGTGCAAGTACTTCTAACTGCATACACTAGACTCAGCTCATACCTTTCATATCACACGCTTGTTCGCCTTCACCTTCAAATTAGTACATTATTTTAGAGGATTATTTAGAAGAAATACAGGAGTTTGAAGTCAACTTTTTAAATCAAACAAATGCTGATTCCAAACTGTAAGATGATGTGTAGTATTGGTTTCTAATTGTTATAGATCTTCAAATGGCAATTGTTAAATCATGGGATGTCAAGCTCAAATGTGTATCAGCTGTACTGAGAAACAAAATAAAGTTATGCATCTTTGGGAAAATGAGTTTTTGTCGCATCACTTGTGTAGAGATTTCATTTTTAATCCAGATGGAACAAAAAAGCAGAGTAGCACTTTAAAGACTAACAAAATAATTTTCCCCATCTGGAAAAACAAGTGGATCTACCCCATGAAAGCTCATCACCTAATAAATTATTTTGTTAGTCTTTAAAGTGCTACATGACTGCTTTTTTTGTTTTGGGAGGATACAGACTAACACAGCTACCTCTCTGTAATTCATCTAGATAGTTCATGAAATATCATGCTGAGTAACAGAATCAGAACTGGAAGGGACCTCGGGAGATCACGAAGCCCAGTTCCCGGCACACACACCAGAACCAAGAACCAGCTAGACCATGCCTAACAGGTGTTTGTTTAACCTGCTCTTAGAAATCTACAAGAATGGAGATTCCACAACCACTCTTGGCAATTTATTCCAATGTTTAACCATCCTGACATTTAGGGTTTTTTCTGATGTTCAACCTAAACCTCTCTTGATGCAATTTAAGCCCACTGTTTATTGTCCTATCCTCAGAGGCAGAGGAGAATATTTGTTCTCCCTCCTCTTTCCAACAACCTTGAAAGTTGTTACCAGATCCCCTCTCAGTCTTCTCTTTTCCAGACTACACAAACCCGATTCTTTTGACTGAGCTGACTGAAAGTTGGTAATGGTCTTTCAATCTAGCAATCCTTTTAGTCATGGATCTGTTAATGAACAAAGCAAATCCGAAATTAGTGTCATTTTTATTTCCTGAATCCAAATGTTTACAAGTGGTTAGAGAACTCTGCACGAACTAGAGCAGGAAGGTGCTGCATTAGCCTTCAAAATATACAAACACTTTAAAAGATCCTATTAAATTATAGTTGCTGTCTGAATGATCCTTGTGCCATACATTGGCTTAGCGAAAGTGATCATGACTCCCTCTAGTGTCCAATTCCAGGGACTACTCAGCCTGCTACAATTCACGAGGTTCCAAGGTAGCACAGTCTTATGTTTTTATGCTAAAAATCATATATTTGACCCCTGCAGAAAATTCTGGTATCTGTGTATATGAAACCATAGTTAATTTGGCCTGATTATGAAAACAAATTAATGTTACATCTAAGAATTAAACAACTAGTAACAAAAAAATCTGGCACCCACTCCTACTGATATAAATGTGCAAAACATTAAACTCAATTGGTACAATACCTGAACTCCCAAATATCACGTCCCATGGGGAACTGATGGGCTGCTCCTCTCCTTTTCTTCCACCCTCCTTGTCCATGCCTTGTATTCCAATGCCTGCAACAGTGATTACCATCTCTAATTCAAGGTCAATCTACAAAGAAAAAAGTAGTAACACATACATTGATTTTACAGATGGGGATATTGGTTTTTTCCGCATCTAACTGACAAAGATGTCCAAGGGTATGCCTACATTGAAACAGGAGATGAAGTTTCACACTTGGGTAAATACACGTGTGCTAACTCCCAGAGCTAGTGAACTAAAACAGAAGTATAGCTGTGGTTTTGTGAGGGGTATAACAGGTAACAACTCCAATTCTACATGTAGGGTGTCACATAGGACCACTCCTGGGAGAGGTTAGCCCACTCCACTGCTCATGCCATGGAAGCTACACTTCTTATTTTTTAATTATTATATTTTCCATTAAGAAAGTATTAAATAATTGTCATTAATAGCTTAAAACATGCAGATACAGCAAAAGTGGACACACTTTCTTTAAAAACAAATTGGCAAAAAGTATTTGTTTAGCTATTGAAAAATACTAGGCCAAATTCTGCTCTCAGTCGCACAGTATAGTTTGTGAATTATTTCTTTGATATCAATTTTCATCTGCGAAACTGGGTAACAAATTTCAACTGTTATACTTTAACTTGCCTCTAAGTGAAATTTTACCTTTCTAATCAGATGGTTTTCTGTATCAGCTACATAAATGATGTTATTTTTTATAGCCACCCCCTGTGGTGAATTGAATGCTGCCTCTGAAAATCTTCCATCCTTTCTCCCACTGTTTGGTCCTAAACATGAAATAAACCAATTAAGAGAGCAAGATTTCACACCACAAAAGAAATACATGTACAATTATTTTCCAGAAGGTGCTTTTCCAGGTCTGTATACCATTCCATTATTTTTTAAAACAAAAAAGCAGTCAAGTAGCACTTTAGAGACTAACAAAATAATTTATTAGGTGATCTTTTGTGGGACAGACCCACTTCTTCAGACCATAGCCATACCAGAACAGACTCAATATTTAAGGCACAGAGAACCAAAAATAGTAATCAAGGTTGACAAATCAGAAAAAAAATTATCAAGCAATTGATAACTGAGCAAATCAGAGAGTAGAGGGGCAGAAGGGGGGAGCAGTCAAGAATTAGATTAAGCCAAGTATGCAAAAGAGCCCCTAAAATGACCCAGAAAATTCCCATCGCTGTTCAAACCATGAGTTAATGTGTCAAATTTGAATATAAAAGAGAGTTCAGCAGTCTCTTTCCAAAGTAGCGTGAAAATTCCTCTTCAGTAAGATGCATACTTTTAAGTCATTAACAGAATGGCCCACTCCATTAAAATGCTGACTGACCCGTTTGTGAATCAGGAGTGTTTTTATGTCTGTTTTGTGCCCATTAGCTCTTTGTCTAAGAGAGTTCGAAGTCTGTCCAACATACAAAGCATCTGGGCATTGTTGGCACATGATGGCATATATGATGTTAGCTGAGGAACATGAGAATGTGCCTGTGATTCTATGAATAACCTGGTTAGGTCCAGTGATTGTATCTCCAGAATAGATCTGTGGACAAAGCTGGCAGCAGGCTTTGTTGCATGGAAAAGTTCCAGGACTGGTGTTCCTGCAGTACAGAGTGTGGTACACAGCCTGCTGTCAGCTTTGTCCACATATCTATTCTGGAGATACCATCACCGGACCTAACCAGGTTAGTCGCAGAATCATGGGCACATTCTCTTGTTCCTCAACTAACCTCAAATATGCCATCATGTGCCAACAATGTCCAGATGCTTTGTATATTTAACAGACTTCAAACTCTCTTAGACAAAGAGCTAATGGGCACAAAACAGACATAAAAACACTCCTGATCCACAAACCGGTCAGTCAACATTTTAATGAAGTGGGCCATTCTGTTAATGACTTAAAAGTTTGTGTCTTACTGAAGAGGAATTTTCACAACAGTCTGGAAAGAGAGGCTACTGAACTCTCTTTTATATTCAAAGTTGACACATTAACATGTGGTTTGAACTGGGATGGGCATTTTCTGGGTCATTATAGGGGCTCTTTTGCATACTTGGCTTAATTTAATTCTTGACTTCCCCCCCAGCCCCTTTACTTTCTGATTTGCTCATCCTGATAATTTTTTTCTGATTTGTCAACCTTGATTACTATTTTTGGTTCTCTGTGCCTTAAATATTGAGTCTGTTCTGGCATGGCTATGGTCTGAAGAAGTGGGTCTGTCCCATGAAAGATCACCTAATAAATTATTTTGTTAGTCTCTAAAATGCTACTTGACTGCTTTTTTGTTTTGATAGTATATAGACTAGCATCGATCCACAGTCTACATAGACTGAAGGATGCCTACTACTAGACTAGCATGGTTTTCTGTTACTATTCAACATTAGTTTTTAGATCTCTTTTACAGAGTTTCATATTTGAATCACCTTGCTGTGCAACGACAATTCAATATGCTGCTTTATTCTTTCTCCTCAAATTCTAGGCATACACTGATTCCTTGCTCAAGCAATATTCATAATAAAAGTCTTGTGTGTGGATTCTGATTTACTTCTCTTTTCTTGTACCAAGAAAAGAGTTTAAAAAAAACAAACTCATCCCTCACTATTTTAGTCCTGATTACATCAAAGCAATCTAGCTATAAAAACGTTTTAACGTCATTGCTTTTATCTTCTTCAATTAAGTGTACTTGATAAGCTGCAAATCTAATTTTCAGCTATCAAAACCACTTTTTAATTCATAATTAGTAGTAACAAAGAAGCATGGAACTGTATACAAAGGCAGCATGAAGAATAGACCTATTTAACCTTCCAGACAACACGATAAGGACAGAGATACGCATCATGAGCTACACAGAATACTGTAAACTTAAGTGCCATATCTTGCAATTTAAAACAGAGAATATTGTAAAATTAATTTGCTGCAGCTGTCATGGGAAGACATATAGATTTACAGACTATTGAGTGTGCATCACGATTTATTATGCACATTCAGTTATTTTAACGTCAGTGGATACTGAATTATAATCTTGGCCACATTGTTTTCTGCCCACAGTTTTTACTGAGTCACTAAAATACAGAATTTATTAACAACTTTTATCATTTAATTATAAGATGACAGTTCAGGTTTATGCAGGATGTGACCATGTCTAATTCAATTCATTATGCAGACTCAGGCTCAAAAAGTACCCAGATGCAAGACCTCCGGGGAACTGCACAGGATTTGACAAGAAGTGGTCTTGCTGATTAAACAAAAATTAGTACATTTCCCTTTGATTCACTACTGAATAGAAAACCCAACATCATATCAAAGAACATCTTGCTCTTGGAGATGTCATCTTACATATCAAAAACAAATGCTCTTATACAAATGATTATAAAAATTCACATAGCACCTTCCAAAACAAGAGGTGTTAGTTCTGGTGTCTTGGTCAGGTTTTTTTTTTTATTACTTGGAGAATTACGCTCTACTTACTTAATCTGCTGTTACTCAACTAAGGGTTCTTGTTTTACAAACTTTAGCATTACTGGCATTGTTTGAAGAGCTGCAACATCCTACAATGAAGCTGATATTACTCAAAGTCCTCTGACATCAACAGAAAACTTCCCATTGACTTGAATGGTTTTGAATCAGATCCATAGCAAGATCTGGCAGCAGTAGTTGTCAGTAGGATAGATTATAACTGGGCTGGCATAAGTAGTATATAGATACAGATATATCTAGAAACTGATATACATATGTAGCTTTGACCAAAAAAAAAAAAAAAGAAAAACTCCAAAAAACTCCTAATAGTATGCAATCACTGTTCACTTTTTATGTACGATTAGATACAAAACGCAAATAAAAGAAGCAGAAGAACGATTAGGTCTGTATGGCGAACAAAAGAGAAAGCTGAACACGTTTAAAGAGACATTAAAAGTTACTTTTGCTACCCATACTATCTTAGCAACTAAATTTAAATACATTGTTTAATTCTCCCTAATTATGCAACATGTTACTTCTGCATTCTTGCTTTCTTTAGGCAAAAATGACTAGTCGGTTTCAAAACTGCCTGTAGTCAAGAGCCTATGCACAAAGCTGACCTGAATTTGTTGCAGACACTACATGAGTTTGCTGAGGAGCAAGGCTCCTAGGCAGGAATCCAGTGGATTCAGTCTTTGTGGAGTCAGGGATAGAGTGACGCAGAACCTGTTATGTAGAGCTACAGCACTAGGTACACAAAGTGATATAGAACTGATAATTGTGCAGACTCTATATTCTATGGCAGTGTCTACACTAGCAAGTTTTTTTGGAAAAGCTGGGCTTTTTTGAAAAACATGCAGACTGTGCACCCACAAAATGAACTTTTTCAGGCTGAAACCGAAAGACTGTGGCCTTTTTCTGAAAGATTTATTTATTTTTTTTTTGGGGGGGGGGGGGTGGCATGTGTAGACACGCCGCAGGCCCTTCTTTTGAAAGAGCAATCCTCATGGCGCCAGATTTTTCAATCCCTAGCCCATTCTTTTGGGAGAACAGGGGCTCTGTGGATGCTCTCTATTGAAAAAATGGATCAATCTTTCGATCCACTTTTTTGTGTGGATGCAATCTTTCGAGAGAAATTTTTTCAGAAGCTCTATTCCGGAAACACTTCTTTAGAAGGTCCGCTGTAGTGTAAACCCAATCTATATGTACTGCAGATTGAGAATAATATAAAAATGCCAAAATTACTCTAACAATTAGAAACATGAAGCACCTTAAAACAAGTATTTTCCTGGATATACATAGATTTGTTCTAAAAGTTATTTTTCTACCCAAAACCAATTTGACTATGAATAGTAAGGAAAATGCTTACATAAAATCAGTAATTATTTTTGAGCATTTACAATATGCTAAGCACTGAACACAAAGAATGCACAGACTTCTGTTAAAAAACAAATAACATGACTGAGAAATTGATGTAAACCTTACCTCCAATGGTGTGTAAGATTTGCCCATTTTTACTAACAACCAAAATTCTGTGATGTCCCGTATCTGCTACCACAA
The DNA here is from genome assembly GCF_033958435.1 of Carettochelys insculpta. NCBI lineage: Eukaryota > Metazoa > Chordata > Testudines > Carettochelyidae > Carettochelys > Carettochelys insculpta. The sequence goes on from NC_134143.1 coordinate 63,724,413, forward strand.
GCCTGTCCCCTGAACTGTCTACAGTCACTTTGCCAGGAAACAGCAAGGGAGAAGAAGGCAGAGAGTCTCTGTACAATTTTATTCCAATTTTGCTATCTGTGACTTGCCCTTTCTCTTTGTAGAATTTTAGAGCAATAGAAGTAAATAAAAATAATTTATCTTTGTGTCCCTCTCCAACAAGAGAAAACAGCATATTTCCGCGAGGTCCAAGAATGACCACCGTTGGCCAGCAAGATACTTCTAATTCATGCCAAAGTGTTGCATCAGCATCATTTACCACAGGATGGGTAATGTTATATCTAAGAACAGCACTTTTAATGTTACTGAGAACCTTTTCATTTGGGAACTTCGCTGAATGGACACCAACAACAAGTAGACCATCTGAAAGAAAAAACAGAAAAAGAGTCTTGCACTGAAACATTCCTGAATGCAAATAAGAGTTTGAATAAGAAATTAAAAATAAAGTACATTCTGACTTTAGAAAAATACGGTAATGGAAAGCTTCATTCTAAAACTAGGAGGCAAACCTACCACGGAAATCTGGGAGTAGTAATTAGGATATACATAACTATTTCAGTTACCATGCAAATAGTGGAAAAGTATGAACTATTGAGATACTATGGAATTCCATGTTTCAAACAAACATTAGAAGTATATATTTATGACACAACAGACATGAAACTTTTCATGTATTTCATTTTAAGGATGATTAAAACAGTCTTAGAAATCAGCCACAAAATCCAAACTGCTTTTTATTTCTCCATAAGAAAAAGAGAAGACAATGACTTTGATATCCTAACAGTAAAGGTACTATAAGTGAAAAGTATTATTATAATTCAAGTAATGTACACCAGTAGCCATCCTAAGCCATTCATAAGTAAGATAGAAACAGTCATCTTCCTTAAGTTCTTTGATTACTTTTTTCCCTGCTTTCCTAAATTTAAAGCAGGTTTTTCATTTCTAGTTAATTTTCTTTTTGTGACAAAGGTTAAGTTTACTTAGTTCTACAGTACTTGGCATATAGAGAAGCTTCACTTCATGTTTTAGAAATCTTCCAAGGAGCAAAGTAGAGATTACTTAAACCTCTATTTACCATACTTTGGCAACAAAAAAACCAGAAATCTTTCAGAATGATCAACTGACCATTTAGTTTCAAAGGTTCAGTTTATATCCTTATGTATAATTTCAGATATCTTTAAATTTCAGGACACAGCTACATATTATTATATAAAACACGCACACTATCTACTTTAAAGTAGAACAGAGGTAAAAACATAGTACTAGTACTCGGTTTGTAGAATGGTTGTACATCTTATTTAAGATTTTATATTGTGTTTCAGTGAGAGATTATGCTGTTGTGTTAAAAAAATTTAACGTGACAAATTATATGTGACAATATTTCCTACACATTTTTGGCAAAGTCCTGCACTGCTCTTAGCCATAACTATATGCTTATGTTATACATAAATAAATTAATGAACTCTGCCTTTCCTAGCTTTACAGATCTGAATGGAATAGATCAGACTGTGTGAACCACAATCCCAGACTAGCATCTGGAATCTGTCCACTTCCCAGACTGCAATGCTTACAGCTATAATCCTGTCTCCCATTCCTTTTCCTGAATGGAGCAAAATTACATCAGTTAAGCAGTTGTACAAAGTTACTACTTCTTAAGAAATCAGAATTTTGAATACAGTGTAGAACTTTAGCAAAGCATAATATAGCTAGCACTTCTCAAAGATCACTTGTGCTTCTGGATATTATAAGTGTCCTTGAATCACAAACAACAGCTAGAATCTCTCAACATCAATATCCAAACACAGTACACGCTGAATAAGGTATTGCAGCTATACTTTATGAGCAACATTTCTCCTGGGAACACTTTCCCTATTATGAACTGTTCACTCAGTAACAGCAACATAACCATGACACGCCAGCAACATTTGTCACATTGTGACATCACTTCCTGGAGGCCAGCTGGGAGGTTAGACACACATCCTCTATTCCCCAGAGCTCAGCCATGGCAACATCCCATCCTAGACACTCACACCTTCTCCATGCAGAACCCAAAGGCAGGGCACTACCAGTCCAGAAATTCACATTCCTCCCTTCCCCAGAGCTCAACCCACACCCACCACCTGCCCTCCCAGAGATCAGGTGCATAGCACCCCCTGCCTGGACACTCAAATCTTCTATGCCCCAGTTTCCTCCTCCCTGGCACAGACAGTACTCTCCTAGACCCCAGAGATTTAGTGGAAGAAACAGCACAATGGTGGGTCCTGGAGTTGAATGGAGTTTCCTGCACATTGCAACCTTCCTTCAGAACATGCTGAGAACTCTCCTGTTCCTATCCCCTCTCCCCAGTCTTACCTTCTCCTTGTGAACTAGTTTCTGCTGGGTCCAATGGTCCCTAGTGGTGGCCATTGTCTCTAAAGCCTGTTTACGTATAGAAAAAAGGAAATTCTGCAAGCACAACATTAATTTCTGCAAAATTCTGAACTGCTCAATGGTGCAAGATTCCCCCAGGAGTGAGCACTATTCCCCTGTTTTCTTCCCAGCATTCCACATCCAGCTGGCTCCATTTCCTACACCAAAGAGTCTGAAGGACCTATTTACCACACAAAGCATTAAAGCTATGGACAGTGATGCTCCACTTTGTTTCATATGTATTATTTTGTAGTGTCTGTATTGTACCTTCGCAATGTACAATATTTGATGCATGATTCTGTTAACTTTTGAGCACATCTGCATTCATAGTATCAGGTATGATTATGGTGACATACAAATAATGAGAGAAAAACAATTTCTCCCCCTTGTTGCTGAATTATGAGGTATAACAAGCACCCACTTTCCTTCTTGATACTAAAAAGTAACTCACTATACAGCTATAAAATACAGTTTTCTGTCTCCTGTTCAACAAAAAGTAATTTTCTGCTGCAATGCATATTTTACTGTTACTGCTCACTGGATTTTCTCTGTAAAGATGGCTGCCAAGCTGAAGTTGTTATTTTTGCTACAGTAGCTGCCTTCATATAACTTATAAATTATGTAATTTGTGGACAAATGCAAACTAGCTTTTTCAATTATTTTTAATGCATTTAAGATTAAATAAATCCTAAAATTTGAAAGCCCAGAAGAGATTATTTTTTTCAAAAAAGCAAAAAAATCTAAACTGTTCAAATTATTGTGTGAATTAATAAGCGTGTTGCCATTTTAACAAGCCCCAGATTAAAACCTTGGCTTCAAGGATTATTCAAGAGCACAAATTTGGGCCTCTGCCAAAATGTTTCTGAATATTATAAAAGCCTTTCCTGTTATAGAAATTCAACAGGCAATTTCTGGTCTACTGATAACATGAACTGAATATGCCCCAGGGTTTAAAATAACCTACTGAATGCCACTTTGAAAACAGAAATAGCGCTGCTGCAGATAAAAGCAAGAAACTATCAGGTACAGATCTTGGTGGCATTTAGTTCAATCAAAAGTGAGCTTAATTTTGAGACAAACCATTGAAGATCCAAAAAATAAGAATGCGTGTATGTGCACAGAGACAGGATGCTTAGAAACATCAAATCTAAAACAGATTCTTATGTTCAGCCATCTCACGTCACAGCAGCATGTTGTTGAAGTTCCATCAATCTGATCTCATAACTGTGGTAAATTAGAAGGGTATGTGCAAAATGTGATTATAAAATAAGTGCTAGATGTTTTGATAATCTATGAAGTTAGTGTATAGTACAATAGTTGGAAAAAGTTACTTCCATGTGCATTTTATATGGCCATTAATTCATGCTTCCAGTATGCTGTAAGATAGATGGGAAAAGGAATCAGGCCGTTTTATTATCTCAATTATATAAAGTCACAGAAACACCATGTATGTTTATTCTTGCAAAACAAGGAATTGGAAACAGGTAAATTATGCTCCTATTGCTTTTCACTGTCCCTGCCAACCTGCAGGAGACCCACCATGCTCACTTTCTTATTGTCACCTTTTCCTTACCTTGCCTGGGAACAGCTCTCTTTCTCAAAAGTCTAATATCCCTAGTAGTCATCCCTGCTGCCCTTTCATACAGCAATCTTCTTGCTGTCTCTCCTATCTCCTGCAAACCCCTTCAGCAGTGAGACTTCTAGGCATTAAGCCACCTTCTCCAGGTGAGCTACCTATTGCTATTTTTTGTCATGAGCAGTGGCGGATCCCTAGAGGAGCAAGTAGTGCAAAACATTAAGGAAAACCAAAATTGGAAGGGTATAACAGGAGACAAACCTGGCACTTACTCCATGGGTGCTCACAGGGAAAAAAATGGTAGGTGCTGAGCATCCACTAGTAGTCCCCATGATCAGAGCCACCCTTTCGCCCCAGCATCTGTCTGCCAGCGACTGCCCAATCAATAGCCCCACGTTTCCTGTAATGTGCAGCTGCCTATTTAGCACTATATCCTCCAACCTGTGGTGATTGGACCCCCTTCTGCTGCTGCCACCAGGGTAGTCTGGCCCTGACCCTGGTGCTGCTTGGCTCAGCCTGGTCCTGGTGCCTCTTTGCTGCAGCTGGAGTGGCCCAGTCCTGGAGGACCGCCCCCCCAACATCTTAGCCCTGGAGTCCCCACTCACAACCCTGCACCCAACCCTCTTTCCCAATCCTATCCCACAGCCCACAACCCCAGCCAGAATCCTTGCACCTCACCCTCAGCCCCAGGCAAAGCCAGTCCCTTTCACGCCACCACCCCACGCCTCTGCCCAGGTCTGAGCCCCCTCTCACACTCAGAACCCCTTGGCCGTACTCCTGCCACAATTTTTTCATGTGCATCTATACCATATTGATGCATGTATCAAAATACATGCCACTCAGGGGTGGGGAAAAAGAGGGAACCCTTCAGCACCTTCACCCCCCTTCTAGCACCTCCCACCCACCATGATCAGCTGTTCTGTCATGTGAAAGAGGTACTGGGAGGGGAGGTGGCAGAATAGGAGAGGAAGAGGTGGAGTTGGAGTGGGGTCTTTGGGGAAAGGATACAATTTGGGAGGAGCCTGGGGCAGGGCAGGGGTCACGCACCACCACCCCACCCCAGCTCATCAGAACGCTGATGCTTGGGGGTGGAGGGGGGCAAAAATTCTTTCCAGAGGCATATTTCCCCTATCTACCACACCACTTTCGCTCTGCAGAAAACCCTTCGAAATGTAAATACCATATATGCCTAACAGTCCAAAACCATTTTGTAGACTGTATGTATTACATCTGTATTTCTAAAGCTTTTCTTATATGCCAAATGTCAGCACAGAAGCAGTGCATTAATACTATAATTATATCTCAACATTCTTACTTCCATTTTTCTGGACATATTAAAAAGAGATTAAGAAAAAAAGACGTAGAAACACTTTGTACCATCTGCAGCAAATCTTTTCATTATTTTTAAAAATCTTTTCATGTCCAACTCTGACTTTCTGATGTTGCCTAGAACACTTCCCAAATTCCTATTTCAGACCATTCCCCAATTCTTTAATCCCTGAAGGTCCAGCCACTGCATTCAACAGTTTGTTTAGTCTGCAGTTAATCTGTAGATTATTTTAGGAAACAGGCTGAAAAAGTTTCATTTAAAAAATAGCCCAAATTCCTGGTGCAAGGTTACTTAAAGGAGAGCCATAGGGTTAAAGAAAGAATTTTAAAACATTTTCTTCTTTTGTCAAAGCACACATCTGCCTTCTGAGTTCATGAAAGCTACACTTACAGGTATGCCTTGTTCAATTTTTAATGATGAGAAGAACAAGCTAAAACTGAATTCATATCCAATTCCTGATTCAGGTTTTCCTCTAAAAGGTAAAGTATGAAGGGAGTTGTAGCCATACTTTCAGTGCTAGAAGAGCAGTAGTTGAGAATGGGTTGACTGGTGCTAGGGACACAAATAGGAGTTTAAAGTCTCCTGATTTTCAAGTTACTTACACGTTTAAAGCCTGAAATACATAGATTTGAAAAATAATATATCTGCTAAAACCTATTTAAAAGCCAAGTTTTCTTCACACCTTTTACTGCATTTTAGGTAAGATGAATATTTTAAGTAAGAGGGAATACTGTGCTATTTTCTTTTCCTTCCTTCTCCAGACTTATTCTTCTTAATCTTTGTTTTTCCAGGTTCACAAACACTGATTTTCCTCTCAGTTCTTTTTTTTCCCCTTATCCAAACTATCACTAAATCTTAAGTCACTCTCATGTTTAGTATCAGTACACACACCCTCCTTCACTATCAAAACTTCAGAAGCCCTTGTTTTCTGACTTAAGAAAACTCTCATGTTCATTACTGTATTATTGTTTATATTATAGTAGCATGTGTATCCACTATAGTAGGCTCCATAAATAAATTGGATAGATGATGAGCAATAAAGGGCAGAGACTGAGTAGCTGCGTGTTAAGGACCCTTTATATTAGCATACTAGATTTCAATTTCAAATATGTAATATAATTTTAATAAGCAAAATCAGTGGTGCTATAACTGTTTCATAGCATCAGGAGGACTGAGAAGATCCCTGAAAAATAAAAATTAGTAGCAATATTTAAGAGAGAAGGCTACATACAAGAACGGGCTAACCACTACAGCATTAAATTCATGAGCCAAATGATGCTGATCTGGGAGAAAATTATAGACAAGAGACAAAAGAAAAGGATAGGATAATCAGTTTTGATTCATGCCAAGCAAGTCAAGAAGGTTGCAGTAAGACTGGTTGTGGAAACATATGGAGAAAAGCAGAAAACCCTGCATACAGCATTCACTGATCTGGAAAAGGCTTATGACCACACTCTAAGTCATCCAGTTATATATGAGAATGAAACAGATACATGAAGGCTACATCTGACTTTTCCAGAACATATATGTTCTTACCACAGTTAGAAGACAATGTGAAATAAACAGTTTCCGGAAAGAGTTAGAAAACTTGAAGGCTTAGCATTTAAGGCCATTTTTATTTACATTGATGCCTGATGCAGTTACAGAAAACATTCAGGACGTGGTTACTTGGTGCATGCTTTTTGCAGACATGTAGAGCTTATGGAGGAGAGCAAAGAGGAAGCTGAAAACTAGAGAAATCAAAATGCACTCTTGAAAGAAATGGCATAAAAAAATCAGCAGAAATAAAAATAGATAGTAAATGTGATGGTAATGTAAGTCTGGGAGGACAGCCACTTACAAAAACTACACTACAAGGACCTAGCAAGAGTATGGGATAATGGTGAACTCAAACTGCTGAGCAGAATAGGAAAGGCTCAGACTGAATGAAGAGACTGCAATAGATGAATGCCTATAATTTGAAAACTCAGGTCTACAAGACAATAATTAGGTGTGTGCTTTCGAATGTGTCCGAACGTACTGGAAACCGAAGCAGAGCAGGAGCAGATATGGAATACAATGTATGCTTGGAGCTAAAAGGATGCATCATATTCAGAGCAACTGAATTAAGGGAAGCGTGAAGATGGGGTCATTTATAGAAAAGTTTAGATGTTTTATGTATGTGAAAAGAAGTTTGGAAACGGTGTGCAGCTTAGGAGTGCGGAGTAGCAGAAGAGATGGAAGACACAAAATCAAGTGGTTTCATTTAAAATGATTAGATTATCCACAGAGTTTCCAAGGAACTGCTTCACCATTGAGTTCCACCACATTCCTCTCCAAAGCTGTGTCTATATGGCCCTTCCCTTTCAAAAGGGGCATGCAAATGTGGCTAACTGGAAATGCAAATGAGATGCACATTTAAATAACCTGTGCTTCATTTGCATATCCCCGCATGATCTGACTTTCAAAAGAGCCATTTATGGAAGCCAAAACAGCCATGTGTACAGGGTACCTTCGAAAGGAAATCCCCTCCTTTCAAAAGCACCCTTCTTCCTAATTTTTCTCTTCCGGAAGCCAGATCACATGGAAATATGCAATGAGGCACAGGATACTGCATTTCTGATCAGCTGTATTTGCATGCCCCTTCCAAAAGAGAGGGGCCATGTAGATGGAGTTTAAGAGTCAATGTCACATTGATAGAAGAATTAGGACTAGAAGTAGAAGAACAGATATACTATTCACAGAAATACCTGTGCTACTTTATACAGAACTTTTCACTTTATCCTTTGCTGTAACTTTGTAACAGCTCATCTCCCATGTGTCACTCCCCACTCACCCACCCCACCCCAAATAGAACTTGCTTCTCTTATAAATTGCTGTGTCCCTATTTCTTCACTGGCCACTTTTCAGCAACTTCTTGTATGTCAACCATTGTAGCAAATATTACATTTCTCTGAAATAATTGATAAAATCTTCAGGGCACAGAACTTTCTTTCTAAGTCTTCTTAAAAATGCTGTGTATATATATATTACACTATATAAATAACAATACTTCATGCAAAACTTGCTATGTTTTGTTACCTTAACTGAAGTAAACAATGTAATAAAGTTAAAAGCAAAAAATAATGAGAGGCAACAATGAGGGGAGAAGGTAAAACATACATATATAAACACATAATAAATCACAGTTTGTAACAAAGGCTATGTCTATGCTAGCCAAAAACTTCGAAATGGCCATTTCCAAGTTTACTAATGAAGCGCTGAAATACATATTCAGCGCCTCATTAGCATGTCGGCAGTCACGGCACTTTGAAATTGCCGTGACTCGCCGCTGCACAGCTCATCCAGAAGGGACTCCTCTTCAAAAGGACCCAGCAACTTTGAAATCCCCTTATTCCTATCTGCTGTTAGGAATTCAATAGTTGCCGGGGCCCTATTGAAAAGGAGCCCCATCTGGACGAGCCGCGCAGCGGCGAGCTGCAGCAATTTCAAAGTGCTGTGGCTGCTGGCATGCTAATTAGGCGCTGAATATGTATTTCAGCGCTTCATTAGTAAAATTCAAAATGGCCATTTGCATGGCCATTTCGAAGTTTTGGGCTAGTGCAGACCTAGCCATTGAGTAGCACCTTATTCTGCAAATAGCTCTATTCATGAGAGTAGCAGACTTGGACTTATAAGTAATATTGCTTTTCTAAATATACAGATGCAACAACTGCCAATTACCCCCTTTCAGAAGTATATGTAAGAGTACATACAGTCCTCCTTTTTTTTAGGCTACCACAGATTAGAAAGTACTTTTAGACACCACTGAAGTTGTGCCAAGTGTTTAGCAATCAGCAACAATATAACTCAGCTACTACACCTGTGACTGCCAAGAAATTCTACTCAAAGCCATGTAAAGCACTGATACCTTTATCACAGTATTTCTGCTCTAAAGCATGGAGGTCAGGCAGCAGATGCATACAGTTGATGCAGCAGTAAGTAAAAAAATCCAAAACCACCACTTTTCCACAAAGGTCTTTGTATAGAGAAATGGGACCTTCAGTGTTCAGCCACTCTAGATCTGAAATTTAGAAAACAGAGAAATTTTGTTGATTAAAAGAATAAAAAAAAAAAAGACTCAAATGACAGCATTCAACATTCTTCGTACATGTCACTAAAATTTAAAACATAATTTTCTATGCAAACAGGAAAGCAAGCCAAAAGTCTTACAGATGAAAACAGGCTTTCATGATCTAATTCTTTGTAATTAATTATTTAAAAGCAATATTAGCATGAAGGTAGATAGCTAATTTAGGCTAATTATAATTCTAATACACAGATAAATCGTAGAAACATTTATTGTTCTTTTAATATGATCTGAGAAACTCAACCACACGAGAAAATCACATAGATAATGTCTGTATTCACACCATCAATGCAACAGATACTTAGAAATAATTTATGTTAGTAAATTAAGCACCCTGCTGAACTTTGATGAGGTCGCCCTCCTTTCCCATTGACACAAAAGCATGGAAGAAAAGGTTGCAACACTAGACAAAAATGCCTTCATGACTAGATTGAGCATCAACAAGGGAAAGACCAAAACAATGAGGATCAACCAGTCCAATAACAACACCATCACACTGGGAGGGGATGACCTAGAAGATGTGAAACAGTTCACCTATTTGGGGAGTAAGTATTATGGGCAGAGACAGAGGAACGGACAAGTATATCAATGCCAGGATAAGAAAAGCAAGACTTTCAAGACTGCTTTTGAGACTCTTCATCCAATATGGAGGTTACAAACAATATCGAAGAAGACGAAACTGTGTATCTCAACACAAATGTGAAGAGTGTGCTCTTGTATGGATGCGAGATCTGGTGTAATAAAAAGTCTTCAAATCACAAGCTGCAGAAATTCATAAATAGATGCCTGAGGTACATCCTTCGCATCAAATGGCATGACTCTCACAAATGAGCAGCTTCAGAATAGAGCAGGACAAGAACCACTATACATTCAAATCAACAGAAGGAAGTGGGGATGGCTAAATCACACTCTCAGAAAACCATCATTCCGAATATTCTGTCAAGCTCTCACATGGAACTCACAAGCAAAAGGCAAAAGAGGAAGACCTCGGCAAATATGGAGATCTACTGAAATTGAGGGACAACAACTGGGGTACTCCTGGAGTCAACTAGAAGTCTTGAGATAGAGTAAAGAGGAGAAGACTTGTAGATGACCTATACTCCACTCGGACTACATCGGTTTATTTAAGTCAAGAACTTTGTTGTTAATGTCTTACAAAGATGCAAAATTTCAAACAAAAAGAATAGCACATTAACCTGTGTTATGTTTCTGTCTTTGTTCCCTCTTAAATTTTACTGTCACAATATAACTAACAGATATAAACATACCAGTTTGCACACACATTTCCAATAATCAAAGAACTATTATGCCAACAAGAAGTGATTTGCCCAAGGTCCTATGGGAAGTCAGTATAAAAGCTAGAAACAGAAATCCTCTCTCACGCTCATATGCCCTTTTAACAGTAGAAAATGCTTCTTCTGAAAATACTAAAGGCAAACATACAGGTGGGATTTTCAAACATGCGTAAGTGATTTAGAAGAATAAATTCTATTATACATATTTGAATGAGACTTAACCACTTCTGAAAATTACATTTTATGATTGTTTCAAGGGACTAGACTCTCACCAGCCCACAGACCCCAGGACAATCTTGCTATTGAAATCAATAGGAGTTGCGTGCTTCGCTTCAGGAGGGATAATGTCTTCACGATGGTGGTGGGTGGGAATTTGATGTTACAGAGAACAATCTTGACGGACCATTTAGCAGGTCTAGTGAAGACCTGTTAAACAACTGCCGATCACTTCCCCATCAACTCCAGGAGTCCAACACAATCAGATGAGTAAAAGGAACTGACAGGAGAATTACTTCTGTTGACCTAGCACAGTGTGAACCCTGTGCTAAGTAAATTTAAACTGTCAATTTGAGTTATACTACTAACCTTACTATCAGAGGGGTAGCCAAGTTAGTCAAAAACAATAAGAAGTCTGGTGGCACCTTATAGAATCACAGAATCACAGGGCTGGAAGGGACCTCAGGAGGTCATCTAGTCCAGCCCCCTGCCTCAAGCAGGATCAGCCCCTACTAAGTCACCTCTAAGTCTTCTCTTCTGTAAACTAAACAAGCCCAAATCCCTCAGCCTATCCTCACAGGCCTTGTGCTCCAGACCCTTAATCATTTTTGTTGCCCTTCGTGAACCTGCTCCAGCAAATCCACATCCTTTTTATACTGGGGGACCCAAAACTGGACACAATATTCCAGATGTGGCCTCACCAGTGCCGAATAGAGGAATAACTACTTCTCTAGATCTGCTTGAAATGCTCCTCCTAATGCACCCCAGTATGCCATTAGCTTTCTCTGCTACAAGGGCACACTGTTTACTCATATCCAGCCTTTCATCCACCATAACCCCTAGGTCCCTTTCCATCGTACTGCTGCTGAGCCATTCGGTCCCCAGCCTGTAACAATGTTTGGGATTCTTCCGCTCCAGGTGCAGGACTCTACACTTCTCCTTATTGAACCGCATCAGATTTCTTTTGGCCCTGTCCTCCAATTTATCCAGGTCACTCTGGATTCTCTCCCTACCCTCCAACGTATCTACCTCTCCCCCTAGTTTTTGTGTCATCCGCAAACTTGCTGAGGGTGCAACCCAGTCCCTCATCCAGGTCATTAATAAAGATGTTGAATAACACTGGCCCCAGAACCTAGCCTTGCGGCACTCCGCTTGAAACAGACCGCCATCCAGATATTGAGCCACTGACCACTACCCGTTGGGCCCGACCATCAAGCCAGCTTTCTATCCATCTTATAGTCCAAGGATCCAATCCATATCTCCTTAACTTATGGACAAGAATGTTGTGGGAGACCATATCAAAAGCCTTGCTGAAGTCAAGGTATATCACATCCACTGACTTCCCCATGTCCACAGAGCTTGTTACCTCGTCATAGAAGCTAATCAGATTGTTCAGGCAGGACTTGCCCCTGGTGAATCCATGTTGGCTACTTTTGATCACTTTCCCCTCTTCCAAGTGCTTCAAAATGGATTCCTTGAGGATTCCCTCCATTATTTTCCCAGGGATTGAGGTAAGGCTGATGGGTCTATAGTCTCCTGGATTGTCCTTCTTCCTTTATAGACTAAAAGATATTTTGGAGCATAAGCTTTCGTGGGCAAAGATGAGACTCATGCATCTGACAAAGCGAGCCTTTGCCCACAAAAGCTTATGCTCCAAAAATATCTGTTAGTCTGTAAGGTGCAACAGGACTTCTCTTAAAACATAAGTTAAAAATTGCACAGTTTAGATTGACTTGTCCCTGGAGTGAAGACCTGCTCCAAAAGGAAGATTGGGCCTTAGGTATAGATGCATTATAAAGGTAATGTTAATGGCACTTATTCCCAGAAGTTAAGAATAATTTATTTACAATACCAGATTATTTTAAAAAAAAATCCAGAAGAAAGAGATTTACACTTTACGGCATTTCTCCTTCTCTCACTAAAGTGTCTTTCATGAAATGGATACAAATATGCAAAGAATATAAAAAATTGGCTCTTTGGGCTGCTTTCCAGGCCCTGACAAAAAGCATGGGGGGAGCAGGATTTACTTATGAGTAACTAGCTCAAGGTAAACTTGCACATAAGCTGAGAATGGAATCCAACAATCCTTAATCTAGGTAGCAGCTCATATTTCCTCATTAATCACAAATCAAATTAACTCGCATAGTGGATCATTGCATTTTAATCTATCTAAAACTGCTTTTTAAATTTTATAATTTAGGCCTCAATCCTACAAAATGGCTTTACGTGACTGGACCCGTATCACTCCAGAAAGCCCGAGCCTGCACGGCTCTGTGTAGCTAAACCCTCTTGCATAAAAGGAAGCACGGAAAAAGATATGGAGGCATATCTGTGAAAACTGACACCCTGGCATGTAAGACTGGTATTTCTGACTTGGTAGGCGCAGTGTATACAACTTAATAGAGATCAGAGAAGACAAGAAGTGAGAGAACTGTTGTGAACAGCCTTTACATTGAGAACAAGAACTTGATACAATGTAACAGGGAAGTGCAGGAAGGATTCAGTGAGGTGGTCACCATAATCTACAAGGACAAAGTGATATTCTGAAGATAAAAACAAGCAGGCCTTTCATGAATAATAAAACTGGTAATAAAACTTCCTTACTCTTATTTTGTTTTAAAGAAGCCCACTTCCCAATCAAAGATCTGGGAAAGGCTGGGGATAATTTGTCAAACTGTTTTAAAACATAGGGAGGGAAATGTGGTAATAGTGAGCGGGAGAGAAGGGAATCCCTAAAACAGGACCTTAAATTATACAGACAAAATTCTCCTTTCAAAGTTGAACAAAAGATGGTTTGATATTTGCTCTCCTTACATGAGTGCTTCCATTGACAATAGCAATTGTGAACATCTGCCATAGAAACTGAAATAAGGAATTTTGCTTTAGTTTGGTCTGAGATGGACAGGCATTAAGGGGTTTTCATTTAAATACTGAAAACAGAATATCAGGGCATGAAAGGGACATCATCAGGGTTTGAGACAAATCCTGTAGCTGTTCTTAAATCCATTTTAGAAATACTGTAAAAACCATGTTACCTGGCACTTGGACAAGAGGCACAGTCTGTTAGTTGGCACTTGGGGCTGGCTGCCAGGCTGGGGCCAGTGGCAGTACAGGGATGGCTCCCTTACCTGGGGACAGCAGCAGCATGGAAGGGCAGCCACCTGGCTGACTGGAAAGGGCTGGCAGGAGCGGGGCTGGCCCTTCCCCCCAGCCCTCAGCTGAGTCATTTGAGTAACCAGAAATTTTGATTACCCAGCAACCCTGTTCCCCAGACAAGTTTCTACTACGTTAAAGTATTTGTGTGGACAAGTAAAAGCCTAAAAGTCTACATAATGCTAAGTTGTGGTGGAGTTATTTCTTTAAGGTTCCCTATTATATAATTGGTAAATTATAGCTTTGCATATGAGGAACAGCAGCATTTTTCAAAAGCTTAGGAGTCAAAATACTACTAGACATCCAGAAAATAAAAGTTAAAGAAACTCCAACAATAACTAGCATAAAGAATATACGTGGTTAGAATAAGTGGTTGGGAATAATCAGTTTTCAGAAAGAAAGAGGCAAATATCGAGGTCCCTCAAGGATCTGTACTGGGACCTGTGCTCTTCAACATGTACTCAACCTACAAAAAAGGTAAACGAGTGAGATAACAAATTTGCCAGTGCTTTATAAGAATGTAAGAACAGCCATACTGTGTCAGACCAAAAACCTCATCCAGTCCAGTATCCTGTCTTCTGAGGCCGTTTCTACACAGGCCGCTTTCTTCAAAATTGGCATGGTAATACACATCCCGAAATATGCTAATGAGGTGTGGATGCAAATTCCCCATGCCTCATTAGCATATGGTCACGTGATTTGGAGTCTGGAAGACTGTTCTTCCGGACTCCAAAACGCCGTTTAGAAGCGCAGCCCCCCAGTGGGTCTTCTGGAAGGAAGTCCTTCTTCCGGAGGCCCCGGCTTCCCAAAAATTTTCAGGAAGAAGGGCCTCCGGAAGAAGGACTTCCTTCTGGAAGACCCCCCTGGGGCCGCGCTTCTAAACGGCTTTTTGGAGTCTGGAAGAACAGTCTTCCGGACTCCAAATCACGTGACCGTATGCTAATGAGGCACGGGGAATTTGCATCCACACCTCATTAGCATATTTCGGGATGTATATTACCATGCCAATTTTGAAGAAAGTGGCCTGTGTAGAAACGGCCTGACAGGGGCCAATGCCAGGTGTCAGAGAGGGAATGACAGAACAAGTAATCAAGTGATCAATCCCCTATCACCCATTCCCAGGCTCTGATGACCAGAGGCTAGGGACACTGTCCCTATCCATCCTCACTAACAGCCATCGATGAACATATATTCCATTAATTTATGTGGTTATTTTTGGAGCCAAGGATAGCCTTGACTTTCATTACAATCTCTGACAAAGCGTTCCAAAATTTGACTGTACATTACATGAAGAAATACTTCCTTTTATTTGTTTTAAGCCTGCCGCCCACTAAATTCATTTAGCATCCCTTAATCCTTGTGTTATAAGAAGGAGCAAATAACACTTCCTTACCTACTTCCATTATATCAATCATGGTTTTACAGACCTCAATCACATGCCCCCTTAGCCATTTATTTTCTAGGTGAAAAAGTCCTAGCTTTATTATTGTCTCTTCATACAAAAGACGTTCCATACCCCTAATCTTTTCTGTTACTTTTTTCTGAACCTGAGCCAATTCCAGTATATCTTTTTTTGAGATGGGGCAACAACATCTTGATACAATAGTGCAGATACGAGCACACCATGTTTTTACAAAATTACCCAAGATATTTAAGTTCAAAACAGACTGTGAGGTGGTACAACGGGATCTAACAACTGGTGAGTGGGCAACAAAATGACAGATGAAATTCAGTGCTGATAAATGCAAAGTAATGCACATTGGAAAACATAATCCCCACTACACATATAAAATGATGGTACCTAAATGAGCTGTTACTACTCAGGCAAGAGATCTTGGGAATCTGTGTGACTAGCTCTCTGAAAACTTTTACTCAGTGTACCAGCAATCAAAGAAGCTACTGGAGTACGCCACTACATGGGATAGTGAACTGCACCAGTAGATGTTAGCCTTTTTGGCTTTTTTTTTTTTTTTGGTCTTTAAAGTCCTACATGACTGCTGTTTTGTTTCAATATACACTAACACAGTCCTTGCCTCTCTGTTACTCACAGATGTGTGATAGCGACAGAGAGATAGCAGTGTTAATCTGCATTTTATCAAAACAAAAAAGCAGTCATGTAGTATTTTAAATACTAATAAAATCTGAAGAAGTTGGTCTGTCCCACACAAGCTCATCACCTAATAAATTATTTTGCTAGTGTTTAAAGTGCTACATGACTGCTTTTTTTTGTATTTTGATAATAGATGTGTGGTTACACTGGTCCCATGCGTTATTATCACAAAGCAGTGGCATTGTGTTTTCGTAACTTTTTGCTGTTGGAGATTTGTCTTTATTCTATGGATAGGAAAAAGGAGATCAGGGCATCAAGGTAAACTGCTCACTATCAAAAAAAAAGAAAAAAGGACGTAACTCGGAGAAATGGGATGAATGCTCAAAGAAATTCCCGTCATCCAGCTCTGTGCCACACAGGCTCACACTCCACCCCTCCCTCCTCGAGAATACAGAAAGGAGTTAAAGACGAGAGTAGCACTCGGGGCTTCCTGTCTCCGAGTCCTCCACACGCAGACAATGAATCACAGTAACGGCTTGTCTCAGCCCAGCTCTCTAGGGGCGCTTAAGAGTCCCATGGTGGCCAGTGCTAAAGGCAACTTGGGGCGAGGGAATGAGTATGTAAAGCTGACAACGACTCAGAACTGCTTATCGGGCTAGAGTACGTGTCGCTGTCACCCGTCCCCAACCTCCCCTCTCACTTCACCATAGCAACAGCCCCCGGCCCTGGCCCCACCCGTCACCCACCTCCTCCAAAGTCGGGGACCTTGAGGTCTTGCTCCCACTTGTCCACCTTCCTCAGGTGCTGGTAGACCAGGTTCTCCTTCTCCTGAGGGGTGACAGCGTCCAGTAGGGCGTACTCCAGCTGGGTCTGGGCCGGTAGGAGCCCAGGCAGACCACCACCCGCCGCCATGTTGTCTCCCTGACCGGCCCGCGCTTGCGAAACACACACTGTTTATTGGCCTACCATTTTTCTTCGACATATTCGACTTCCACATTTTCCATTTCTTCGAATGATGGGAAAAAGAACCAACGAGAGCTTCCTATTTAAATTTTATTTGAAATAATAAAATTTCATATATTTTAAAGCAAGACTAGTGTTTAATTTTGGAAAATATAAAACATCCTTGACGTTCACGGTAGCATATTCGTCAAAGAAAGAAATCCGAGAGTGGGGTAGTTTTGTATCAGCAGATTCGACGCAAAGCTTTTGTTCAGTCAGTT
The DNA here is from genome assembly GCF_033958435.1 of Carettochelys insculpta. Classification (NCBI taxonomy): domain Eukaryota; kingdom Metazoa; phylum Chordata; order Testudines; family Carettochelyidae; genus Carettochelys; species Carettochelys insculpta. Next base: position 63,741,791 of record NC_134143.1, read on the forward strand.
GTTGACAAAAAAGAGAAAGGCAACGTCAACAAAGCAAGGATTAAAACGACTTCGAATATGACTACTGAGTCGTCGTCTCTCTTCGCTAAGGGTGGGAAGTGGTATGGAATGTGCGGCAGCGGATAGGACGACGCTGCCGGGAGCCGGTGGCGGGAGGGCGTGGAAGGTCTGTTGCTGTTGTAGCTGGTGTGTGAGAGGAGAGTTCTTGGCCGGGTGAGAGAGGCGAGAACCGGGGCGGAGGTGGCCCCTTCCCGGGGTACCAGGCGGTGCTTTGGATCTCTGTCCATTGTGGGGGTGGGGAGGCCTTTGGCAAAGGGGGCTGTGCCAGGGCACCAGGCACCCCCATATTAGAGGCAGATTAAGAGGTATTGGGCCCCAGCCGCCCCCAACCGTTGCCCCCGGCCCCAGGGTTGCCAGAACGGGCGGAGAGGTCCTACTGGGGCAGCCAACTCTGACTGAAGCTATTCCAGACGATTCTCCGCACCCACCCCCCAGCATTGACATGGTGTCGTTTTCTGAAAGTAGCCTGTTCAAATCCCCAGGGATGCTTTAGAGCGGCACTGGCAGATTAATGCTGATTCTGGGAGACTCCAGGGCAGTCTTGGGCAGTTGGCAAACTTAGGTCATCCGCGCCCGCTTTCTGACATGGACGTAATAGTGCCTGGCAGTCACGGAGTAATGGATGTATGAGCATAGGTTGGGGGCAACTGCAAACTTGAGGTTAGAGGAAACAGGAGGATTAGCTTGCACATAGATGTAGATTCCAGGGGTGTTCTGGGGCTGCAGCACCTAGGGGAAAATAGTTGCCAGCTTTCCCTGTTTGCCAACTGGTATCTCTTGTCCATCAATAGGTCCACTGATGACCTCCTCCTCCTTCCTCCCAGCACCTCCCACCTGTACTGTGGCCAGTAAGTTCCATGAGGGAGTGGTAGGAGTGTGTGCTTGAGAGGATAAGGGATAGGACTGGGAAGACATGGGATGAGGCATGGGGCAGGTCAACCCCCCTGCAAGAGAGGGAGTCAGTACCAGTGATCTTGTCAGCAGGAGCTGGGTGCAGGCATGGAGCAAGCTGAGGTGGAATGTGATAGTGTCTGAGGCCAAGCCAGTAACAGCAGGAGGTGCACAGGAGGATTCCTCACTGGCTGTGACTTTCCTGGGTCTCCCTGCCACCTTCTTGGACAGACAGAGCTCCCTTTCCCCACAGAGCATGTCAGCAGGTTCTGGGGTGGGGGCAGGAGGCCAGAGTGGGACACTTTAGTGGTGCACTAGCAGTAGTGTGTCTGTTGGGGAGATTACATAGGGTGAGAGATGCTGTTTGTCACTCTGTCTCATGCTCAGGATATAAGAATAGTCTGCAATTTGCCATAGCATCACAGATTCCCAGATTCTTAACACTGCCGTCTCTGGCTTCTGGCCTAGCCAGGAAATGGGACCTTAAGGCTAAGAGGCATGGCAGGGCCCCGGTTCCAGTGCGTTGGTCTACCCAGGTTCTGATGCTCTTGTGGGGGATACACAAATTGACTGAGGCCTATGGACTCATGTGTTAATCCACTGCTGATTAGAAGATTTGTTGAATATATGCAAGAGTACGCCCATTCCCCCTCAGATGAAGAAATGTCCTGATTTTTCACACTTGCTATTTGGTCCCCTAGGTTTTCCAGACCCTCCTACCCCCAGCTCGCCAGTCTTGGCTGGGAGGGAAGATGTCTCCTTCCACTGGGTCATCTTGTAGATTCTTTGACACAGCAGAATGCTGTTGTGTCTTGTGAATGAACCAAAACCAAGGCCTGATCCCAGTCCTGTTAAAATCAATGGAAGATCTTCCACTGACTCCATCAGAGTTGGATCTGCTTCATAAAGCTATTTAGTCTGTCATCTCATTCTTACTTTTTGTTCTATGTTCAATTAAAATCTCACTTGTTTTCAGTATCCCGCTTTTGAAGCCCTTGAAGCAATCTCTGTCAGATGTGCATTTGAAGCCTCTAACCTGACTTTCCAGATACAGTAATTATCTGCAGGGCTTCAGTGCAAGAACTTTAATTTCAGAATATGACTTCTTTCACAAATAAGTACACTTATGATCCACTTTGATTTGATTTAACAATAGCATTACAAATACAAAGCCTACTGCTGAGTACTCTTCAAACTAGAGCTCATGGCATTTCAAACCCATCTGTGGTGGACATGCAGTTTGTGATCCAATGTCATATTTCAAATGGCATTCAAGTGCCTTTCAGCTTCACATCTAGGGAAAGAAAAAAGAAAAAAACATTAAAAACTATCTCCAGACTTAGGAACATTGAAACATTATTGCTTAAGGCCAAGGAAAATATTTTGTGTGTTGTTTTGCCATGTCTGAAAATGCCCAGTTGGAAGAAGATATTTGGGAGTACAAATCCATTCGAAAACCAAAATCAGCATATCCAGATAATAATTGGGTGAACATCTCTACACCCATGCAGAAAGCAAATGATGGGAATTGCAAATCAAGACAAAGTGGAGGTAGGAATAATAAAAAATCATTTGAAAACCAGGACAAGTCTAAGAAAAGTAAACAAGGACCAAGACAGAAAGGTATTCAACCACTTGTAACACCTGCTCAGAACTTAAATCTAGCTAAAGACGACCATATTGGGCAGTCTGTGGAAAGCATAACTACGCCAGTAAAGCGAAGCAGGGCGTGTAGCAAAAAACAAACTCCACCAAATGCAAGACCAGTTTATGAAGGATATTGCCCAAGCTGCCAGATGCCTTTCTCCTTATTGTTAGCCCAGACACCTCGGTGGCATGTTACTGAATGTTTGGATACACCAAGATCCATTGAAAAAGGTAAGGCTCTAGTGAGGAGAAATAGTCCAAATTTCAAATAGATTGTAAAGGTTATCCAAAGAAAATTGTTTGAAACTTCAGTTAGATATGGTAGAGAATTTGTAGTATGGTCGGAATGACTATTACATTTTATCGGAGGGGGTAACCGTGTTAGTCTGGATCTGTAACAGCAACGAAGGGTCCTGTGGCACCTTATAGACTAATAGAAAAGTTTGAGCATGAGCTTTTGTGAGTCTGTGCTCACGAAAACTCATGCTCAAAACTTTTCTGTTAGTCTGTAAGGTGCCACAGGACCCTTCGTTGCTATTACATTTTAGTAAGTCGTTGTTTGTCAAATCTGAAGTTCTCTGATCTTTCTTTCAGAAGCACTGATATAGATTAAAGGTCCAGTCCTTCAAGGTGCACACTCCCTCCTGGAGGTGTTGCACTCAATTCTCATTGGGTTGAAATAAGAGCTGAAGCTCTTGAGATATTGCTTGTTCAGCATCTCAGAGATTTGTGATTGAAACCACTGACATTTAGATCTCCATCCATAATGAAAACTTTTCAGAAGGAAGCAATGTTCCCTCCACCCCTCATCATATGGTGGAGGGAACATTGGCCCACACTGTTTGGCAGATTTCCCGGGTTGCTTACAAAACTGGGAAGCTGAAATCAAGATCTGAATGCTCAGTCTACCAAAAACTGGAGCTGGCATACTTTAGATATCAGTACCAAGGCCTGTGTACTTTAGCAACCATATATTGACTGGGTATTCTGTGAGAGCATGAATCCAAGAGCTTGCTGACTTACTGTAGTTTGGAAGAGGAGTTAGAGCAAGAGAACCAGGACCCTCTAACATATAGTATATGTGATAATATCTCGTACTTTCAGAAGTCTGTGGAGTTATTTTTGTTTTTTGTTTTTGTTTTTTTTAAAACAGGAAGTACACTGCATGTGCACTTAAACTAAAGGCTGTCGCTTTTCTAGTATCTTTTGCTTTTACTATGGGATTGTTTGAAATCACTGTTGCATTCTGAATATGGAGCTCTTAGCCCTTAACTTTTCTGTAGTTTTCACTGTGGGCAGCTATATTTCCCACCTTCCAGCTTTAAAGTAACAGCTCTGGAATCTTGCTGTTTGGCACTGATTTATCTGCTGAGCCTAATATTCCTAAAGGGATTATGTTAGTAAAATGCAGATATTAACATTTTGTAAAAATTAAAAAACAAAAGAGCAACAGCCAGATTATTTCATAAAGTCCTAAACATGAAAACACTTATGCCTGAGAGTAGTTCCAATGGCATTTTTAAAAGTTTATTTTCTTCTAGCTGACAACTGTGAGCAGAATATTAGGATAAGAAGACTCAGAATAGCTCAGACAAAGCTCTGGCCTCAGACAACTGTATTTGTAAGCAAAAGCTTTAAATAGCTATGTCATAACATTAATATAAATCACTGTGTTAGTTTGTGCTAAAATCTCTTTTTGGTGAGGTATCAACAGTGTGTTACTTTGTTTGATTCTTTCTTTAGAGTGCCCTGATGGTCTACTGTGCAGTTCCACCATTCCATCTCACTACAAGCGGTATACCCATTTCACACTTGCTACAAGCAGGGCAGGGGATTATCTTGTCAGTTCTCCAACATATAGCTCTGAGAGAAAGTACACATGTTCTGATTCTGCTATCTCAAGTTGTTTCCCACACCTTACGGATGGCACCTTACTGCATGAAAAACAGACCAAGAATGTAAGAAATGTCCCACATGAGGATCATACCTTGGTGATTCAGAGTTCAACACAACCAAAATCTCCCATTGTAACCAAAGAAAATACTGCTTTTTCTGCAAACATTCTAAAGCCCAAGCAGACCCTTCAGATTTCACAGTATGCAGATGACAATAGCCAGGTTGAGTTTCTGGATTTTCCATTTTCTCAAGGAAGTGAACCTGGTGAAGACCTGGACAATCAGAATGACTCAGATCAGTTAAAGCTGCTACTTCCAGAAGTTGACTGTAGTGACTCTGAAATTTCATACTCCCCACTTAATACTGATGAGGAAGATGAACAAGAAACGGAGGAGGAGGAGGAGGAGGAAAAGGTAAAAAATTCACGGAGAAGATTATTTCACACCCAGAACTCTGAAAATGAGAGCAACAAAAAAGAGGAATCTACTTCTATGTTGTTTACTGAATTGGATTGTTCTCCATTCCAACACGAACCCAAGTATAGCTCCCTTAAAATAGGTGGTTTCATAATACAAAATGAACTTGGTGAAGAACTGAATGGACTGAGTAGTTTGGATGGCTGCGTTAAGCCTGTTTCTCAGTGTCAGATAAACGATGTAGTGTCTAATTCAAGAAGTGCTGCTAATCAGTTAGAACATCCACAAATGGTACTAACTGCAGAATCCTGCCTTTCCCTTAATTATGATATAACTAGGAAGGAATCTGATTGGCCAAAATTCAGTACCTCTATTTTTAGTACAGGTGATTGGGAGCTAAGCAATTCTGATGCTTGCAATGTGGATTCTGCAGACTTGGTTGTGGGTGATCCATCATTTCCCTTGAAAGTCAAAGAAGGTGGTAAATCTCTTCTGTCAAGGCAAAGTGAAGTTTCAAAGGAACCTATTCACCATCTCATTAATGAAAATAAAATGACTACTAGTACAAGTGAAAATGCAATAGACCAGAAGAGTTCACAGCCAGTAATAGAGAGAGAGGGAAATCTTCCTAGTACAGCTGCTGTACCCCTTTCCAGTACAGTGTCTAAAACACTGTCATCTGTTTTAGTTGCCAATAAGAAAGCCAAATCTCTTTCAGCCAAAGAACTGAAACAAATGGACATTGGTGTTTTCTTTGGGTTAAAACCCAAAGCAAAAGAAGAGAAGAAAGTAGAGAAGCATTCTGGTGAGGGAATACAGGCCTCAAGTCCTGTAACTCCCAATGGAAAAAGGTCTAGACTACGAAAGAGGAAAGCTGAAGGGTCTGTAGGAGACATAGATGCTGTTACAGAAAGTTTAAATAAAAATGGAGTTTGTGCAGATACAACATCTTGTGGGCAGCGAAGATGGAGAAAAAGATACAAAGCATCGTCTACTGAAGAAGGAACAAAACCCAAAACCTGCCCCTTTTATAAGAAGATACCAGGTGAGACATAATTGTGACTTTTAATCATAATGGTTGAATTCAGAGTTGTCTAGGCTAGCTATCTCTTTTTTCTCATTTTCATATGAGGTGTCTTTTATTTGGTTTCATTGTAAAAATCTTTTAGACCCCAGTCTTTTAATGATTTGCACATGGGTTGATCCTACTGAAGTTAGGAATCAGGGATATAGACATTTACAAGGTTACAGAAGTGATGAATGAGTAGCATGGAAAGTATGACATAATTTAGTAAAAATATAATCTTTTAACGATGCCAGTAGAAACATAAACTTTGTGCCTTAAATTACATTGTACAGGGCGTGTAGCCAAAAAGAGAGATTTCCATTTTTGATTTTGGAATCCTGGATAGAGATACTAGGAAGATGGGAGTTGGGGTAGAAAATACAATAAACACACAGCCTACAGTCAGTGGTTTTGATCCAGCAACATGATGCGTTCAGGCAGACTCTTTAGCTTGTATGGAACCCCAGGAAGTCAGTCAGGCTCAGGATGCTGTGAAGTTCCCCAGCATGTATCAGTCTGGAGGATGGGGCAGCCCCTTGTTTACAGTGTAATTCTCAATTTCCTTTGCTACCTCTCTAGCTGTTGTTTTAAATCACATCAGTTGTATGTGGAATGTTTGTTTGTTATTTGTTTTCTATAGTGTTTTCAAATAACCTGAAAAATTACTTTTAAAATGGATAAATCTTAGAGAGAATGAATGGCTTGGGAGCAATCATATGAAATACTTGCTGATTTTTGGACTATATAACAAACATTTGCTTTAAATTCTATCAGTAAACTTATTAAATTTTTTACATTATTACATTATAATTTGCATAGAAAAGCATGTTTACATCTGCTTTTATCATGAGAAATAACAACTCATTTAAATAGACTCAGGGTTAGCTGTCTTGGTCTGTAGTTTCACAAACAACAAGCAGTCCTGTAGCACCTTAAAGACTAACACAATTATTTATTAGGTAATGAACATTTGTGGGTAAGACCATTTATTATTACCTAATAAATAAATGTGTTAGCCTTTAAGGTGGTACAGGTTTGCTTGTTATTCATGAAACTCATTTAAATGTGTCGTACAAAATCTGTGATACATAATCACTAGCAGATAAAACGACAAGAAGTCCTGTGGCACCTTATAGACTAACAGATATTTTGGAGCATTAACTTTTGTGGGCAAAGACCTACTTCATCAGATGCATGAGTGGGGGTGTGGTGGTTCAGAGGATGATTTAAAGAGGATGATCTCCGTAAAGGGGAAGGCCAGAGCTGACAAGGTCTTTTCAGTCAGGGTGGAAATGGCCCCTTATTGGCAGTATACATCAAGAGAGGAAAAAACAAGTCAGATAACAAGTCTGACTTGTTCTCTCTTGATGTATACTGCCAATAATGGGCCATTTCCACCCTGACAGTATAGACCTCGTCAGCTCTGGCCCTCCCCTTTACTGAGACCACCCTCTTTAAATCCTCCTCTGAACCCCCCACAACTCATGCATCCAGTGAAGCAGGTCTTTGCCCATGAAAGCTTATGCTCCAAAATATCTGTTAGTCTATAAGGTGCCACAGACTTCCTGTTGGTTTTGAAGATACAGACTAACACAGCTCTCTCTCTGACACTAGCATATAGGGATTATTTAAAAAACCCAGGCCTGCTAATAGTAGTAACTTTTAACTGGAGTGTTTCATGTACTATAACTGGCATGGTGCATATTATTTTTGTTGAAAGCAATTTTAATGTGTTTTCTGCTTAAAAAAATATGTGACCAGTAAGTGGTTGCAGCTCCTTCATGAATATTAATTGACTTGCTCCTATTGAATTTATGTTGTAGGAACTGGATTTACAGTTGATGCATTTCAGTATGGAGAAATCGAAGGTTGCACTGCCTATTTTCTCACTCATTTCCATTCTGATCATTATAATGGCTTAACAAAAAAATTTACATTTCCAATCTATTGTAATAAGGTAAGATTGCCTATGAGCTTCACAACTACCAAATCAGAATGCAGCTATGAATGAAAACCAAGAGAGGAGGAGGGTCTGGGCAGGAGGGGGCTTGGATGGAGATGGAGGAGGGAGCTGAGCCATCAAGGAGCCCCGGGGCTGACTCGCAACAGGTTGAAAACGGCTCTGTAGTGATGTGAAACCTGTGGTGGAAAGAGGGGTTTTTGGTTTTTTTTTTGTTTGGTTTTTTTGGGGATGGGTGCAGCGGGAGATAACTCAGTGGTTAGAGCATTGGCCTTGTAAATCCAGGGTTGTGAGTTCAGTTCTTTACAGGGCCTTCCAAGGGTCTGGGGCAGGTTAGATTTAAAAAAAAAAAAAAGAGTCACAGATGGTGATAGGTCCTGCTGTGAGTGCAGGGGACTGGACTCAATGACCTATCAAGGTCCCTTTGAGTTCTATGTGATATGTATATCTCTGTGTTTTTTGGGAGTAGGGGCACTTACTTGTGCGTGCCACCACAACAGGTCTCTCCCCCCGGCTGAAGAAATGGCAGCAGTAGCAGAAAAGCTTTGCCACTGGACTTTTTTCTTGCTACTGCTAGATGCTTTCCTGTAACCCACCCTCCCACTCCTGCATTCTGATTGTTCAGAATTTCACCCAATCAGAGCAGTGGGTGAAGCCTCTCTGCAGGCTTTACTGCCATTCACTCAGCCTGGGAGTGGAAAAGAGGGGTGGTGGCGGCACCAATTCCTGTCCCCACCACATGGCTCGCCAGAACCCGTGAGCTGGATCCAGCTCTGGCTTGCGTAATCTGGCCCACAAGGCTCAGGGCTCCCAGTCTCCCAACCCACCATGGTCTAGATGCTGGGGAGGGGAGCCCCAAGCCTTGGGGTCTGGATCCAGGCATGCTTCAGTCCAGATCCAGGCTGCTTGCCGTGGGTCCCCACCCCATCCTAGAGGCTGCTATAGCTACACTGGTTGCTAACCAAAGAGCTGTAACAGTAGTGATGGATCACACAGATGTAAGCATGGCCTTGTTATATTCTCTTTTTGAGTTAGCTTCAAGCAAGTACATAAGGGCACAAGAGGCTCTCCCTCTGCCCAGGTTTGTTGCTAGAACCCAGACATAGCAAATATTGTAAGAGGCTGGATACAGCCCAGTGTTAGAGGCGTAATCCTTCGTAAGTTGCATACTGTGCTCTGTGCCTTTGAGTTCCTTCTAATATTTTCAATATAATCTAATAACATTAAGTAATATTTATCAATTCCACAACTTATATCTTTAAAGAATTTTATGGGGCATCCCTGTAATATAAACAAGTATAGAGATGTGGATGTGGTGTTCTGAAGATTACTGTTTCCTGCAAGCATGCAAAAAAAAGGAGAGCCAGGAGCAGAACTTAGGGAACTTTTCAATAAACTTTTAAATGGCTCCATGCATCAGGGATTTACGGGTTTGTAAAAGTCCTTGCCATAACTTCATCGAGCTGGGCCCATGAGTATATTATCTCTAGCTTCCAGGACCGGTGTCCAGGTGCCCAGTTCTCCATTGGTGCAAGGTGCAATTGGGTTCTAGCTGAACCGCTTCCTTGATAATTTTTTTGCTCCTTTCCTGAAATTGACAAAAATATCCATGTAAGGGATGCAGTGTCTGCACAGACACTGTGGTACCCTAATTATAGCAACATATGCCTTATGCCACTTGTGGTGGTGCAGGTATGGTATCAGTGTAGTAGGGCACTTACATGGGTGCGAGGAAGGACTGACATACATAGGTTGACATAAGGCAGCTTATACCAACCTGAATATGTAGTATAGGTGAGCCCTTGGTACAAAACTCTTCCTCTTTTGCAGATAACTGGCAACTTGGTGAAAAGTAAACTTCGAGTGCAAGAACAATATGTGCACACACTGCCAATGGATACAGAGTGTATAGTGAATGGAATCAAAGTGGTCTTGCTCGATGCCAATCAGTATGTATCTTTGCACCTTAATTATATCATTTGCAAATAGTGAATGTCAAAGATAATTTATTGTTTAGAAATGGTTTATACATTCATGATTTTTGGCTTCAGTGGATTGGGAAGATTTAAGGATAACATTTTTAAACCACTTAGATGATTTTGGACCATAAAGTCATTTTCAAATGTGAGTTAGGGACATTGGAGGGTAAATTTAATTGAATTTATTTTTCTAAATGCAGAAGTTACTTTTGAGAATCGGAATTAGGCTTTTGGATTTTTTTTTCTAGATCTATTTTTGTGTGTTTGTAATGAGCATATCACCAAAATATCTATATGAAAATGATGGGTAGTTCTTTAATGTTCACATTTCTTTGTAGACATTAATCCTGATTTTCAAATTTGGAATGAATAAGAATTTAAAATGGTTATTTCACTACAATGATAGTTTTTCCTCTGTTGATATTCACACCTCTTCATCAACTGCTGGTGGTGAGCCACCATGGTGACTGAAATGGCCTCATTAACACTTGTCCTACAATTGATAAGTACATCCCTATCTCTGTGATTTCCACTTCATTCATCTGACAAAGTGTTTTTTACCCTCAAAATGTTATGCCCAAATAAATCTGTTAATATTTAAAGTGCCACAAGATTTCTCATTTTTTTTCTCTGAAACAGGTAAGAATATATAAGCACAGAAAGATTTAGGAATAGGTTTTCCAGATTCTGAATGACTACTGTTTTTGGTGTCCAAGGTGAGGCATTGTTGGCCTTATTTTCAGAGATGTTGGGAACTTTCCATTTTACTGACGACTATGGGAGCGTCAGATAGTGAAAAATCAGGCCCAGTGTTTCTCAAGCTGGATACAAAAAACATCATACAGTCTGAAAAGTTGCCAGTAAAATGACCTGATTTTGCTCCCATTGAACTTTTTTTGGCAAAGCTTTACTGAATTCAGTGGTACCGGGACCAGACTTGAACTGCTCAAGGCCTTGTGAACAGTTTGCGGTAATGTCATGATTACAATTCAGTAGCTCTTGGTCTTCTGTTGTGAGCTCTGATCATTCTGCCTCTTGGCACCTTATCAGTGTATTGGAATAAAAGTCTTCTCCTTTGGTATGTAAGTTTAAATGCAGAATTCTGTTACATCTGGTTTGAATAGTGCTTATCTTACGACTTTTTAGTTTGAGAGATAAGATTCCTTGCAAGTCCTCTGAGAACACTTACTGAGAATGAAAGAAGCCTCGTAACTTATGTAATTTTCAGTTTTTCCTTCATTTTAAAAGGACTAGAAACTATAGGTATAGAGTTCAAGTTTTTGGAGCGCTTGCCATCTCTGTTCTCTAAGCTATGTATGGCTAGTACTTCCTTTTCAAGATTTTTTTAAACAACTTTCTATATATAACTCATGTCCAAAATACTCCAATTTTGGCTGCCCAGTATCTGCCCTGCAAAACTGACTTACTTTGGTGAGGAGTTACACCAATAGCAGTGGATTCACTGCAGTCATAGCAATCAGGGAATGGTCCTGACCCAGCAATCAATAGTGAGGGCAGGTTAGTATTTAAAATCTATAAAGAGAAATTAAGAAGCAAATATTGCATTAGGTCCCACAGCACTGAAGATGGCTTCAATAATTGTGCAGTTTCTGTATTTCCTATGTCAAAACAGTTCCTCTTCTTTCCCTAGTCTGCCACTTCTCCTTTCTTTAATATTCAGATTATTATACCAGAGAGACTGATAAACACAGGCTGTGGCCACACTAGAAGGTAATTTTGAAAGTGATTTCAAAAGGAGGGGCGATTTCAAAATGAGCAGCAGAGCGACTACACACAAATAGCTTGTTTCAAAATCAACTTTGAAGTAAAAAGGTGATCATTTGGAAGGTGTTGTTCCACTCCTGTGTTGGAAACAATGCCCCATTTCGACATTGATTTCTAAATGAAACGTGTGTAGCTGCTTCCCTGGGCCACCATTTCGAAATCACAACTCCTCCATGGAGCCAGCCCCTTCCTGGAGCACTGAGATGCCTTGGCCAACAGCCAGGGCTCTCTGGCTGTCAGCTCCAGCTGCCTTAAAGCTGAAGGGACACAGAAACCACATGCAGGAAGCTGAGTGTGTGCCGGCAGCCACAGGAGCATATGCTGATGGCTGTACACTCTGCAGTGCCCTGAGAAACACAGAAAAGGACTTGGCTGGAGCCATGGCCAGGGGGCAAGACCCCCGGGAGCCCCAGGGATCACAAGGCGCTGAGTGGTAGGGCCCCCAGGACCTCAGGGTGCCCCCAAAGAGGAGGGGCGCCCTGTGGCTGGAGGCTGAGGTGAGGGACCTGCTGGCCGTCTGCGGGGACAATGACATCCTGCTCAGAATGGAGGGGCAGAAGCAAAACGCAGCCACCTACGCCCGCCTGGCCCACAACATGGCCGCAAGGGGCCACTCCCCCTGTACCCCCAACCAAGTGCAGTCAAAAGTGAAGGAGCTGCAGCAGGGCTAAGTGACGGCAAGGCACTCAGCCAGGTGGTCAGGGGCGGCACCTGCCACCTGCCTATACTATACAGAGCTGCACCAGCTCCTTGGCCCAGGGAGGCCGCAACACCAGAGGAGACCCTGAACACTACAGAGCCAGAGGGGCAGGATGAGGAGCCAGAGCCAGCACCCTCTGCTGCACCACCAACCCCAGGCCCGGAGCTGATGGCAGATGACAGCGACAGTGATGGCAAGGATGGGAGCAAGGGACCTCTATATATTGTGGAGGCATCAGAGGGCACAAGTCAGGCCACATCTGCTCGGGCCTTCCCCGAGCCCCCTGAGGCATCCTCAGGTAGGACCAGGCATGGGGTGTCCTGGGCAGGTGGGGGACGGTTCCTGCCACTGCCAGCATGGGCCCAGGCACACGACCATGGGCCAGGGACCGAGGGACGGCCATGGTTGCCATCAGGGAGGGGCCTGTGTGCGCTGGGGGCCACCGCACGGGGCCATGGACAGCCATGTGGGCACATGCCTGGGAGGATGGGGGGGTGCCGAACCAGCCCCGCCAATGGCCCAGCATGGATGCACCTCACAGCAGCCGTGCTGCCCCAGGGCCCTCCACCACGAGCAGGGAGGGATGGCGGCGGTCACGTGGCCACTGGGCCATGGTACCCAGTCACATGACTGATGGGGCGCTGCCCTCTCCTCTTATGTCTTCACAGCCTTGACGTCCATGGGCCGCTCCAGCCCCCTTGATTTGCCAGGGAGCCCTGCAGTGGCCGAGGAGGGGAAAGGAGCAGTGCACCCCAGGACTGGGCACTGTGCTGGGTGGGCCCACCACTGCAGCTGGGCTGATGAATTGGCATCAGCCCACACAGCTGCATGATGGGAGCAAAACTGTCTGCTGTGGGAATGGCTCTCCATGGAGCGAGCGGCTTGGGATCGAGTCACAGGCTACCTGGACACCCTAATTTAGGTCAGCGCCCGCTGCCTGCCCCAGCTGTCCACTCCAGGGATGGCCTTTCCCACGGCCCTCGCCCCACCCCTCCCAACGCCCCTGTCCCCTTACCTCCCTCCTGCTCCCGCTGCGCTCTCTGCCCTGCTTCCACCTGGCATGATTGCAGCCAAGAGGGAGGAGCTTGTGTGGTGGCTGTAGGCAGGTGCACCCACGAGTCTGAGGCCTTTGCAACCCCAGCACACCCCTACTTACCTGTGCTCCCTGTGCCATCCCAGCCCTGTCGTAGGCCCTGGACCTGGGGCTGTTGCGGCTCCAAGGGCCACTTTGGCTCATGTCCCGCCACTCCTACGGACAATTGAGCCCTCCTGCCCCCCTTGTAAATAGTTCACTCCCCTGCCCTCCAATTGTAAATGGTTAGAGACTTGTTAGGTTTTGAAAAAGTAATGGTTAACTTTATTGAACAGTGTCCACGTCATGCATCAGGTGGGGATGGTGAGGGACGTGTGTTTGAGCAGGGGTGCTGGTGACGGAGGAGGTACAGGAAGGGGTTGTACGGGGTGGGCCAGGGCTGGATCATGGGGACTCCCGAGCAAAGGCCTCCCTCACGTGTACCCTGTCCCTGTGTGCCTGGTGGCGCAGGACTGCACCTGTCTGGTCATACTGTGGCACAGCCTGGGCCACCCAGTGCACCACAAAGAGCTCCTGTTTGCTCTCCACAAGCAGACACCTGAAACGTGCCTTCAGACGCCCGAATGCCTGCTCTGTTGTGTTTCTGGCTTGGTTGAGCCAGGCTTTGTGACAGTCCCTGGCTCTGTGTTCCGTGTAGGGGTGCATTAGTCAGGCTTGGAGGGGGTAGGCCGCATCGTCAACAATGCCTGGGTGCATGGTCATATCCCACACTGAGAACTCCTGTGGAGTGACGTAGGTGCCCTCAGCCATCCTGCGCCCAAGCCATGAGTTCCTCAGGATGCCAACATCGTGGGCCCTGCCCGGCCAACCCATGCAAATGTCTGTAAATAGTCCTTGGGCATCCACAAGTGCCTCGAGGATGACGGAGTCCTTCCAATTTATGTACTGTCTGCGGCTGTGCGATGGGGCCCGGATGGCGATGTGCGTGCTGTGCAACACACCGATACAGGTGGGGAATCCCAGCTGCTGGAATCCGGCCATGGCAGCGTCCATGTCTCCCAAGTGGATGAGGTAGCGCAGGAGGATCTGGTTGATGGCATCCGGAACCTGCATGGGTTGGAGGACACGGGTGTCCTGAGTGTGTTGTGGCATGCGGGGGACACCCTCCCAGGGACACACTCCCTGGGCCACGCTGTGGGTGCATGGCTCAGGCTACCTTACCTCTGGAAGGACGACCCCAACAGTGGCCTTCCCCACCCCAAATCGGTGGCCGACCGAGCGGTTGCTGTCCAGGGTGGCCAGCTTCCACGCGGTGATGGCTACTGTTTTCTCCAGGGGAAGTGCAGGCTGCAGACAGGTATCCTGGTGGCGAAGTGCTCATGTCAGCCACTCACACAGCTCCATGAAGGTGGTCTGGGTCATTCTAAAAGTGCAGTGCCATGACGGCGGGCCCAGGGAAGGGGATGCTCCACATGCACCATGGGGGGGACCTAGAGGAGGCCGGCCACATAGCAGGCACCGTGGAGCCTCAACTGGCATGCTGCCAGGAAGGCCATTAGGCTGAACATTTGACCCTTCCCTCGCCATTTCCTGCCCCATTATTTTGAAAGGAGGCTCTG
This sequence comes from Carettochelys insculpta, assembly GCF_033958435.1. Classification (NCBI taxonomy): domain Eukaryota; kingdom Metazoa; phylum Chordata; order Testudines; family Carettochelyidae; genus Carettochelys; species Carettochelys insculpta. The sequence goes on from NC_134143.1 coordinate 63,756,843, forward strand.
GGCTGTGCAGCCGTTCTATTTCGAAAGGAAGGGCGTGGTCTCTTCGATGTTGCGAATCGTAATGTCAATATGCGTTTTGTGCGTAGTTGCTTCATTTCGATGGATCAGGATTATCCTTTTCGACGTCACTTGCTAGTGTGGCTGCAGCCATAATGACGGAAGGGCCTGTATTATCATTTGTGCCACGTGTTGGAAGACTGAACAACAGAAAATGCAATCCATGCTTTATTTGTTATTTAGATGTAGTTTTTTTCCCATGACCCATCCAACCTAAAAGTTACAGCCTACAAATTGGACTTAAATAGGCATTTGGGTTTTCATCTTCATTGAAATTGGAAGACAAATGAAACTTGGCACTTAACTACCTCTGCACATTTTCACAACCCTGTGGAAATAGTAATCTCCCAATAGCTCTGTAGGCAGGTAATATCCACGTTTTACAGGTGGAGAAACTGAGGCACAGAGAGTTGGTGGCTTGCTTATGGTCGTTAGGCGAGTAGGTGCATAGCATGCATAGCTGGCATTAGAAAGAAGTTTCTGTCTCAATCTGCCATTATGTTGGGCTGAATATCTGTAACTGACTGTGCTTTATCCCCTACTACTTGAAAGCAATATAGTGTGTGGGGTAATGGATGCCGCTCTTTGGAAGTAAGAATATGTTGTGTTGTTTTTTTCCTAGTTGTCCAGGTGCCACGATGATCCTTTTTTGCCTTCCCAATGGAACTGTTATTTTACACACAGGGGACTTCAGGGCAGCTCCTTTTATGGAGCATTATCCTCTTCTGATTAGTCGAAAAATTCACACCTTGTACTTGGATACTACGTAAGCTAAAATATCCTTCTTTCCCTGTTCCAACAGCAATTGTGTATTCCATAATAGTACTTTGTGTCTAAAAAATTAATCTGAGTGACATTGACTGTGTCTACACTACAAAAATAACTTCAAGTTGCTTATGAAGTACAACTTCGAAGTAAGCAACTTTGAAGTAGAGCATCTACACACGCCCTACTTCGAAGTTAAACTTTGAAGTAGGGCACTACTCCATTTCCAGGAATGGAATAAGGACTTCGAAGTTGGGCTCTCTACTTTGCATTTAACTTCAAAGTAAGGGAAAATGTGTTCAGACTCTCTGCTGGCTACTTTTATGTAGTGCCTAACTTTGAAGTTAACTCCGAAGTTGGTTCCTAGTGTAGATGCACTCATTTTGTATTGCTACTCACTTAGCTCTGATGAATGGCATGTAAAGAAATAAGGTATTTGTTAAAAGGCTATTTACATATTGTCTGTTGACTTTATATACATAGGGCTGTAATAATTGTGTTGCATAGATGTTTTTACGGTATTCATTTGAGAAGGCCAAATTAGTCATAAATGGTATTCACTCTTTTTTTTGTGCTTTATGAAATTGAAACTGGCTTTCTGTGAGTCAGGCCCTTAATGAAAGAGACAAATATTCAAAAGTGGAAAGCTGCTAAATGTTGGTGTGGTCAGTTGCCCAATTTTTCATTAGACCTTTCTTTGATTCATCCACATATAACTGTTTTTCAGTACATGATGACTGATGCTCAGTTGTAATTTTTTGTGTTCTGTCCCATATTCTGTTATTGTGAATGAATAATGCCATATATGAAAATGATGTGCATGTCAAAAAATAAAAGCGCTGTGAATGTAGTTAGTATGTGACACAAGCATCCACCTTTATAAAAATAGAACTCAAAAGAGGCAAAGATTTCAGTAGTCATAGTGACCGATGAGTGAGTATTGGCAGTTATTAAAGGTGTATATAGAAAAGGATATGCAATCTTTAAAAAACTGTGATATCCCACCATGATTTTTAATAATGATTTAATGAGTAAATAATAGGTTGAATTGATACTGATGAATACCTTTGCTTTTCCTTTGTTGCATGCAGTTTCAGACAAAGCCTACTTATGAAGTAGGATGCCTCCTATCTCATGTTCACGACTCTATTACATATGCATATCCAATTTCCATTTATTAGATACTGCAGTCCTGAATACACTTTTCCTTCGCAACAAGAGGTTATCCAGTTTGCTATCAACACGGCCTTTGAGACCGTGACTCTAAACCCTCGTACATTGGTTGTGTGTGGCACCTATTCCATTGGAAAAGAAAGGATCTTTCTAGGTATGTAAATGGACTTATCAGATCAAAATGAATATGTGTATCTCTGAATCACTATATAATGTGATTTTTTTCCCCTTAAAGTGTGCTTGAAGGTAGCTTATGCTCAACATTTAGATTTTGTGTACAGCAAAAGGAAGCAAATTTTAAAACCTGATTTTTTTTTAAAATGTCAGTACATTTTTAACAAAAATAAAAACAATAAGGAGTCCTGTGGCACCTTAAAGACTGATAGATTTATTTTGGCATAGGCTTTTGTGGATCATCTGATGAAGTGGGTTTTATCCACAAAAGCTTATGCCCAAATAAATCTATTAGTCTTTAAGGTGCCACAGACTTCTTATTGTTTTTGCAGATACAGACTAACATGGCTATCCCTATGAATATAAAAAAAAGTTTATGACTGAAACATTTACCTGGAGTGTCTGCAAAGTTAACCAGACCTGCTGTTCCACTGTATAGAATGCACAAAGTGGTTATATGCAGAAAGCATTCTAGTTTATTTAACCATGCCAAGTGAAGTGCTGATAGTTCAATTAAAAAAACACAGTATAACTGGTGAAATTATAAAATTGTTTTCAATTTTAATAATATCAGGTGTTATTAGTAACACACTGAGGGAGATAGATTTATTTTAAAATTTCAGTTCTACTAACACTTATTTCCAAGGGTAATACTTTGTATTTCACTGTAAAATGGAAGCAAGTCATACAAATGAACTATTTGTTCAAAACATTCCCAACAGTTACATGCATCTTTCTGCTATTTTCGGTCTTAAAGAAAACCTGTTGTGCCCTATGCTCAAATCAGTATAATGTTTAGAAGCTAGGTGAGTACCTGACTATACTTTCTAGGGGAGTCAGTCATGGAACATTCATATTTTTAAAGATCCTTGGTAGTAGAATTTCTGTCACTGACATCCAAGCCATCATTCAAATGGATTGTTTGTCCTCCTTCAGAATGCTACCAGATTCTAGTATCTTAGAAAGATATGCCAGTTTACTGCCTTGAGCATTAATATATTGTCAAATAGGTATCATTCATAATCTATATGTATACTTTTATTGCCCCTCTTTCTGCAAATAGTTCTGAAGCTGCAATAGAGCAATCAGTTTTAGCAAACAGTTATCAGAGCTTTCCTCTACGTAGTTTACAATGTGAAATAGCTTATTATGCAACCATAGGTGTTTTTTCATGGTGACTGAGACAATCAGGAACATCTCAAAAACAATGGTAGTCTTTATTATTTGCAAATGATGTCTTCATTATGTCTATACTTTTCCCTTCCATCCTACAGCAATTGCTCAAGTTCTGGGCTCTCAAGTGAGCATGTCCTCAGATAAATACAAAACGCTGCAGTGCTTGGAGTCAGCGGCTGTTAATTCCCTCATCACCACGGACTGGAACAATACTTTGCTTCACCTTCTTCCCATGATGCAAATTAATTTTAAAGTAAGTGTAAAAGATAATATTTGCCCCATTGGATAATGTTAGCTTGGATGATATAATGGCAATAGGGTGTCTTTGGTGCTTTTTGCCACCTGTCAGATCTTATTTATTTAGTGATGTTTTGACATATAGCAACACATTGAAAATGAGATGCAGTTAAACGTTAACAGACTCCAAACATAATGCACAGAAAGTGTAATTTCATTCTAATGTCCTGTAAATGGAAAGAGATTAGATGAGACTTGTTCAAAGGCTTGCTGTTTTTGGCCTTTTTGAAGTAGGTTTTAGTTAATGGTTGCAGGATCACTCCTATTAACAATTAATATACTGTGACATTTAGTCCTTGTCTACTCTCTTTCTATTAATTTGTGTATTGTTAAAAAAAAAAAGGACTAAAAGGATTTGCTTCCTCAAACTCCCTCTGTTTGAACCAGTTAATAGATGGGACATTGTCAACTTGAAACCTAGTAAAAAAAAAATTTAATCTGATATTTAAAAATATTCATGTCAGCTATGATACATGCGCCAAAGGCCACTGCGAGGTTTTAGGGCTTTACACTCACTTGCCTCTCATTTGCAAATTGTTTTTCTTTACTGCCATGCCCTGTGGAAGACTCACCCAAATCACAGAGGGAAATGGGCTATATAGCAAACAGTGCAACTGACACGAAATGGAGTTAAATGAACATCATGATCAAACTGAAGAAGAAATAAATTCTGGTCTTTCAGTTATAAGACTGTTAGTTGTACTTATAACGATAGTATGGAAAAGGATTTAGACAGGAATGTGTTTTATTTTTTATTAAGTTTTTTTTTAAGTTGGGAATCCAGTACCATCTGTTTTTCAAAGAGATATTCATATTCCTTTAGGGGTGGTTCATGAGTATGTGTATTTGTGTGAGAGGTGCCAGGCTGATAGTTTAAAGGAGTGGTGCACAACCTTTTTTCAACCACAACCGCCATAATTTATTGCCCTTGTGTCTCAGCCCCCCATGTTAAGCCCCATAAGCCCTATCAGCCCCAAACCTGCCCCCACTCCCATCTCCAGATTTAACCTGCCTCAGAGCACGAGCGTAGCTCTCCTTCATGGCCACTGCCTCCACCGTGCTGCTTTTGCTGCTCCTCCTTCTCTGCATGTTTCTGGCAGGCTCAGCTGCCCCCTCCCCCAGCTCTCCTGCGGTCTTCCCCCATGTGCACAGTGGGCAACTCCCTGCTCTGTCAGCTTTCTCCTCTGGGGTTCCCTGCCCTGCTGACTTTCTGTGGGTCCCCTTGCCCAGCCAGCTGACTTCTGCAGGGCTCCCAGCTTCAGCTGACTGTTCAGCAGTCCCAGAGGCTGCTGCCACTTAAACAAAAAAACTGAATTCTGTTAAGTGGTGGCAGCCTCCAGAGCTGCAAGAGGAGTCAGTGGTGGTAGCGCTCAGAACTGCAAGTGGCTCCTTAAAGAGCCTCATGCAGTTCCAGAGCCACACCCTCCCGGAGGACCCATGGGTTGTGCACCACTGGTCTAAAGCAGGGGTGAGTGAACTTTTTTTTCCCTGCAATTAGCAGGGCCCCCCCAACCTGTCCAATCTAATCCAAACTGATGGAAATGTCAATTATGTTCATATGAAAAAAAAACAAAACATTTTGGCATGTGTAAGAAAATAAGTATGTAGAATTCAAAAACATGAATTGGTATATGAATGTGAACACACATACATAAAAATAGTAACATAGTAAAAATAGTAACATACATAAAAATAGTATTTCAACATTTTAATGAGGTGGATGAGCCTGACACCCAGCAGCCAATCATGCTGCACCCCCATTATGAAATTTCATGCCCCTGAGATTGCCCACCCCCCACTTTGCACACCCTTAGTCTAAAGAATATTTTCTGTCCACTATACAGGTGCAGTTGTTAAATCTTCTCTTTACTGCCCATTCTATATAGTTGGTGGGAAGTTTAATGTTCTTTACCTATTAGTACTTAGCCTTTCTCCGAGACTGCCAAGGATGGTGCCAGTTTGGGAGGGGAAGACATTATGATATGAACTCAGAGACTTCATTTCAAAGATGATGGGAGGGATAAAATGTTTTGATTTTCATTTTATTTTGGTTTTTAAAAGAAACTTAATTCATTTCCCCTTTTAATTTAAAAGCTAGAATACAGACTCCCATAAAATGCCATTTAAGAGTGAGCAGACAGGTCTCCATTGATTCTGCTAGACCATATACATTGGTGAAGAAAGAGAAAACAGTGCATTTTGAAAGTAGATTTGAAAGTGCAGATGTACAAGAGGGAGGAGCTCTCTATTTGTTGTATCCTATTTGAGGCAAATTGCAACTTTTAATTGTAGGAGAAGTAGTTAAATTCTATATAACATCTTCATGTTAGTGTTACAGGTATGAAGTTATGTTGACCGAATCTCAGGGAATTTCCGTATTCCTCAAGATGAGTGTTTAGGCATATATTGCTAGACGTTAAATACAGCACTACTGAAAAAAAATAAACACAGGGCAATTGGGCCATGTTTAAAGGAGACATAAAACAGAGAGGAAGCATGCTCCAGTGATGAGCATACTAACCTGGGACTCTATAGTCCTGGGTTTGGGTGTTAGCTCTGCTGCTGAGTACCATTTTGACATTAGTAAAGTCAACTAGTCTCGCTGTACTTCATTCTCTATCCATAAAATGTTGATATTGTTGTTCTACCTCACAGGGGTGTTGTAAGAATAAATACATTAAAACAGTGATGGGGGGATATAAGTGACTTAGGTAAATAGACTTCTGAATGGACAGAAGCACATGTCATGCCATAAGTCAGAGGTTTTCAGTGAGGTCCATGGCCTTCTGGCGGGCTGTGAGCTGGTTTCAGGGGGTCTGGCAAAATAAACTAGAGAGCAAGACTGACATTAGAGTTGCTGAGACCTAAGGCAGAAAGCTGAAGTCTTAGCCCCATCACCTGGGGCTGACTCTGTAGCTCCAGCAATTTGGCTTTACAGGGCTCACTGTGGTGTGGGGCTCTGGATAACTGCCTTGCTTAGTATCTGGTAATGGCAGCCCTGGCTCAGAAAACAGTTGTTGTGGCCCAGGTGGACTACAGCATTTTTATACCATATAGGATTTGGGCTTCAGAAAGTGAAAGATTGGGACTCCTGTCATCAGTTACACTGGGGGCTGATGGGGAAAGGCCAGGTCTGTACAGGAAGGACAATCAATCAGAAGTGTAAGAAAAAGTGTGTGAACGGAGAATCCTTTTATTTTTCACCATCACTTTTAGATGATCTTCCTGCTAAAGTCCCGCCCTCCTGTCCTTTTCGTGTGTAAGTTACAAGCATGTCATTTTAATCATTTGTGTTACCTTAGTGTGACCTCCAGTTGCCACTATGAGGATTAATTTGCCTCCAAACAAAAGGATCATCTCGACATTCTGATGTGATAAGCTTCCAGTGAAGCCCATAGCTGGAGTGTAAGTTTCTAGGTGCCAGTGATGGTGTTAAGAGGAATGGAGATCACAGACTTAGTTGAATAGGTAAATGCTGAAGGATGAGCTTAACCTGCTGTCAGATGGCAGAACTCAAATCAGTATTCTCTATCTGTCATTGTTACAGTTACTTCTGCTTTCAGCCTCCTACGGGTGACTGGTCAAATACTAATAGTAATTTTGTATAATTTTCTTGAGACCAATAAATTAATCAAAGCTACATATTAAAATAAAACCATCTTGCAGACATCATTATATCAAGTGGTGGCAAGAAGTGCCATTATTATATCAGGTGAAGGGCTATAGGTTCACATTCTGGATGTCCTTTTTCCCAATCCTTTAGTGCGCAAAGGTTTGTTTTGAAAGCATAGGAAGAATAAAATAGATTAATTGCTCCAGCAATTTGCTGTGTGAAATGGAAGGGCAAAAAAAGTGTAATTCAAAGAGAATGTTTACTTCAGTTTCATGCTTAGCTTATTTAAATACTGATGAGTAGCTGCTCTTGAATAAGCAAGCTGCATATAAAGTGTTGTCAGAGCTGATTGTAAATTAAGAATTTAATCATGTTTGAGGCTTCTCATACTGTATGGGCTCCATTTGCTCTAAGTGCTGCTGATTTAAGCAAAATAGTAGATAACAGGCTGTCATGAAATAAGGAGGTTGACTAAGGGATGAATTATATTTTTCATTTTAAAGGGGTGGAAGTTTTGGAACAGTATTGACTGAAGGGCTGAGAAATTTTAAAGGGTATGAATATGTTTCTTGTTTAACTCTTTATAAAGTTAGCCGTAATCTTGTAGGAGGGAAGCTGCCTTTTCTCCAAAAATATTAACATTAAAGAATCCCCCTTGCATCACCCAATCATTGTTTGAAATATTGAAATCATGAGACTTTTGTCATTTAAATTTGTAGTGAAAAAGCTTTTCAGGGCAAGGAACTGTCTCTTTTGCATGTATAGTATGCATGACATAGCACAATGGGTGCTACTGTAATATGCAAGCATTAGGGCAGAGTTTTCAGAAGAACAAAAGGATATACCTACATGGCAATTAAAAGTGGGCAGATGGCCTGAGGCAGCTGACTCAGGCTCATGGACTCAGGCTAAAGGGCTGTTTAATTGCAGGGTAGACTCCCAGGCTCTAGGTCCCAGCGAGGCAGGAAGATTCCAGAACTAGGGCTGCAGCCCTAATCCAAACATCTGACGGGACTCTCTTAATGGACAGGTTATTAATATGGGTAATTAAATGAGTCCCTGAAAAAGGAGGTGCGTAAACCTCCTATGCACAGATCCCAGGACCCGAACCAGAACCCTGTTGCAACCCCAAGACAGGAGAGTGCCACCCCGGTACGCTCTGGTCCCAGCTAAGGCCTCCTGGAAAGAAGTGGCTGGCAGAGACAATGAGACCAGGATGAGGGCTGAAGTTAAAACAAAGTAACTGAAACTTTTATTTGAGGAACACCATCAAATTTAAAATGTAGCAACTCTTAAACAACTAACTGATAAACTTACAGTAAACATTGTTTCCTTGTTGTCTTCTGCTAAATGGACTGAACTTTATTTAACTGGAAGGTAAAAATCAATGTAGGAGAGGTTAGTGGATGCAGGTAAGTGGGAATAGGTAAGGGTATGCAAATCCCTTCCGCTTCCTATTAAAAGGGTGGAGTGAAGTTGCTAGCTTCACTCCTTACCGGGGGCAGGGTGCTAACCTGCCCCTAATGGTTGGACCCTGGAGCCAGTCAAGGCTGTTCCTCTCTTCGGGAGGCCTTCTGTTACTCCGTTTGTGGCCCAACTACATATGTGATCCCAGGAGGCAGTGTGCTCTTTCCTGAGTCACGTCAGGTAAGCAGAGACGGGAGGCAGGGAGGCTTTGCCTACACCTGCAGTAATTTGGAAAGGGGTATTAAAGGAACAAGGTTAAGGGAGGTTGAACCTTCCCATTTACTTGTCTATTACTAACAAAGAAAAACTAAGTATTCTTTAAATATACAACAATGTTAACAATAAAGTTTATTAATTAAATGTGCTTTCTATGTGTGCTTATATAAATGTAAGAACCCAACCTGGGCTTATAGGCCCGGCCCTGAGGGTCAAGCCCTCGGGTACTGTGCCTCCCCCGCCGGGGAAGCCCATAGTAGGGGTGCGACCCCTACTCCCCCACTGGGGGTCCCGATGTCCCAGGTGGATATGTGTTAGGGAGTGTGTGTATGGCAAGGAAAGTTTACATGTCTTGTCCGGTAGTAGTCACAATCAGGTGAGTTGAGGTCCAGTCCGGTTTGATGTCTTATTCAGGTAAGTGGTCACAATGATGGTCCCCAGCACACCTGCAGCACACAGGCGATGACATGGCCATAGGAGCGGCGTTGATGAGATGGTGTTGGTGGGCCTCTGGTTTCCTCACCGGGTATGCAGTACCCGTGGCAGAAGCCACGGGCCTGTTTGCCACCCGGTGAGTACGCCTGAAGGCCCACTTGCCGCTCCAAGATGCAAGCGCGGTGCTGGGGCTCGGGGAGGTGCTTGAACGACGGCGCCGCTTCAGAGCTCAGCTGCCCCTGAGGCGAGCTGCAGCTCCAGTGATTCAGCACAGCTTCAGTGCCGCCCAGAGGCAGGTGCTGCAGTGATTTCAGCTCTAGGCGGCGCCCCCTAAAGGGCAGATGCCGCTGTGATTTCAGCTCTTCTTCGGCTTTGCGCCTGGCCTCGGGATCAGCGGACACCTATTGGCCATGCTTTCCTGTGTAGGGTCTGCAGAATCCTTGCCCGCAGTACTCAAGGGCCCTGAATGCCAGGACTAGCCTGACTTATATAGACAGAGTTCATGCATGATTCATGAGGTAATTATCATATGAAAGTTCTGAGCACCTGTTCTCAAACAGGTCCTCCAGGCCGGGGAAGTTTCCAGACGCTGCCCCCTGTGCCCAATCAGGAGCCTGGAATTCAAATCCATGATCATGAATTATTTATGAGTTCAGGTTACCAGGGAAACCAACTGACAAAAAGTGACCATTGGTGCTGCTGCCAAATGGCAACCTGTGACACTTTGGATTTTTCATGTGCCTGCACTGATTTTATGTAGCCAAAGGCTTGTATTCCCTGGCCCACAGGGACGATTATGCCCAAGGGATGTTAAAAATTCCTGACAACATCTACAGTACGATCAGACAGCCCCATAGCCCAAGTCCCATGATGCTGGGTCAGGTAGCACAAGCCAGCCGTTGGTGTGTTACTGCAGTGTAGACAACCTATGGAGAGGGGTGACGGAGGCTACTGAGAGTGGCTCTCCTTCATCTCAGTGGGCTTGAAAGTTTTCATAACCAAGATGGTCTCCCAGCCAGGATAGTGTTGTTTTGCAAACTAAGTTCGTGTACCTTGAATTTGCAGCATGTTCCAGTTGAATCGTAGCAGCATATTGATTGGTTGCAGTGAAAATACATGGTTCTCACAACGTTGTGTGCAACCAGCATGCACCTCACTTCACGTGCCATTGCTTAAAGTGTGTGTCACTTTTGTAATACCAGGAAGGAAAAATACCCTATGCAGATGAAAACTAGCAGAGTCTGGCAACCCTGTTCATTGGCAATGGTAAACTAAGTGTCTTGTAGGCCACACATAGAACTCCTAAAAGTCGCAGGCAGCCTTCAGGCCACAGGCTGCCCGTCACTGGCCTATGTGATTTTAAAGCACAGTTGACTTTCAAATGGACTGATGATCTCACATGTAAAAATTAACACTATGTACCTTATTTATGAATTCATAACAACATCTTGGACTGGACTAATCTGATAATTGTTCTACTGAATTTTAGTCCATCTACTAATTGCCCTTCTGGAACTGCATGTTCTGTCCTTGGTTTATTAAGCCAGGAGAGCAAGTACAATGCATGTGTATTACCTTTGAAAAGTTGTAGTAAGAAATGTCAGTCTCTTTAAAAATGAATCCGGATGGGCACATATAGTCCTTTTAGGCTTATGATTGCCATCTTAATGAAACCTGGCGTTTTCCACTGTACTAGGTAAATGAAGTTTTTGCAGAATGGCCGTAGCTCCCATTACTGAATAATGAATGTACTTATTTATTTGTGATCCTTTATTTTCATATGTGCCTGTTCTTTGGTAGTTCTGAATATTACTATCAAGTTTATATTGGAACTATGGTGCTGCCACTATCAGCATTTCTCATTTATTTCCCCAAATTCTGAGGCATCTGTGGGTTCTCTTGATGCTAAATAACAGTTAATCTATCTTTTCTCTGAAACAGTCATCATTTAGCTTGTGTTCTTCCTGCTCTTGGCTTGTTTTCAACCATTCTGAAATTTAAAATCATCTATGGTTTTCAAGTAGATAAGTTGGCTTCAGTGTATCTAAAAGACACATGTGAAACTGATTTCCTGTTTGACTTCTCTCTATCCTGACGTAGGATTGATGATTCCGTACATTTCTTCCTCTTTCTCACTTACCCTTATTTTTGGCTATCTCATAAACAAAATTCAAGGCTATCTAAAACAAATTCTGAGACTTACAGGTCAGGTCTTTGGTGTCAGTTCAGTTAAAAGAAGAGAAACTATTTCCTCAAGTCATGTAAAGTTTTGTTGTTGTCAGTACTGTATGGTAATAGTGACCAGATGAAGGGAGTCTCTATGCTTATCAGAGGAAATATTTTGCTGTGTTGTTTTAGGTAGTTCACTCTTTCTCTGAGTATCAGTGTTCCTATCTCAACATGGAGCTAATAATATTCTTCTGTCTTTGTAGAATATTTTGAGGTCCTGAACTAAAAGGGGCTTTTTAAGAGTAAAGTTTTGATCATATCTGTTGTTTAGCTACCTGGTATGTAAAACAACACAAAAAGGCAGGGAGGGGAAGAGCCACATGAAAATATTGTGCAAAATGTAGCCATATATCTGATATCCCACTTACTTTACCCAGAAACCTTTTAGACTATTATATCAATGTGACGGTAGTGGTGTTTAAAGTCTACATGAATGTCTTCTATTAACAGGGCTTGCAAAACCACTTGAACAAGTTCTCAGAGAAGTTTGACCAAGTTCTGGCTTTCAGGCCCACTGGATGGACTTACTCCAGTTCATGTCACACTCTGGCGGATATCAAACCTCAGACCAGGGGAAAGATCACCATATATGGTACAGCACTATAAACGGCTTAGTACTCTTAATTCTGTGTGGATTGTTTACATACATTTTATTCTATACTGTTCATCAAATCATCTACTTATTGGTATGCTTTGCTAAGAAGCTGAGTAGATAGATGTGTTCAAGGTAAGTCTAATAATTGACCAGTCTAGAACACTGTAAATTCAGTTTCTAAATAATTTTTCCCCTAATTGTCATCTTTCAAAAAACAAAAACAAACCAAAAACCAGTTTGATCTAATGGCTTTAAGACAAACACAAACTCCGTGAATAAAATGCTGTTGCCATTGAACTCAATAGGAATTTCACCAGGGATTTCAGCAGAGCCAGGATTTCTCTCCATGTGTGGTTTCATGTAGAAGACCCTTTCCATCCCTTCAGTTAGCAACACCTCCCCCCAATGTACTCCAAACTGATCAAAATTTCAGTTATGTTCAAATGAAAAAAAACCCTTTTGGCATGTGCAAGAAAATAAATGCGAACACACACATAAAAATAGTAACAGATTTTGCCATTTTTAATGAGATGGATGAGCCTGAGGCCCAGCAGCCAATCATGCTGTGCCCCACTTATGAAATTTTGCACACACACGCCCGCCCCCCCCACCCCCAGTGGGACCTGCCCCTCCAGTTTGCTCATCCCTGCGGTAGATCAATGCTAGTTAATCCTCACAGTCATGAAATCTGGATTTTTACTTGATCCTTGGAATAAAATGTAGATTGCCATTTAAATAAAATATTCTTTTCAAGTATTCTTCACTTCTTACAAAAATATTTTCAGTAAGACCTACAGCCAAGCAAACTTCCTGAAGTACCGTTGCATTGTTTTGCTACAGGCATTCCTTACAGTGAGCATAGCAGTTACCTAGAAATGAAACGATTTGTCCAGTGGTTGAAGCCGCAGAAAATTATCCCCACTGTAAATGTTGGCGACTGGAGATACAGAAGCATGATGGAGAAGCATTTTAGAGACTGGAAGACGGAGTCTATTGACCAGAGGGAGGAATGTACATTCCAACAGACTTATGCCGGGGGAGCAATTGAAGTATCCAAGAGTCTCATCTAGCTTTCCTTTTTCTATGAAGCCTGGTGTGAGAAGAAATAAGCTGCTATTCTCTTGTGAGACAGAGAGGAAGGTCACTTTCTTCCACAAGTGGGCCTCATTTTCCTATATAACTATTAGCCTATCTTCTCCCAGTTTACACTTTAAAAAAACCCAAAACCCTGCAGATGTGTCCTTCAGGTCATTTTTAAAAATTATTTCAGTGCATTTGCTTTACACAGAGCTATCCAGTAAACCACTTTAGCACTTTCATAAATGTAAGCACTTGAATAGTCCTATTAACTTCACGGGGACTCCTCAGATACTTAAAGTTAGGCACACGCTCAATTGCTGGATTGCACCCTAAATTTCACTCCTCTGTGCCATGACATGGCTTTAGGATATTGCAGAACTCAAGGAAAGAAACTGAACCATGATTATAACCTGTGTGTCAGAATTATACAGTCTTTCTCCTGTTTTTCTAATGTCCACAGGTACAGTACTGGGTTTTAAAATGGGAAACAGCTCATTCCATTTTACTAAACTGGTAAAAGGAAATTTGAATTTAGGTGGATTCGTTTAAAAGGTATGGAGTTTTCTGTCATTTCAGTACAAAATTAAGAATTTCAGGTGAGAAGTGACTGTAATGGATTAAGGTATGGCATTAGCTTTTGTTCCACAATTTAAATTCTGGTCCCAAAGATCAGGTTGTTGCATTAAGAGGCAGATATAAGCATTGCAACATTCATGATTTCACATATCTGCAAACTTTATGAAATAACGGAGGATCAATTTGGCCTGCTACAGTATTGTGCAGTTAGGCATTTAGTAGAATAATGAATGTTTATAAAGATTAATCCCACCCTCGTGTATTTTTAACATTCTGTACTGTGTATGTACATTTTTATAAATGTTTTAAATAAAGAATCTAAATTTATGCTGTTTTTCCTTCAGAAAAAGGGGGAAGTGAATGTGAGTATGTGTTGCAAGGTCAGCCTAATGAGTCTTCTTCATTCAGAATGCCCATTGAAGCCACTGTATGTCACACATGACTCCTGGGTATGCCATAACCTGGGTCATGTAAATATTCATGTATGTTTTTAAGTGTGAATTTAGTCCCACTGAAGTCTGTGAAACTTCTCAGGTGTGTAAAGTCAAGCCACTTGAAAGTTTGCAGGATCACATCCTAAATCTGCACACATAGGCTGGGCTTCTCCTTCGTCACCCAGAAAGCAAGAATAGCAAATACGAGGAGATGACTATAGTTATCTAAGTTTTGCCTGCAGTGTTGTTTTCCTGAATTCTGCACAGTGTTCATGTAGCTTAAGAACATGGACGTGGGTATTCATGGCAGTATTTAATTGACACATCTGCAACAGAGTTCATTTCAGGAGACGTTGCATATATGCAGAAAATATAAAAAACATTGCATCATTTATCCAACAAAAATAAAAAAAATCCCAGAAAGGGAAAAGTGAATCTCTTTTTAAACAGTCTGACACTTGCTCATAGTAGGTGTTGTGTTTTTGATGAGCTGATAGTCTCACAGTTCTCCTTCTCAGGGAAATAATATCTCCCTGTGTGTGTCTTTTTGTTGCAAAAAAAGATCTTGGTTTTATTACAAATTTTTCAATTAGAGGCAGTTACATTTAGATGTACTAAAATGTGACAGTTATATCTTTGTATCTACATAAATTAATTCAATAACCTGAGATTCTGTCAGGTTTTTACTTGAACTAGTGCTTAGCTTCAGGATTAACATGAATTAATTAGGAGACCTTCTCCCATCATAAGAGCTACTTAATACTACTGGCCAGAAAAACTTTATATAGGGATCAGTCCTTGGATCAAGACAGGTTTTGTTGAGTGCAGGGTGGGAGCCGTGAAAAGTGATTTTTTCTGGCTTCACTCTGATATTGGGGCTGATTTTGGTCCCAGATGTAATCTAGAGCAGCCTCAGAATTTCTCTAATGTGTACTGGCTGCTAGCAGCACTTAAGTAGATTGCAGTTCATTGGCTGCAGATCACTGTGCACGACAAATGGAAGCAGCAGGAAGTGGTGTGGATTGAGATGCCATATTCCACTGCTCCCATTGACTATAAATGGAGATCCACAGCCAACGAGAGCAATGATCGCCAGATACCTATAGAGGCAAAGGTAAATATAGAGCTGCAACTTTTTGTGTTAGTAATTATGAAACATTTCATTATTGATTTTTCCTGTGTCTTTTCATAAACTAGTTAGGTTAAATTTTGAAACAATTTTTTGTTTAAAACTGTGAACACAAAACATGGGTCTACACGTGAGCAACAACTGGCTGCCACAGAGTGCCATGTAGCACGGCAGGCCAGCATGTGTGTGGCCTGGGATCACTGGTCCTGTGTGCAGGCGGCTGGCTGGTGCATCGCCCCCACTCCATGGACTGGGTATGCGCCCTACCACGTATGTACCAGAGAGTCCCTCAGCAATGTCCGGGGATGCCTGGCTGGACAAGTGGGATGGGATGTAGATCATGAGGTCCCCCTCCTCGGGTCCCTGGTCTGGGCTGCTCCTGTACCTTTGGCTGCAGCTCGTCCGTAGACGTGTCCAGGACTGCTGGGATAGGGAGCTGTCCCGGGGACCCAGAATGCCTCGCTCGGAGCTCCCAGAAGTAGGGGCAGGTAGCTGGGGCTGCCCTGGAGCAGCTGGCCTGGTCCCAGGCCCAGGCATAGCCCCGGCGGAGTTTTTACTTTTGAGCATACTTGCTCAGCAGTACGCTCTGGGTGGCCCCTCGTCAGGAGGCTCTGGGCCAGGCGGGCAAATGCTGCTGTGTTTCACTGCTTAATTCCCATTTTGTCGAGGGACCTCCTCCTCCTTCCACAACCCAAGGAGGTCCTTCAGCTCCCTCTCAGTCCAGGAGGGGGCTTGTTTTATTTTCTCACCCCCAGAGCCCTGAGAGCCCTGCAAGAGCTCGGAGAGGGAGGCCTGGGGTCCTGCAGGGTCTGGCTGCTGGCCATCATCGCCTGTTGCTGCTCCAAGGATATGCAGAGGGCGTGCTGCTGGAGCTTATGCTGGGGCTTCTCGTAGCACACCTTCAGCTTCCTGTCACGGGGTTCCTGCGTGCATGCTGCTTTAAGGCGGCCGGACTCAGGGATCAGAGAGCCTTGCTGCTGCTGGCTGGAGTGGCCCCACACTCCAGCTGACCGGCGCCATGGCAAATCCCTCACTCGAAAAAGCGGGATGCGGAGCATCTATATGTGCACTCTTGCAATTTAGTTTATCGAAAGAGGACAGCCTTCCTGATACAGGATTGGGGTTTGGCTTTCAATGTCTGCACCCTGTTCTTTCCATTTTCTTTTGAAAGACAGTGTTGCACATGTAGACGCTCTTCCCGCTCTTTCAAAAGAGGGCCACGTATTTCGACATTTCGTGCATGTGTAAACACAGCTTTTGACAATATGAAACTGTCATCTGATAAAACAAAAGAATGGTCCTGTAGCACTTTAAAGACTAACAAAATAATTATTTGGTGATGAGCTTTCCTGGGACAGACCTGCTTCTTCAGATCTGGAAATTCTGAAGAAGTGGGTCTGTCCCATAAAAGCTCATCACCTAATAAATTATTTTGTTAGTCTGTAAAGTACAACAGGACTGCTTTTTTGTTTTGTGAAGGTATAGACTAGCATGGCTACCTCTCTGTGATTAGTATCACAGAGGTAGGCACAACAAAAAGCAGTCAAGTAGCACTTTAAAGACTAGCATGTTAGTCTGTATCTTTGAGAACAACACGGTGTCACAGGACTTCTTGTTCTCTCTGTGACTGTTATCTTGATATTTTTTTAAGTCAGGAAATTGTATCTCAACATTTAGGTTTGGAAGGACAAATCAGTATTTTTTTGACAGAAACAATTTGCCAAAAATTTCCCATCCAAATCCATTATTGAATAAGAAGATGCCGTTTTTATACTTCCACTTTTCGAAGAAGAAGTCAACTTTAAATACTAGGGGGCAGGTTTTGATTTCAAGCTCTTGTCTAAAACTCCAGGCTGGATGCATCTCTGGAGAATACTTGAGTCAAACCAACTAACTAGGCTCAGTATAGGGGTGACTGGGTGAGATTCTATGGCTTGCGTTATACAGAAGGTCAAACTAGATGATGTGATGGTCTATTTTTTTGCCTCAAACTCCATGAATCTATGTATGAGTCAGAATCTGTCCTTCTGTTTGCTTTATATCAAATAGTTGACAGATGTTGGAATTAAAAAAAAAAAACCATAAAGCCCAATGGTTCTGTTGTTGGATGCTTGTCCAATTTTCCTGGTGGTGATGAGAGTCAGAATAAACAGAGAGAGGAGCGTGACACTGGACTGGAACACGCCTATACTGTTTTTCAGAGCCAACCACACTAAAATTGTTGTATACCTCCCCCCAGGAATCAGTCCTCTGATTACATATCACTCTGGGATAAGCAGTTAAATGACCTGCAAACAACATCGTCTTAAAAAAAAATAGGCAAGAGTAATCTCATTCTGCCGAGTCAAACAAAGGCTTTCTGTTTGTTGCTGCGAGTTATGGAAGAGAGGATGCTCCCACATGCCCCGTGCCCCAGCACCTTCCAGAGTGGCCATCTAACAGGATTCTGGGAAGGGATAACTTTAAGGCAGCTCCATATAAAATAAGTGATGTGAAACATGCCCAGAGACAGATGAATGGGACCTGCTTGGTGCTAAGTACTTGTGAAAATCTGGTCATAAAAAAAATCAAGTAATTTCATGCTTAGGCAAGCACTCAGCTATCAGCAGAAAGCTCATTACAATGGGGCAAAGCAACTCATTTACATCCAATCTTATCTGTCTTTTCCATCTATCACTGTTTGTGGTGAATCTCAGGTTATATTAGTGGTTAGTGCTGTATGTTTTTGAAAGATACTATACAGACTGAGAGGTTTCAAATACTTCAACCATTCACACTGTTTCTTTGTCTAATTGTTAGTTAAAATCTCCTGTTAGGTTTGAAGTGTATTTTCTTGTGTTACGTGACTTAATATGCCAAGCTAAGATGCAATTAATGCATTGGCTTATTAATATGCATCTACTGAATTATTTTACCAGCAATATTCTGACAAAAGGCAGGTGAGTGATGAATTGGGAAGTATGAAGAATTCAGTGCAAAGTTCTCTCATCCTGGCTTTGCATTCCCAGCTGGGTGGAAACAGCTGGCTTTAATTTTCAACTCAGATAATGGAGTACTATATTTTGGAGATTTGATTGTACATTTCCAGGTTTTATAGATGTTTAACATGTGCATGGAGTGATGCAATTTGGAATTTATTGTCTCATATTCACCTCGCCAATTGATCAGCATTTTAAAAACAGACATTATTAGTGATATGGATGAAGGAAATTCAGAGAATGTAAAACTGATCATATTGAAAATTAGAAACTGGAATGCTTGTTCTTCAATTTCATCTACTGGTTCTGATTACAGGATTTCAACTGCAATACAGAGTTCAGTCTGATATAGACTAGTGCTTTTTAAAATGTGGTCTGAGGTTGAAAACCAGTAATACAGACGCACTGGAAGAAATTCAAAGAAGTATAAGAATGATTACAGGACTGGAAGGGCCCATTTAGGGTGAGGCACAACTGATTAATGGGATAGTATTTAAGAAGAATGGAATATTTATGTTGAATAACAGTGTCTTCAGGTCCAGCAATGGTCAGAGCCTCATTGATCTAGGTACCATGTGCACACAAAATAAGACTCCTGCCCTTAATTTTTTCAATGTATAAGATTAACAAGGAGAAAGAAGTATCATCATCCCCATTTTACGAATAGTGTGCTGAGGAACAGAGTTGAGTCCTACAGGGAGTCTGATGGAATCAAGAACAGAACCCTCAATCTCTGGCCAGTGCCTTACCCATACTGCCACCTTTCCTTTCAAGAAGAAGGCCTAGCTGTGAATACTGTTCGGGTGGAACCATTTTTCATTAGCAAGAATTGAAACCTTCATGTTTGAGCTGTTGATAAATATTTTCACTGAAGAGAGACTGCGATTGGGAGCCGTCCTGCAACAGTAGAAGGATGGGCAAAGAGACCTGAAATGCTTTTTCTATTTCTACCTCGTGTTACTCTCTGAACCCATTATTACGCAATGGCACCTTGTTATCGAGTCTCTGGTGAGTTCTTTGGCAGCAAAAAGACTTTTCCACTCTGTCACATCTGCATGTGCTGTGCTGTGCTATCATAGAGCTGATAGAAGCTTGTTTGTGCCAGTTTCTAACAGGCACATAAAACAAAGAATTTTTAAAAAATCCCAAGGTACTTTTCCACATTGGCTTTTGGATTGCACTTGTTTTTTCCCTATATGCTGCATGGATGGGAAGAATGCAAGACAGAAGACTATTCTAGTGCAGGGATCTGCAAGTTAGTACTTGGTTCTTTTATTGCACAGATTTCAGCCTCCTTTACAGAGGTAGGTTTTGCACTATTAACTCCATTGTACCATTTGGGAAATGGACAGGCAGAGAGAGAACAGGAGTTATTCAGTGCCACAGCATGAATCAGTGGCAAAGGCCAGAAAAAAATAGAGCCTCCTCTACAGCTTATTCATACAAAACTAGGTCAGAGCTTTAGACTCGTCTTAACCTGTTGTAGTTTGGAGTAAGGTGGCCCTTTATGAGGCTTGGGTTTAGTCCCACCAGTGACTAATCAATTGCCTTCCAGATGCTGGGTTTGACTTCTTTTAGTGGTGTTTAAATAACCATTAGAACACAAACAAAGGAGAAAGAGGAAATAGAAAAAATAAAACTTGTGATTTTGGAAAGACCTGTTGACTTACCCAAGTGGCTGAAGAAGCTGTAGAGGTGGAGAAGGACTTGCTTTTGCTTCAGTTGACATTTTAACAATTATGTTGTTTTAGTAAACCAGACTCCCAAGACAGGACATTATTTCTCCCGCAAGTCTTGTGATGCATTTTTTCAGAATTCCATTTAGGTTAAGTCAAGGCTGTGGCATAGTCCAGTGCTAAATTAGCTATTGCCCTGCCTCAGAGCCCAGTCCTTAAAGACACTAAGTAGCCTCTACTTATGATGGACAGACATAACAGAATAATTATGTTGAATTATATTTGAACAGAGTGCTCTGAGGGTCAGATTTTAAAGGTATTTAGGGTGCTTGACGATACAGAGAGACATCTCAGGTGATTTTCAAAGTAACATAGGTGCCTAACTGCCACTGAAGTCAGTTAGAAAACTTGCAGTGTCAGGGCATTGCAACTGGTTCATAAAGCAGCTGATCTCCCTTGCAAAAGCCTTCTAAAGTCCAACTCCACTAGGTAACGGTATTGATCCAGATCAGAGGTGGAGGATGTTTTAAGTTCCCTGGACTGTTCTCCATGTGCCTTGCCATTTCCTTGTGAGCTGGAGAGGGGGATAATTCAGGGCAGGTGTTCAGTGGCAGTGAGGTACTTGAAGAGTGCGTGATGTGCTTGCCTCCTAGGTTGAATGAGGCATTAGCTGGCAATTAGGCGCTGCGCATGAGGACTCCTGCCGCCTCCGGTTCTTCCTGGCCGCCCACCTGCCTGTCTGCACACAGTGGAAACAGTGATTTAGAGGAGCTGCGTTGTGGGAAGTACAATTGAATCATTCTCCTTTTTAAATCAGTCCCCTCGCTTGTCAACATTTCACCGGCACATTAATTTCTCCCATCTTGCTTTTGAGATGAGACTTGCTAATGGGATTTAATGCTCTGGGCCACAGTTCCCAAGGAAATAGTCTGCTGGGTTAGATCCTGTGCTGGTCTCAGAGGCTTGGTGAGTCACACTGGCTGAGGATCTACCCTGTGAAGGCCGAGTGGGAAACAGCACCTGTCATATTTCATCTGGGAGGCCATTCTTATGGCCAAGATAGGAATGCCAAGACTGAGAGGATCCACAGTGGAAATTTATATGATGCTTTGTCTCTTGCAAGTCCATTCAGGCAATCCTTTAGAGCATTTCCGTGCCCGAAAAAAATCCTTACAAATACCTGTAAATAAAGCCCCGTCTACAAACACATGATAGCCTTCTATGAAGAAGTAGCTGACTCTGTAGATTGGGCAAGGCAGTGGACATAATGTACCTTGACTTTAGCAAAGCTTTTGATACAGTTCTTCACAATATCCTTGCCGGCAAGATAAAGAAGTATGGATTGAATAAATGGACTGTAAGGTGGATAGAAAGCTGGAAGGATCATCAGGCTTAACAGATAGTGATCAACAGCTCTATGTTAGGTTGGTGGCTGGTATCAAGTGGAGTACCCCAAGGATCAGTTCTGGGGCTGGTCTGGTTCAGCATCTTTATTAATAACCTAAGTGAGTGCATGGATTGCACCCTCAGCAAATTTACCATGAGAAAGATTGATATGTTGGAGGATAGGGGTATGGTCCAGGGAGACCTAGACAAATTGCAGTATTGGGCCAAAAGAAATCTGATGCGAGTCCACCGGCATAAGTGCAGAGTCCTGCATTTAGGACTGAGGAAGCCCAAGCACTGCTACTGGCTGAGGACTGACTGGCTAAGCAGCAGTTCTGCAGAAAAGGGGATTACAGTGGATGGGAAGCTGGATATGAGCCAACAGTGTGCCCTTGTAAGCAAGAAGGCTAGTGGCATACTGCAGCGCATGAATGCATTGCCAGCAGGTCTAGGCAAGTGATTATTCCCCTTTATTTGGCACAGGTGAAGCCACATCTGGAGTACTGTGTCCAGTTCTGGGCCCCCCATTACAGAAAGGATGTGGACACACTGGCGAGATTCCAGCAGAAGACAACAAAATGATTAGGGGGCTGGAGCATAATACCTATGAGGAGAGGTTGATAGATTTGGGTTTATGAAGTCTACAGCAGAGAAGGATGAGGGAAGATTTGAGAGCAGCCTTCAACTACCTGAAGGGGCTTCCAAAGAGGATGGAGGCTGTTTTCAGTGCTGATAGGTGACGGAACAAGGAGTAATTGTCTCGAGGTGGGGGAGGTCTAGTTAGGATATTAAGAAAAACCATTTCACTAGGAGGATGCTGAAGCTCTGGAAGATGAAGGGAGGTAGTAGAATCTCCTTCCCTGCAGGCCTTTTAAGTCCTGGGTTGACAAAGCCCTGGCTGGGATGATTTAGTTGGGATTGGTCCTGCTTTCAGTAGGGGGTTGAACTCAGTGACCTCCTGAGGTCTCTTCCAACCCTATGATTTTATCATCCGCTCCTGTCAGTTGTGCTAAGATAAGTCCCAGTCGGCTCCCTTCTGCTCTGCCCTTTTTGCAATGAGTGCCTGGAGCACAACTAGAGATGATTATTGATATCTTAGCTAACTACGGGCATCTCTGTTGCACTTGGATTGCCTGGTCATGAGCACCAAGGAGAAGTGCAATGTTAAGGTCTGCAGTGGTTTCACAGGGGGGCAGTCTTAACCCCAGAGAAGCCTGAAGCAGCATCTTGGCCAATCTAATAAGTGCTTTTAGCAGTTCAGGGCATGGATACAGATGAGGCACCCACTGATGGGAGCTATGGGTTCTCAACAGGACAGTAGAACCTGTAAATCACTTGTCAATGCACCCATGTGCTAGTCTGCTGCTTGCTATCTGCTGTGTATTTATTTTCCCTTAAGTTTGTGGGTTGTGTTTCTAAAGCCTATTGACAGGGCCCTACCAAATTCTCAGTCCATTGTAGTCAACATGGGTGTCATATTACCACCTTTGCTTCTGTGCTGCTGCTGTCAGGATGCTGCCTTGAAAGCTGTGCACCTGGACAACATTACAACCACTCTTCTCCAGTTGCCCAGCTCTGAAGGCAGCAATGCAAAAGTAATTGTGGCAATACTGTGACTCTCCTAAAATAATCTTGTGATCACCGTGCAACTCCCTTTTGGGTCAGGACCTCCAGTTTGAGTCACGCTGGTCTCCCCAGCGAACTCTGTAGAGGATAAAGCTCTATACAACAAAAGGCCAGAATTCATGGGAGGACCCCAGATTTCACACTTTGTGACATGTTTTGCATGGCTGTGAATTTGACAGGGAGCTACATATTGTTAGTCAGCGTGAACTGCGCGTGCTCTGAGCAGAAGCAAAGTATCTGTAAAAGATGCTACAACCTGCCCGTTGAACCAAAGGGGAACCTGTAGTGCAACATCTGCTTTGAGAAGACCAGCTGCCCAAGGCATTTCAATGACTTACTATTATTAGCTTAGAATGGGCCAGGGAACACAGCAGGCTTACGAGATCCAGCTGAATATGTTAACACTCTCCTGATTCACATCCCAAATGCATTCAAAGCCAGCACGCAGCCAAATAAAGAGGCAGCTGCTAGTTGATCCATTTCCGCTGTAGCCATTCACCGCTTGATTTGTATCACCTGTGTCATACATCAACCTGCAGCAGTGCTCACTCTCATTCCTGAATGAAATCAAGTGAACCATGGAATAACCTGCACGACTGCAGCACATATGCTGGGGTCTAAACTGAACGCAGGCAGTGAACAATCAAAGCCAAGTTCCTTAGTTCTATTGCAACCTTGTTTTTCATAAATCCGATTTGAGCAAAAATCTCTATTGCACCAGCAGCGTGCAAACCAGAGACCTTGTCCAAAGGCAGATGGTGTTTAAAGAAGTAGCTGACTGCACAGAAGAGCGGCTGAAAACAGAAATATATGATTTTATGTGCATCTGTAATGAGTCTGACAGCAGCCCTTTCTAAACCAAAGGAGGATTGGAAAGGGTTGAGCATTGCTTAAGTATTTCAGGCCCAGTGCAATTAGTTAAGTTTCAGGGTTTACGGAGCAACACACCAGAATGTCCACTGACTTTTCAATCCAAGTTAGCAGGCGTTCGGAATAGCTTGTTTTTGCTATGGTGCCTTCCACTCTTGTAAGCCCTGTCTTTTCCTACCAGGTTCTCCTTTGGCAAGAAGCCTATGCCAAAGCCTCTTGGAGTCCAAAGGAGTCTGTCCATTGATCTCACCGGATGGTAGGTGAGGCTGTGAGTTGTTTATAAAGCACTGTAAGAGTATGTGGCTTAAGAACACTTGAAAACCAGTGGGAGCTGACTCAGTGCTCTAAAATTAGGCACAGATCATGCTCCCAAGATACATGTGGAGAGGAAACCCATTTCAGCTTTCTCTCTCTCCCTCCCACCGGGCTTGTTTGTGACCTTGACACAAACCCTATATAGGAGGCAGCCCATAGTTATGTGGCCCAAAGAGGAAACGATGGGGTGTAGTCTACTGCCTCATCCATACCAGGATAGCTGTGCTGATCAGCATGTTAATAGGGCGGAGCCAAAGATCTGCCTGTTTCTTCCCACCTGTCTGGGGAAGGATGGTAGCAGCCCTATAACAGGCAGTAGTCTCTTGTCCCTGCCCCACATAAATAGCTCTATGGTGCAATGCATAGGTGGGTATGTGTGACAGGGTCAGACCAGAGGGTTACGGGAGAGTGAGAGAAGGGGGAAATATATTAGCCCTAGATTAAATGATGCCCTTTTACCAGAATAAACTAGCAAGAGCTAATCCTGAATCAGAAGGAGCTTGCTGGAACTTGGGGGCTGGGCTTGATGACCTCCTGAGGTCTTTTCCAGCCATAGGATTCTATGATCAGTTAGGGCAATTGGGCTCATTAAGACAGGTGGAGTCAATTACGTTTCTAGGATGAAGCAAAACAGAATCATCAGGACACATGGCGCCAATGAAGAACCAAGTGTGACTGGTTAGAAAGGGCTCCCCGATGTTAGCTCACTGCATGCAAGTAGCTGTGGAAGGTCTGGGTGGAGCAAGCAGTACCAGGAAGAAGAGATGGGGAGGGTTGCAGGGAAGTGGTCCAGGGAACTGTAGCTGTCACATAGCTGATCCTGAAGACATGGCAGGCAGCTGCTATCACGGGGTCCCTGGGATGGAACCTGGAGTTGAGAGTCGGCCTGGGCCAGGAGTGTGCAACCTGCAGTTTTTATGGACTTCTTTGTGGCTCCTGACACTATAATTGCAAAGTTAAAGAAAAAAATCTCCTGATTATTTTTGATAAACTGTGAACATCTAAAAGCCCAACAGTGAACAACTCCTATCTAAATAGCAAATGATATGTGATCGCAAAACACTGGATAACTTCCCCCCAGCATCCTCCAGCAAGAGAGAAGTTTGAGGAGTGAAAGTCAGGAAGGCAGTGACACAAACATGCACATAAAGTGTGAGGAAATAGAATACGTAAAAAGTTTGTGAACATCCTGCAGTAAACAAGTATCGCATTACAAATCATTGTGTGTACGCTGTTACAAAAAGTATGGTTTGATGTTATTTATTAAGGACCTTTTCATACTCACATGCATTATAGCTCTTGAGTGAATGTGTTTTTTTTAACCAAACTGGAAAAAAAAAAGGCTTTTCTTGATATTTTGGTTGCCAACCTCTGGCCTGGATCTCTCCAGCACCAACTCCCTATTCTGCCCAGGAGAAGGACTAATTTTGGTAATGGAAATCACTTGGAGGGCAGCACAGACTATGGAGTTTGATCACCTCTCTTTTCCCCATGCTGACCAACGATGAGTGTGGCTCAACGAACAGAAAGCTGGTGCCCTAAAAGAGAACGTGTCTAAGCCGAGGGCAGCTGTGGGCCTCTGAGCTGAGCTCTCTGCCTGTAAATGTGAGACCCACCAAGGCAGAGGTGGAGTTTTGCCACAGTATCCTAGTCCCTCACTTGCTCACATAGGTGTGTGAGGAACCTCCTGTTAGAACCCTGTGTTTGCTAAAGTTCTCAGAGTAATTGCCCCAGTCCTACTAGCATGATTCAGGTTACTCCAAGGGCGTTCATTTAGAAATGAGATGCAGACCAAGCAGCGCTCTACTTCAGCCCTGATGGACTACATGGCGCCCAATAGCTCTTGTAGGGTCAATATATTTTTTAAACCTTCATACTTACCAGAGGCACTTTCTGTTCCACTGTCCGTAGATCTCAGGGATATGAATCCAAAACAATCCTGGGCTATTCGTATCTTCTCCATCTTCCTCCACAACCCACTATTTTTATTGTAAGTTTTACACATGGACTTAAGACCCTTCCTCAGGGTGCTGCTACCAGGGATGGTTGACATTAGCCACTGTTCATTTTACAGTAAGAACAACTGGGCTCATTTATTCTGAATTACTTTGATGCTTCAGCTGGTGTCTGCGAGCAGGTGCTGCCACTTGCCTGTTGCTAGGATCAGTCAGCTGATTTTTCAAATACAGAAAAAATGAACTTACAGCAAATAACTCAAGTTCTACAGGCTGTGCCTTCATTTTAACTCTCCGACTTTTTATTTAAACTCAGATTGAAACTCAAATTGCTTTCCTCGCCAAATATCTTTCCTTCCTCATTGCCACCTCCTAGCCATGTTTTCCTGTTGTGGGAAGCTGGCACTCACTCTTCCTAAGGAAAGACAGCATAAGAACGTTTGCTCTGAAGTAATCTGGCAAGTACAAAGAATGAGGTGGAGTTTGTAGATAAAATAAAGGCAGGTCAAATGGTGGGGGGCTCCATGATCTTTCATGGTGTCCCTTCATAGTTTCAAGGTAACGTTGCAAAGTTCAGAATGCTAGACTTTGGGGGTGAACTGATCCTAATCTGTAGCAACTTCCCTCCTTATGAGTGATGAATGGGGAGAGAATCCAGGTGTGCTCATGCTACAAGTGAAGGTGTCTTGTCACTTAAGCTAAAAGACTGACACCATTCGCAGGGACTTCAGGAGGCTGTCATATGAACCAACCACTAGAGGGAGGACATACAACATACATTGAAACATGGACTCCCAGGGAAAGACAATAGATGTGCTGCACTTGAAGTCCGTGGTAACAGTATGGCAACAATTGCTGACAAAACTCTTAGTTTGAGATCTGTGTTGCATTTCCAAAGTTGTCGTGCTTTTCTCACTTGCTGCTTTGGAAACTATCAGGCTGTGCCTTCTAAATGAACAACACTGAGCTTCCAGTTCAGTCCATGCTTGCTGCAGCCTGATTTACTGACGCAGGTTCTCCTTAATCTCCAGTACCCCTGAGTTGCAGCTATCTCCATCCAGCTGTTGCCTCAGGCTGCATCTACACGACTGCAATCTTTTGACAGACATTCTTCCAGAAGAGCTTTTCTGAAAAAAACTTCTTTTGAAAGAGTGCGTCTACACACAAAAAAGTGTATCAAAAAATTGAGCCACTCTTTTGATAGAGAGTATCCATGCAGACCCGGCTCTTTTGAAAGAATGGGCCAAGGATTAAAAACTCCAGTGCCATGAGGACTGCTCTTTCAAAAAAAAAGGGCCCTCAAGGCACCTACAGATATTTTTTTTTCCACAAAGAATCTTTAGATAGATCTTAGTCACCTCCCGCCAACCTGGCCTCCTTTTCACAAAGTGCTGCAATAATTTAGAAGGGACTTGTGATCTAATGGCAGCATATGATATCCCAGTGCCATTTCTAGGACTGCCCCACGCATCCCAAATCCCTGCAGCAGCCAGCTGGCCAAAACAGCTGGGTTTGCAAAGGGGAATTCCAGCTCCTGGGACTGCATGTTGGATGGCTGTTATGCCCCAGAAAGTAGGAGGAGAGTGGGACCAGGGAGAAGGCCCTGCCTAAGGACTCAAGGGACCAAGCTTCAGATTCTGGCTCTGCATCACCTTTGCTGGCCTGGGGAAGTTTAACTGGTCACACTTAGGTCAACATGAGGTTTGAAGAAGCAACAGGATCCATTGTAGTGAGATTAATTCCTTGGTCTAGGGTTACAACTGCCTATAAATGGAAAGAGGAACTTAACCAGGGTGACTCACCACCATGCACAGGTGTGGATGTGTCATCCAGTTTGCAGCCATGACAACACTTTCTCAAGGGCACATTGGCAGCATTGAAAGGGAAGGTAAAGTCACTTTCCTGTAGAACATTAATCATCTGTGAGCAGCAGGTGGCTGTGTCTGTTTTTCATCACTGACAGAGAGCGAGAGAGAGAGCACCTGATGAAGCTCTCTGCTTCATGTCTTGTCTGGGCATGAGCCTGCTCTGAAACTCCGGCAGCGACATCACCTTTTGCTTCATGCAGCTGGATACGAATGTAGAAAACGCCATTGTCCTGAGCTCATAGCGCAGCTGAGAGTAGAAGGCGAAGTCGCTTACTCAGCTGTTGGGGATCTAGCCTACAAGTCTTGCCCAAGGTGACCCTGAAAGTCTGTGGCAGAGCCCTGGAGCCCCACGCTTCCTACTCCTCCCCTGCCCTCCCAGCTGTTTGCAGCTGTTCACGCTCTGGGAGGAGGGAGGAGGAGCAGGGACAGAGTGGGAACTGGGTGATGCATGGCAGTCCAAAAGTACTGGGAGGGTGGGGGAGGGGTAGGAAGTGCAAGGCGCCAGTGCTCCAGTGTGGGAGAGGGGAGCAGACAGAGGCTCTATGGGCTGCTGTAGCCCAGTGAGATGAAGAAGGGCCAATTGTCCAGGCCAGTCACTATTCTTGGCTGCCCATCACTGCCCTGGACAACCCTCTCTGGAGTGACATGCTGCAGTCACACTCCAGTCCCTCCCTTCCTGATTTGAAACAGAGGAAGCCTGTCACCTACAGCCCACTGTAGCAGTTTTAGAAACCTGGGAAATTTCCTTAGGACAGAGACTCACAGAACACTACAAATGGAAGGGGCTGCGAGAGGTCATTGAGGCCAGGTCCCTGCCCTGACAGCAGGAGCAAGCACCAGCCAGACCACCCCTGATAAATGTCTATCTAACCTGCTCTAACATATCTCCAGAGATGGAGATCCCACAACCTCCCTAGGCAATTAGAACTGCCTTATGGGAAGAGATGGGGATTCCTAAGACCCTCTGCGGCAATTTGAGCACAAAAGTGGGACTTGAGCTAGGATAAGGATCTGGCTCAGTAGCTTTTCCGGGTTCCTTTTTCCTTTGGGCTGTGCCAATTAGGAAATGTAATCTGTGCTTTACTAAAACAACACACTAGGAGAATGTTGAGGCTATGGAGCTGCAGGCCAGGAGGCCGAGCTCCTTCTGCTCAGCAGTAGACTGTTTCAGAGCTGTGCTGAAGGAGCATGTCCAGCAATTGCCGGGGAAAGAGGCAATGTTCGCTCCACTCGGCCTGCAATAGCGGGAGGGGCATTTGCAGATGTGCTCCAAGGCAGAACTCCCAGGTCGTTGTCCCATCCTCAAACCATCTGCACAGGACCAAGCATAATTTAGCCCCTGGAGATTTCATGTGCACCGGACAGGACAGCTGCTCTGCTGCATCCACGGGCCCTGTCCTGACAAATCTCTTCTCCCCATCACCTGTGCTGTGGAGGGAGAAGCTGTGGAGCCAGCCCTTAGGGGACTGAACACCTGAGAAAGAGAGCAGCCTGCTGAACAGACCATTCCCTATATGGGATAGTCACACAGGCTTGTCACTTTACAACATTTTGGCTAAATGCTGTACCACTGATTCTGTTAATTAATAACTGAATATGGGAGTGGGGCTAGCTAGTTAGCCAATGGCGGGTCTCTTCTGCAGCTGTGTCCTCTGCAGAGGCCCACATCTGACCAACGAATCCAGATCTGTCCTCTGGGAGCAGCCATGAGGAGGTGTTCCCGGCCCTATCTCACAGCATGGGAAGAGCCAAGAACAATGACAAGCCATGTTCTGTTTCGTACTTATTCAGCTTTGGGCTGTCTGCGCTCCCTCTTCACAATACAAGTTTGTGAGTTTGGAGAAGTCACTTCCCACAAACGTCCTTCTGTTCTCTGAGCAGCTGAGGATCCTCCCCTGCACCACCAGTGACTTCATCATAAAAATCATGGAGAGACAGAAGTGGCCAGTAATAAAAGTGTGTGCCATGGGAAAATGGAAATTAAGTTAGTTATTCATCCTCTTACAGGTATCGATGCATGAGATGACAGGAAGTCACAATATAACAAAGGTGTTGCCTGGTAATGGTTTAGCTTGCCAATTAACCCTCCAATGTCCTTCCTTCTTTGCTGCCCTAGCTGATGAGTCCAGTTTTGCAGGTGCTGCCATGCCTAGACGATTGCTAGCTATTAAGGCAGGCACTGGCCCCGGGCACCAAACAGGTTTGCTTAAAGGCACCAAAAGTGTGCAGATCCTGTGGTATTGTCAAGGCTTCAGGCAAGCAGCCTACTTATGGATGAGTTTAACCTGTCAGCAAAGAGTCTGCTGCTATCGACCTTAGTTTCTGATGTGATCAGAAGTTCTCTGCTTAACAAAAGCATGCAAGGTAGCTCAACTTACACCAGGCTGGCGAGGCAAAGATCACAGATATCATGTGGTAGAACATGACAAGGGCACATAATGTCATTCACATAATATATTATGGTTTATGTAACACCTTTTAGATAAAAAGAGAGGTCCGCAAGAAGGACTATGAGTCAGCTGTACACAGTTCGGAGAACTTTAAAATTAAAGGTAAAGCACCTCGATCTACAAATAGTATCTCCAGACTTAAGACTAGCATAAGTCTACAGTCTGTGCCTTTGGGCCTTCCCTTGAGAGAGGAGAGTGTCAGAGTTTTAGGAGTCTTGATATCTCCCCTTCCCACTAATGTAAAGCTGCTGTTCCTAGCCCAGAAGTGCCATGGTGCTTGTAGGTCTAGAAAAGCCGTAACTGGCCCATAGTTCTATACTGCCCATCTAGGACTTTGGACAGTTATAATTCTGCAAATCTGTATACATGGGGGGAGACAGCAATATTCTGTGGCAAGTCCTTTTGTTTTGGTTAGTGGAGGAAATATTTCCAAATCTTACTGGGGCTTCAGTGTTAGAGGGAGAATTCTGTGCAGATCAGAAGGAACATGTTACATAGCATCACATCCTGTGGCACACAGCCAATGCCCTTCTAAGTGCTCATGTGGCTCTGACCTCTGCGTTTTTAAGGTAGAATACAACCTACATCACAAATAAAATCACTCCACATGTAACATTCTCTGGGCACAGCCAGACAGTGTGCAATATGAAGTAAAAGCAAGCAGCAGCTGATAATCACGAGGTAGCACCCTGGCTCTGACTTACAAAAGTATGGAAATAAATCCCAAATTTTCCATGAAATACAAATGAACATTCAGTGTTAGACAAATCTGCCAAAGCTTCTTTTTGCCATAGGGTCAACGGAATTGCCATAACAGGCAGCTGCAGAGCGCATGGTGCAAATTCTGCTTCTACACACGTGCAGACTTACAGCAGTGGTGGTTTTTCAGCTACAATGCAGCTGGCCATACACCTGGACTGTGCCTCCCCTCACAAACATTTGCTCTAGGAAATGGCAGGAAATTACTTCTAACACCATTTCTACCTCCTTTGTTGCTCCCAAACTAGTTTAGGTCTCTGTAGTTCAATTCTATGGCAGGTGACCATTTTCCAGGCTGGAAGATTATCCTATAGACTAGCTGATTTGTTGCCAAAACCAGAAAAGACTCCACTCCCAATATGGTAGAAAGTGATCACATCTGAAGCCATCTTAGCCATGAAAAGAAAGTCCTCCTGTCAAGTAACGGAGTTGTTGCAACTCGAGGGCTATTGCTCAAGAAAAGATGATTGAAAGAGAAGCCCCACAACCACTTTAGATGGAATTTCTTCAGGCAGATGCGGTCTTTTTCCTTCTGCTTTCCACATCAGAGTTGATGCCTTCTAAAAAAGACCCCTGTCTTTACAATGAGTACAACACAATGAGGCCTCTGAGTCCAATTGCAACAGAAATATTAAATAATGATCCTTTCATCTTCAGGGTTATGTTCATGGCAGCCACTTATCTAAAAAATAGAAGAAAACCTTCAAAAATGGACCTTCTGAGCAGAAATCAAGTGAATTAATTGTAGACACACTATAAGTTACTTATGATTTGCTTCACTGATACTGTTATCTTCCTGTGCTGAGCAAAATCTTAAAGACGCACATGGAATTTCAAAGTGCATATGCTGCGCCAGTGGGCAAACTTTGTTTGGAGTGACTAGGAAGCAACTGGACTAACTGTGATACGGGTTGTTGCTGCTTCCTACAACTGTGGTAAGTTTTGGTCCATCCTGCTTCAGTGAATTCCAGTGGCCTGCTAGCTGAAGCTTGGATAAATCTACAGATGCTGTTTGCACCCTCTAAATCCAATGATCAGTTTGTCCCCATATGATAATCTAAATAAACTTGACCGGCTCTCAAGTAGGTGGTGGCAAGTAAGGTGTTCCACTGTTTTGTTAGAACGCTGTTTAAAATTGATACACTTTGCAGCAGACCATGTGTGCCTTTGTTTAGGCAAACGTCTCTACGAACAGCATAGGACAAGATCAGCTTTTATCATGTATTAGAGGCCTCAGTAGAGAGGTTTCCATAGCAATAGAGCTCTGCACAGATACAAAAGTTGTATCCACATCTGTGTCCATATCTTCAGAAATGAGCTGCAGATGTCTGTATGTCCATGGATGCGAATATCCACAGATATGGTTTGCAGGGCTCTACATATCAAGAAGAGATACACGTTTGTGGGGAGGCCATTGCGAATCAGACATACTTGCAAGACAGCTGAAGTTACACCAGCTATACTCTCTCTCTCTTTTACTGCAGCTGTACGTAGCCAGGTACATTGCTGTGTTTGTTAGCGGAACAGATAAATCCCAGACGGACTCTTGACTTGGTTTAGTTTATCCTTTGCTGCCATTCATCCTTCACTGTGCACTCACTAATGCTGATGCTGAGCAACTGTGATGGTGACTCTTGTGATGAGAAGTTTGGCTCTCTTGGGTTATTCTGGAATAGCTTATTCCGGAATTATTATTCCAAAATAAACTACTCTGGAGTAATGCATCCACACTACAAGGAAGCCCCAAAATAAGTCAAACTTATTCCAAATATTCACACACAATAGAGCCTATTTTGGATTAGAGCCCCAGGAAACACAGGAAAAGTTAGGCTATTGCTCTATATTTATACTTGTTCTATATGGCTGTGTCTTCACTTGCATTCCTCTTTTGAAATCTGGCACCTCATTTGCATATTCTTTAAAAATAGCTTCTTTCAAAAAGAAGAAAACCAGTGTAGACACTGCTCTTTCAAAGTAAGCCCCATCTTCCAAAGAATCCTTCTTCCCTTTTTTAATGGGAAGGATTCTTTCAAAGATGGGGTTTAATTTCAAAAAAGCAGTGTCTACACTGGTTTTCTTCTTTCGAAAGAAGCTATTTCAAAATAAGAATATGCAAATGAGGTGCCATATAAGCAAGTCTGCACCTCATTCGCATTTTCATTTTCCCTCATTTGCATACATCTTTTGAAAGAGGAACTCATGTGTAGACACAGCCTATCTAGACAGCAGCGTTATTTCAGAATAAGCTATTCCGGAATAGTTTATTTTGAAATAGCCCCTATTCCCTGTCTATACAGCCTCCATTCCAAAATCTCTATTTTGGAATAGATGCTACTCCTTGTAGAATGAGGTCTGAAGAATTTGAAATAGGGTGTCTGCTATTCTGAAATTATCTGGAAATAGCAATTTTGCTGTTTAGAGGCTTGTGTCCGCTATTCTGAAATAACTTTGCTATGTTGACACACCCTCAAACAGCTTGTTGTTGCACACAAGTCAATGGTCCATGTCTCCTTTTGCTAACTGCATAGCTAATCACAGGAGCCCCCACTGCTTTCTTGATTAATGTGTTTTCT